>NC_088874.1:41477725-41829942 GCF_032884065.1 Artemia franciscana | reverse complement strand
ACATTGCATGTTTGACACATACGGCATCTCATTAATCTCAAGCAAGTGCCAAACCTGTAGTATAAGTTTTCACAATGGGAGAATCAATCCCTTCATTCGCGTAGGTCTTCTTATACGAATGGATTCAGTCTTTTAGAAAAAAACAAATCAGCCATTGTCGTTAGTCAATAGCCATAAAAGCCTATTCTTGGGAAATACGCCTGTAGTAGGCAAGCAGGGCCCAAATATCGATGCGGTGGGGGAAGGTCAACTTTATCAACACATGGAAAAAGGGGAAAATCTAAAAATAACGTAAAAGAATCGCGTGAATCCCGAAATTTGAGGAAAAGGTGCATAGGGTTCCTTGACAAAAAAAACTACAACTTCATAGCCTATATTTTTTTTGACAAATTTTACCTCAGTAATTTTTATGTTGAAACTCTTATATCTAGTTTTTATATCTTTGCATAATTTTTGAGCAATCTGACAAATCTAGAAATTTTTTGACTAAAAAAAACTGCATCTTCATAGCGTCAGCCGGGTATCAAAAGGTTGTATCTCCATTGTAAAGTTCAAGAAGAGCAAACAAAAAACCTGACAATTTTTTATTTCCCCTCTTGTAACTGTAAAACGAAACCAGATTGATATGCATTGATTTTAAATGTAAGTATGTTTTTGTTTTATGGTTTTCGGGAGGGGGAAAATAAAAAGTCATGAAGTTTTATATTTGCTCATCTGAAAATTAACAATTATGGAGATACGACCTTTTGATACTGGACTGACGATAATTTATACAAGATTATGTAACATAGGCATCTGTTGACAAGAGATGGCATAACACACGTATTAGAAAATTTGGTAGGATGTCATATTTTTGTGGCTTCGCTGTCTGACTCTAATTGGTTCATTCTTTATTAGATTCCAAGGAAGAAAAGCCAAAAGCTTATTCCTGTGTGTCATATGTAATTACGAGACTCACGTTCTAATATTATGTCCCGAGACCACACTGGCTATACATGACGTTCAGTCAAGAATTTAAAAACGCACATGAAAAAATTACCAACAAGAACCCAAATACGATAAAGGCTGGATTTTTTTTTAATAATGACAAGAAAGACCAAGAATAAGATAAAAGTTTTGCCAAATCAACCGCTAATGTCTGCGGTGACATCTGTCATAAAGCGTGAGTAAATAAAGAGGATTGCAGCAATCTTAAAGCCGCAGCTCTTGGTGCTAAAATGAATTTCATGCTTATTCGTTACAAAGAGTATGATAAATATATGAATTATGATATTTATTTTGAATCGCTTAAAGTATAAAGTAAAGTATGAAGGGTTGGGGAAGGAGTCATCTTCCTAGGAATAATACTTAATATGATATAAAAATAAATTAAAACACTAAAGCTCAAAAGATGGTAAAGGTGCAATTAAATCTATAAATGAACATAGGTAATCCAATGTATGATAAGGATTGCCGCACTCTCAGTCTGCCGCCTCCCCCACACTGCTTACGCTGAAGTATAAATGATGCTTTCTCGAAAGTATTTGAGTCATCGAAATATTGCCAGAAGTTAATTGCAATTGTTCCATTTACCGATTGTCTTTTCAAACAACTGAACTGAAAATATTATTATTTGAAGCAAAACCAATTAAAAAGGCTCTCTCAAAACCAAATACAAGTGTCGGAGCACTGTGATACAAAAGGTGAACTTTTTGTCACATTGCTTTTGAATCTAGATTCAGTTTCTTTCTTTGAGCACTGAGAAGCCAAGTCAAAATGTAAGAGTCGAAGCTTAAGGGCATAAAACAGACGACAAACTAGGTCTGATTTAAACAACTTCAGTTGTGTTTACGTCACACTTAAGTGTCACACTTAAATATAAATTATGAATAAAACAATTTATCAGTAATGGCAAGGATAGAGTAGACATCATCTGTGTATGTGATGTCAACAGAATCCCTCGTTTGTCTGAAAGTTTTAATACTGGCAGGTCACACCATTAACTGGGAGAAACGTCGCAGGAACATAAGCCATCCTTTGCAAAAGATGCAAAAATGTGTTATATGTCCGAAAATTTTGACTCTGGCAACTCTATTCATTTTATTCAATTAGATTTCATTATTAGAATACCTTGTATTTTTGTCCGTTTGAAATTTTAGTGGTGGTCGTTGCTATTTATATAAAAAAGTTTTTTTTTTTTCAATGCAAAGCATGAAGCTATTTTAATCAAAGTTCTTAGTAGAGTTAGCAATCCAGCTACAGAGGAGACACCCTTATATGGGCATTAAATATTGCCTATACTCCCATAAGGACAGCCCTTTTATGTGGGCGCCATAGCTTGCCTATAGTCCAAAGGTCGCACCTGAGGTATGACCAAGTTAAATATCAAATAGACAGAAATTATAAAACAAGAACTTTGGGAAGATTTTATTTGCATAGATTTTATCTCCTTGCATAGAGTCAATTACCCCTAATGGAATTTTCTAGAATTCCTAGAAGGCTTATTGAAGTTTGTCCTCCTTCTTTCATTGGGAGATATTCTGGTAAAAAAAAATCCCTTGTAATATTTTTGAAATATGAGATGAAGATGATTTAGATATGTTAGTTGTGATTTTTCTTATAAGAAAAAGTAATATTTGTAGTGATTTTTTATTTTTTGTACTTCAAATTTTTTGGGAATTAGAAATTTTTGAACTTTTTCCCCATGTGCTGAAATGACATTACAAGAAACGATGTAGTAGATATAGTATACAAGAGTGTCAAATAGGCGAATAAGATTTTTACCGAAGTCTGAAAGAGATGATTCGAATTCTTTTTAAAGCTAAAGACATGATGAAGTGGGCCCTTATTTCTTGGCCTTTCAGAAGGAAGTGCAATGGGAGATTGGGGGCCAACCATCCTGTGCTTTCGCACACCCTTCCTGTTTACCTTCCCTAGATTTCTCCAGGTACCCATTTAGAGCTGGGTCGACTCTGGCTGAGCTTACAAAGTCACACCACTGATTCCTGTCCCAAACGAAATAATTGGGTAAACTAGGATTCGAACCTTCGCCCTCTCAGACAAAAGATCCTGAAACCGGCGCACGAATCCACTCAGTCAGGACGCTCAGTCCACTCAATTCAAATAAATATTATACATAATCTAATTTACATAATAATCAGCATAATCGAATAATGGTAAAAAATTTTACTTGACGATACCTATATTTTACCGAATCCCGAGACGGAGCATTGGTCGAAATTTTTGCAGCTTTTTTTTGCAACACATAAACCAGCTCTACAAAATCACGCAATTTGTCGAAATTCTCCCAGATTGTTTTCGTAACAACATTTTACTATTATAATTAATCGGAGTAGTAGTTATCATTCCTGAATCAACTACAAATAGGAATTTGTTCACAGGCCGGCTTTTTTTAAACACGTTTTATAATTTTTAGTTACTATGGGCCGTGGTTCGTTCTTCACTAGGTTGCAGCTACCGCAGCAACGACAACTAACCTTTACTAATTTATTAAACAAAAAAACTAGTTTTTTTCAACCAAACAGTTCGTAATAACGAACTGTGGTAAGGAGCGACCCGGCTCAATAGTAAACGAAACTCTATAAAACAGGATTTTGATACTAAAAGATACATCAAGAGAATAGGATTTTCATGCTGATTTTAAATATATAAGTTTCATCAAATTTAGTCTTTGTCATCAAAAGTTATGAGCCTGAGAAAGTTTGCCTTATTTTGGAAAATAGGGGGAAACAGCCCCTAAAAGTCATAGAATCTTAACGGAAATCACACCATCGCATTCAGGGTATTAGAGAACCCTATTGCGAAAATTTTAAGCTCCTATCTACAAAAATGTGGAATTTCGTATTTTTTGCCAGAAGACAGATCACGGGTGCGTGTTTATTTGTTGTTTTTTTTTCCAGGGGTCTCCGTATCAACCAAGTGGTCCTAGGATTTCGCAAGAGGGATCATTCTAACGGAAATGAAAAAATCTAGTGCCCTTTTTAAGTGACCGAAAAATTGAAGGGCACCTACACCCCCTCCCACTCTCATTTTTTTCCCAAAGTCAACAGATCAAAATTTTGAGATAGCCCTTTTGTTCAGCATAGTCATAAACCATAACAACAATGTCTTTGGGGATGGCTTACTCCCCACAGTCCCCGGGGGAGGAGCTATAAGTTCCAAACTTTGACCAGTGTTTACGTACAGTAATAGTTATTGGAAAGTGTACAGACGTTTTCAGGGGGATTTTTTGGTTTGGGGGGATTTGAGGGGAGGCGTCTATGTGGGAGGATCTTTCCTTGGAGGAATATGTCATGGGGGAAGAGAAATTCAATGAAAAGGGCACAGGATTTTCTAGCATTACTATAAAAAAAAATGAAAAATTAAACATGAAAAAGTTTTCTCGATTGAAAGTAAGGAGTAGCATTAAAACTTCAAACGAACAGAGATTATTACGCATATGAGGGTTTCTTCTCCTAAATACCTCACTCTTTATGCTAAAGTTTTTTTTAGTAATTTCAACTATTTATTCTACGGCCTTTCTGATTCAGGGGTCATTCTTAAAGAATTGGGACAAAACTTAAGCTTTAGTAGCGAGGTATTAACAAGGGGACAAACCCCTTTACATAATAAAAATATAAGAATATAGAAGTTTGTTACGTAAGTTAATTCTTAAGTTACGTACATTTTTTTACTAATAAAAACGTTTTTTTAAGAATTAGAAGTTCTAGTTGCCTTTTGAAGTAACTGACCAATTGGAGGGCAACTAGGCCTCCTTCCCCACCCCTTATTTCTCAAATTCGTCTGATCAAAACTAAGAGAAAGCCATTTAGCCAAGAAAAGAATTAATATGCAAATTTCATTTTAATAATTTATGTGCGGAGAGCCGAAATCAAACATGCATTCATTCAAAAACGTTCAGAAATCAAATAAAAAAACTAGTTTTTTTAACTGAAAGTAAGGAGCGACATTAAAACTTAAAACGAACAGAAATCATTCCGTGTATGAAAGGGGCTGTTCCCTTCTCAAAGCCCCGGTCTTTACGCTAAAGTTTTTTACTGTTTAATAAAGTAGAAAAGAGGCAAACTTTAGCGTAAAGAGCGGGGCGTTAAGAAGGGAACAACCCCTTTCATACACGGAGTAATTTCTGTTCGTTTTAAGTTTTAATGTCGCTCCTTACTTAAGTTAAAAAAAAAAAAAAATTATTTGGTTGAAAGTAAGGAGCAACATTAAAATTGGAACAAACAGACATTATTAAGTATATGGGGGGGTTCACCCCCTCGTCAATACCTCAGTCTTTACGCTAAAGTTTGATGTTGTTCCAATTCTTTAAGAATGACCCCTGAATCACAAAGACTGTTTAATTAGAACAAATAGCTCTTTTGAAAGTACTAAAAAATTTTAGCGTCAAGAGCGAGGTAGTGACTAGGGGGCAAAACTCTTCATATACGTCAGAATTTCTGTTCGTTTTAAGGTTTAATGTTGCTCCTTAATTTCAGTTGAAAAAATCAGCTGTTTTTTTTAATTTCTAATCGTGTTCTAAAAAATGCAGTAAATCCGGCGCCCCCTTCACGGAAAATTCTCATGAAAAATTCATCCATGGAAAGATCCTCCCACGTAATCCTCTCCCCCTGACCCTCCCACTAGAAAAATTCACCGGAAAATTCCGGGATGAATTCCAGAAACTCCAAGTTTCCGGTAACTTGGGGACCCCAGAGTCCCCAAGTTACCGGAAAATTCTGTATACTTCCCAATAACCAATACAATATTTAAACAATAGGCAAATTTCATAAATTGCACACCTTCCCCGGGGACTCTGGGGGATTAAGTCGTTCTCTCGACTAGGCTGAACAAAATAGCTATCTCAAAATTTTTATCCGGTAACTTTGGGAAAAATGAGCGTTGGAGGGGACTTAGTTGCCTTCCAATTTTTTGGTCACTTAAAAAGGGCACTAGAACTTTTAACTTTCGTCCGAAAGAGCCCTCTTGCAACAATATAGGATCACTGGATCGATCCGATCACCCCAAAGGAAAACAAGAGCTAAGAGCTCATACGGCACTTGTGACGAGGCAAGAAGAGCTAAGAGCCAAGAGATCATATGGTATCAGCTTTAGCAAAATTCTATGAATAAATAGATTGATTTAAAAGGAAAATAAAAGGCTTAATGCGGGTCAGGATTTAATATAAGAGCTCTGGGTCACGATGTCTTTCTAAATATCAATATTCATTAAGATCCGATCACCCACTCGTATGTTATAAATACCTATTTTTTTCTAATTTTTCCTCTCCTTTTACCCCCCCCCCCCAGATGGTCGAATGTGGGAAAACGACTTTATCAAGTCAATTTGTGCAGCTCCCTGACACGCCTACTGATTTTCATTGTCCTAGCACGTCCAGAAGCACCAAACTCGCCAAATCACTGAACCCCTCCCCCCAAACTCCCCCAAAGAGAGCGAATCCAGTACGGTTCCGTCAATCACGTATCAAGGAAATTTGCTTATTCTATCCACCAAGCTACATCCCGATTCCTGAACTCCAAGTGTTTTCCAATACTTCCCCCTCCAGTTCCCCCCAATGTCAAAAGATCTGGTCGGGATTTGAAATAAGAGCTCTGAGACATGAATTCCTTCTAAATATCAAATTTCGTTAAGATCCGATCACCTCTTCGTAAAATAAAAATACCCCAATTTTCACGTTTTCCAAGAATTCCGGTTTCCCCCTCCAACTCCCCCCAATGTCACATGATCTGGTCGGAATTTAACATAAGAGCTTTAAAGCGGAAGAACCTTCTAAATATAAAATTTCATTAAGATTTGGTCACCCTTTCGTAAGTTACAAATACATCAATTTTCTAAATTACCCCCCCCCCCAACTCCACCAAAGACAGCAGATCCGGTCCTATTATGTCAGTCACGTGTCTTAGACAGGTTTTTATTCTTCCCATCCAATTTCATCCTGGTCTCACCGCTTTAAGTATTTTCTAAGATTTCCGGTTCCCCTCAACTGCTCCCCCCCCAATTATTCTGGATCCGGTTGAGATTTAAAATAAGAGATCTGAGTCACGAAGTTCTTCTAAATATGAAGTTTCATGAAGATCCGATTACTCCTTCGTAAGTTAAAAATACGTCGTTTTTTCTAATTTTCAGAATTAACTCCCTCCCCCCCAAATAGAGCGGATCCATTCCAATTATGTAAATCACGTATCTAAGACTTCTGCTTATTTTTCCCACCAAGTTTCATCCCGATCCCTCCAATCTAAGCGTTTTCCATGATTTTAGGTTCCCCCACCCCAAACTCCCCCCAATGTCACCAGATCCGGTAGGGACTTAAAATAAGAGTTTTGAGACACGATATCCTTCTAAGTATCAAATTTCATTGAGATCCGATGACCCATTCGTAAGGTTAATAAATACCTCATTTTTTCTAATTTTTCAGAATTAACCCCCCCCCCCCCCCCCAAACTACCCCAGAGAGAGCGGATCCGTTCCGGTTATGTCAATCATGTATCTAGGACTTGTGCTTATTTTTCCCACCAAGTTTCATCCCGATCCCTCCACTCTAAGTGTTTTCCAAGTTTTAGGTTTCCCCCTCCCAACTCCCCCCAATGTCTCCAGATCTGTTCGAGATTTAAAATAAGAGCTCTGAGACACGATATCCTTCTAAATATCAAATTTCATTGAGATCCGATCACCCTTTCGTAAGTTAAAAATACCTCATTTTTTCTAATTTTTCAGAATTAACGGACCCCCCACTCCCCCCAGATGGTCAAATCGGGAAAACGACTGTTTCTAATTTAATCTGGTCCGGCCTCTGATAGGCCTCCCAAATTTCATCGTCCTAGTTTACCTGGAAGTGCCTGAAGTAGCAAAACCGGGACCGACAGACCGACAGAATTTGCGATTGCTTTATGTCACTTGGTTAATACCAAGTGCCATAAAAAAGAACAAATAAACACGCATCCATGATCTTTCTTCTGGCAAAAAATACAGAATTCCTCATTTTTACAGACAGGAGCTTGAAACTTCTATAGTAGGGTTCTCTGATACACTTAATCAGACGGATGTGATTTTTATTAAGAATTTGTGACTTTTAGGGGGTGTTTACCCCTTTTCGAAACTGGGGCCAATTTTCTCAGGCTTGTAACTTTTGATGAGTAGGACTAAACATGATGAAACTTATACATTAAAATCAGCGTAAAAATTCAAATCTTTGATGTATCTATTTGTATCAAAATTCCGTTTTTTAGAGTTTCGTGTCGCTCCTTACTCTTGAATCGTGTCGCTCCTTACTTACAGTTCGTTACCACGAACTGTTTCATATTAACTAGCCGTAAGCTAACTAGCAACAAACATTATTCCATTGAAGACAACTAGGTAAATAAAATCATTACTTGACTGTCCCGTTAAAATGTCCAGTAATTTTGTAAGTTGCAAAACCCTGTTTACTATTTAGCAATGAGACTCTTGTCTTTTCTATTACTTGAGATTAGTGAATTCAATTCAAATTAGTGATATTCCAATCCGGTCTTACCGCCACTTTAGTTTTCAACACCTATATAATATTCCAACAAAACCCTAGCGAACGTTTTAAAGTGATCTTTGGCAATTCTCTTTAAAAAAAAAAATAATTGAGATCTTAGATTCAATTCCGTGAATGCCTTAAAACAATTGCTCCCATCATTTGTTTTACCAACCTTTACCTTAAAAATATATGTTCCTGTGGTTCCTTCCTTTCAATTTTTTTTTTAAATAACATAAACACAATTGTTAATCAACAAATTCAAACATTTGTTTATACAAACTTAATTTATCAAAAGAAAAGAAATAAAAAAGTTATGTTATTGTCCCTACATGAGATGACTAGGCTTGCTTGTTAGCGCAAAGTTTATCAAATTTTGGTGTCAATGACACGCCCCGCTCCTTTTTCTACAACCAAACGAACACGGTATTTCAACTTCACTTCAGCTAGTGCACAAAATCCTATTTCGCAAAAATAAGACGTTGTGAACGGCAGACATAATTTTAAAGATTTATTTGACAAATACCCTATCTTTCATGGCAACAAATTTTTCTCAGTGGAATCAGACCACATAGTCATTTGCGGTTTTATTTTATATCTCTTATTCGCTTCTTGTTTTGCGGTTAATAAAACTTCGAAAAAGCATAGAAAACTCCCTTAGAATATCACGTCCTAAATTCTGAAATAAACAAAGATATTTTCGAAAAATTCCTAGCCAATATTAAAGCAAGATCACTAGGGACTCTTTTGGATGTCATTTTAATACCCAGTTTAATACCAGTTTAATACCCAGAGTTCTGAAGGGAAGCAACATTAAAACTTACAACGAACTGAAATTATTACGTGTGTGAAGCGGTTGCCCCCTCCTCAACACCTCGCTCTTTATGCTAGAGTTTTTTAGTACTTTTAAAAGAGCGTTTTATTGTTCTAATTAAAAGGCCCTTGTGTTTCAGAAATCATTCTTAAAGAATTCGGGCGAAATTCAAATTTTAGCATGAACAGCGAGGTGTTGAGGAGGCGTCGACCTCCCTTCTGAATGGGTAACCCCATTATACACGTCAAAATATCTGTTCGTTTTAAGTTTTAATGTTGCTCCTTACTTTCAGTTGAAAAACTGTTTTTTTGTTTGTTTTCTGATCGTTTTTTAATAATTCCAGGAAATGTGGCCCCAACTCCACCAGGTCTCCCCTCCTCACAGGGATACCCTCTAAACAATTCAATCCCAGTGAAAATTTATCCTGGACAATTAAACTTAACACCTCCACGCGTAAAATTGAGACGAAAAATAAGAAAGCAAGACATAAAAAGAATTTTGTACAAGAATTCGGGCGAATTCCTCTACTGTATAATTTCCTCTGACAAGTTCACTCCCAGCAAACCTCCCTCCCCATGAAAACTCTCCCGTTGAAAACCCTCATCAGAAAATTTGCCCCCCCTCCTTCCCACTCGAAAATGCATACATCCAAATAAAAAACATTATGCGTAAATAATGGGCAAATCTTATAACTTAAAGACCTTTCTCCTGGAGCTACGGGGGATGGGACCATGTTTTACCCAAATGCATAGTTATTGTGCCTTTCAACTATGATGAACAAAATGGCTATTTTAAAACTTTTATCGGGCGATTTTGGGAAAAAGGGTTGGGGCAGAGGCCTAGCTGCCCTCCAATTTTTTCGGTCACTTAAAAAGGGCAATAGAACTTTTAATTTTTGTTCACATGAGCCCTCTCTTGATATGCTGGGACCGCTGGATCGGTACGATCACACTTCAAAACAACAAAAAACAACAAAAAACCAACAAACACGCATCCGTGATCTTTCTTCTGGCAAAAAATACTAAATTCCGCATTTTTACTAGATAGGAGCGTGAAACCTGTGTGTGGTCCTTAGGGAGGAGGGTTGTTCTCTGATACGCTGAATCTGATGGTGTGGTTTTCATTAAAATTACTTGAGTTTTAGGGGACTTTCCCCCCTTTTTTTGAAAATACGGCAAATATTATCAGGTTCGCAACCTTTGATGAGTAGGCCTAATACTAAACTTAATGAAATTTATATATTTGAAATCAGCATAAAAATCCGAAATCAGCATTTTTATTATAAAAATATAACAATTTTTTATGGGAGTATTCTTAATCCCGGTAAACAATTCAGTCCTAATTCAAACCCGGTGACAATTTATCGCGGACAATTACCGGACAACTCCGCATGTAAAATTGAGCTGGAAAAGAGAAAGCAAGACATATCAAAAGAATTTCGTATAAGAATTCTGGAAAATTCCCCCAGTGTATAGTTTCCCCTGACAAGTTCACTCCCTGGATACTTCCCTCCCCAAGGAAAACTCCCCCGTGGAAAGAACCAACAAAATAGCCCCCCCCCCTTACCCAAAAATATGCTACAAATACTGTGCATAAAGAACGGACAAATCTTATAAAATCTTATAACTTAAAGACCTTTCCCCTGGGGATGTGGGGGGTTTGTTATACCCAAAGGCATATTTATTGGTCCTTTCAATGATGATGACCAAAATCTCAAAATTTTGATCGGACGATTTTGGAAAAAAGGGCAGGGAGGGGGCCTAGTTGGCCTCCGATTTTTTCTGTCACTTAAAAAGGGCACTAGAACTTTAATTTTCGGTCGAACTAGTCCTCTTCCTATATTATATGACCACTGGGTCGATACGATCACCCCTGGAAAAAAAAACAACAAATAAACACGCATCCATGATCTTTCTTCTGGGAAAAAAATAGAAAATTCTACATTTTTGCAGATGGGAGCTTGAAACCTATATAGTAGGGTTCTCTGATACGCTGAATCTGATATGTGATTTTCATTTTGATCAATTGAGTTTTAGGGGGCGTTTCCCCCTTTTTCGAAAATCTGGCGAAGTTTCTCAGGCTCGTAACCTTTCATGGGTAAGACTAAACATAATGAAATTTATATATTTGAAATCAGCATATAAATTCGACTCTTTGGATATTTTTACTGGTATCAAAATTCTGTTTTTTAGAGTTTCGGTTGCTATTGATCTGGAAAGCTCCTTTCTTACAGTTCGTTACCACGAACTGTTTGACTGCACTTCGCCACTTTGAACTTTCTGTTAACAATTATTGTTTCAAAAAGCTTTGTTAAAATTTGTCAACAATACTTCTGTCACCAAAATTCGTCCTGAGTCGAGTGATGTTGCTAAAAAAAAGGGGATTTGGTGCTAGACCCAGCCCTGTCCACAGGTATTCATTTCAGTAGGTGGGAGGGCCAAATGCTAGTCAACACAAAGGTAGGCAAATCACATGATCAGCTTCAGAGGTTGTGAATCAAGTACAAATCGATTTTTGGGAGGAGGTGGGGAGGGGTCTGATGGTCATCCATGCATGTTTGTCTCATTTCACTGTAATGTAACTCAATTTGAAAGAACAAAATCTCGAAAAACAACATGTCAATGGCGTGTAAGAAGAAAAAGAAGAACAATCATTTGAGGAAATGGACATTCAGACCTCGAATTTTAACTAGAGGGAATGAGCAGAAAAGGGTTAAATATATTTTATCTTAAATATACCTTAAAGTTTTGGCACTTTATGCCCTCGTGGGTTTACGATGTCTCTAAGGGGCACCCCCCCTGACCGAAAGCAGCTTTACCTCATAGTTTGTCAGGAACTTATTATAATTGTCAGTGTTAATAGGTATTATCATTTTTAGCCATCTTATAAAATTATTGCCAAGTCTGAGAAATTAACTTTTGTCACTTAACCTCGGGAATATTTTAATTTTTAATAATTGCATAGAAATCTAGCTGTTCCTTCGCTAGGGAACCGATTATGATTCACGTATGATAGCACCTGTTATGAGTGGGCTAGTGTCAAACCTTAGATTAGTCAGTGTTTTATGTTAATTAGTAGAGAAATATTGGGTACAAAAATGAAAGATTTTATATTTTTTGTGATATTATTCTGCCTTTGATATTTTGCTGTTTACGGAGAATAGAATCAAGCACATCTTCCGTCCGTATCACCATTTAACAAATTAGAACCCGACCAAGAAATCAGGACCACAATCTTACCTTCGTCATCTTTACAAAGGCTTGACGAGTCTCACCAACTTGATGCTGACGACACTGACAATGTTGATGATCACCTAAACAAGATTCTTAATGATGGTGTTATAGAAATTCAAGATCCTAATTATAATCCTCATTGCGATTATGAGCACAACGCCGTCCAGCAAGATTATGGAGACTATGGAAAAATGAGGAGAAACCATTGATCCCTTCTATCATCCCGTGATGGACATTACGGTAAAATAAGGAGACGGTCATTGCATTGGGTATAATGTTCATGATGACAGGTAGAATGTGAAGTATGACGAATATGGAATTCCGTTAAAAAAAGAAGAAGCTGTTAAAATGGTGTCGCAAGTTTGTCCAGAGCCTTATTCAGACTGAATCAAAAAGCTAAAGGCTCAGACTAAACAAATATCCGTACCTGCTGTTCAGCCCATCAAATCGACTTGATGACTTCTAAAATAGAAATATCAGGATAGTTGGTTGGTCGCTGCCCCACCAGCTTCAGAAATATGAAACTCAACTGGTGCTACATGTCCTGTGACCCAGAACATTCAAGGGGAAATTCAAGGAGAATTGGTACCTCCAGCACAAGAAACAAAAAATAAAACTCTTTTCAAAAACATTGACTACTATGTTTCCGATGACTATATAGTGGGGATGTTCGATTCATGTAAAGATGTAATAAACCCAAGTACAAGCAGTTTACATGATGTACACCCCCTGGGCTAATCTCAGCAACTCTTACAGGCTTATGAATGCTCTTGGAATGTCGGTGGATAACCCAGTCACTCCGGGATTCACACCTTTCGTATCTGGTATCATTCTTTTAAAGAGTCTGCTGCTGTACCAGAGAATATGAGAGCATTTATTCATTAATTAATACCATTTAGCCAAGCTATTAGATAAAGCAGTTCAATTTTTTCCTTTGTCGACTGCGAACTGTCATGTCCCGTTCTTCCACCACGACCCTCCACTCTCATTTCTTGGGCTATTGCAGGCTATAACGATGTCTACTCTCTGGTTGTCATGATTTCAATTTGTTTCTGCACTACTTTTACTGTGGTTAGTTATTACCTTCTTTATACAAGAAACAAGGATGTAACCGGACATAGTGGAGTGCCACAGCGCGACAGTGTCGGCCGACTTCCTGTAATTGGAACTTGACATTCTGGCGTGATGGATGATGAATCGAAGTCCTGGAATGGTCAAGCTGGTGTGATAGAGCTCCTCGAAAGGGTTAACCCTGTACTTGCTGCTCAATTGAGTTTCACTGATGACGATAGAATGGACAGTGGAGATAAACTGGGATCTGTTTTTGAAAGGCGTTTTCAATCTGCTTTTGGCAACGAGGGATGAGTTTGTGCCCAACATGCTTTGCTTGTTCTGTTTACCGGTGCATTATTTTCACTGGGTTTATTTTATGGCGAATCTGAATGTTATTGTCGATCCAGATGAGTTTTGGGCATTACTACAAAGCAGTTCTCGTCAGGAAAAAGATTATTTTGGCGAGAATTTTTGGCAAAGAATCACCTTTCTTTAGAATTGAACAGCTTAACGTCACTACTAATGATTTAAAACCATTCAATCGGGCCACAGACGATGGAAAAGTCAAATGGTATGGACGCACTTTCAGAAAAGAATTTTTTCTTGAGGTTCTTCGTTTACAAAAGCAAATTTAACAATTTATTGGCAACAATGGAACAAGGATTGAGGATATTTGCTTTAAACAAATGCCACCGAATTTTGATATATGTCCTGTACAAAGTCCTCTGAAACGGTTTCAAAGAAATAAGGAATTCACAGATATTAAGAACAACCTCAGTACTGGCTATGTTTCTGATTATGTGGATCATATAGAATATTGCGCTTCAAATGCCACATCCCCCTCTGATGTTAACTATGAGGTTAGTTTTTTAAATTAAAGGACAAACACGTAAAGGAGCAATCCTGGTCGTTTTCGATAAAGTGTCCCTGGTAAATCAAATATGTTCTAGATTTTTCAAAATATGTCCATTTTTGCCCCAGTGCATCCTCTTGTCTGAAAGTTGGAAAGTGCATCGAAAGAATTCGCTTTTTATGGTGATCACGGTAGCATTAATTAAATTTAAAACTTAATTAATTAAATTTGAAGCTACCTATCAAAACTTAGGAGCCTGGGAAGATTTCCCAGAGTTTCGAAAAAAAGCGAAAAACAACCTGGAAGGTGATAAAAATTAGACTATAAAATTCAACACACAAGATATCTGTATTGCAGGGTATTCTAGTCTCTATTTACGAAGAAGTGAAATTTTACATTTGTCCTGAGGAGAACGATCACGAATGCATGTTTATTTGCTTGTTATTTAGTTGTTTTCCTAGGGATCAATCGAGCCAGAGGTCCTACAAAATCGGGAGAAGGTCCATTCGAACGAAAATTAAAAGCCATTTTGCCCTAGGGATGTAAGTTTGCCAGTTATCTTGGTTTTTATGGCACTTGGTATTAACCAAGTGACATATAGCAATCGCAAATTCTGAAAAATTCTGAAAAATTAGAAAAGATGAGGTATTTTTAACTTACGAACGGGTGATCAGATCTCAATGAAATTTGATGTTTAGAAGGATATCGTGTCTTAGAGCTCTTATTTTAAATTCTGACAGGATCTGGTGACATTGGGGGGGGGAGTTGGGAGGGGAAATCCTGAAACTTGGAAAACACTTAGAGTGGAGGGATCGGGATGAAACTTGGTGGGAAAAATAAACACAAGTCCTAGATAGATGATTGACATAAACGGAACGGATCCACTCTCTTTGCGGTAGTTTGGGGGGGGGGGGGGGTATTTCTGAAAAATTAGAAAAAAAAAGGTATTTTTAACTTACGAACGGGTGATCGGATCTCAATGAAATTTGATATTTAGAAGGATATCGTGGCTCAGAGCTCTTATTTTAAACCCAACCGGATCTGGTGACATTGGGGGGGAGTTGGGAGGGGGAAACCTAAAACTAGGAAAACGCTTAGAGTGGAGGGATCGGGATGAAACTTGGTGGGAAAAATAACCACGGGTCCTAGATACATGATTGACATAACAGGAATGGATCCGCTCTCTTTGGGGTAGTTGGGAGAGGGGTTAATTCTGAAAAATTAGAAAAAATGAGGTATTTTTAACTTACGAACGGGTGATCGGATCTCAATGAAATTTGATATCTCGAAGGATATCGTGTCTCAGAACTCTTATCTTAAATCCTGACCGGATCTGGTGACATTGGGGGAAGTCTGGGGGGGGAGCCTAAAATCATGAAAAACGCTTAGATTGGAGGGATCAGGATGAAACTTGGAGGTAAAAATAAGTAAAAGTCTTACATACGTGATTTACATAATTGGAACGGATCCACTCTATTGGGGGGGGGGGTTAATTCTGGAAAATAAGAAAAAATGACGTATTTTTAACTTACGAAGGAGTGATCGGATCTTTATGAAACTTCATATTTAGAATGACCTCGTAACTCAGATCTCTTATTTTAAATCTCAACCGGATCAAGCGTAATTAGAGGGAGGCAGTTGGGGGGACCGGAAACCTTAGAAAATACTTAAAGCGATGAGATCAGGATGAAACTGGATGGGAAGAACAGAAACCTGTCTAAGATACGTGACTGACATAACAGGACCGGATCTGCTCTCTTTGGTGGAATTAGGAGGGGGGGGGGTAATTCTGAAAATTGAGGTATTTGTAACTTACGAAAGAGTGACCAGTTCTTAATGAAATTTGATATTTAGAAGGATCTTGTGTTTTAAAGTTCTAATTTTAAATTCCGACCGGATCCTGTGGCATTGGGGGGAGTTGGAGGGGGAAACCTGAATTCTCGGAAAACTTAAAATTGGGGTATTTTTATCTTACGAATAGATGATCAGATCTTAATGAAATTTGATTTTTAGAAGGAATTCA
The DNA here is from genome assembly GCF_032884065.1 of Artemia franciscana. NCBI lineage: Eukaryota > Metazoa > Arthropoda > Branchiopoda > Anostraca > Artemiidae > Artemia > Artemia franciscana. Next base: position 41,813,469 of record NC_088874.1, on the reverse strand, counting down.
TGTTTCAGAGCTATTATTTCAAATCCCGACCAGATCTTTTGACATTGGGGGGAGTTGGAGGGGGAAATCTTGGAAAAACACTTGGAGTGGAGGAATTGGGATGAAGCTTGGTGGATAGAATAAATAAATGTCCTTGATACGTGATTGACAGAATCGTACTGGATTCGCTCTCTTTGGGGGAGTTGGGGGGAGGGGTTCAGTGATTTGGCGAGTTTGGTGCTTCTGGACGTGCTAGGACGATGAAAATTGGTAGGCGTGTCAGGGAGCTGCACAATTTGACTTGATAAAGTCGTTTTCCCAGATACGACCATCTTGGGCTAAAGGGAGAGGAAAAATTAGAAAAATTAGGTATTTATAACTTACGAGTGGGTGATCGGATCTTAATGAATTTTGATATTTAGAAGGACATCGTGACTCAGAGCTCTTATTTTAAATCCTGACCGGCATTAAGCCTCTTAATTTCCTTTTTAAATCAATCTATTGATTCATAGAATTTTGTTAGAGCTCATACCATATGATCTCTTGGCTCTTAGCTCTTCTCGCCTCGTCACAAGTGCCATATGAGCTCTTAGCTCTTGTTGTTCTTCCTTGTACTGATTTTGCATCAATAGCTGGTTCGTAATGGCGATTTGAAAATAAGACAACAAAATCAGAAAACTTAGTGTTTAAACAAGGCCTATATCGAGGTATTAGGGAGAGAGTGAGGTTGGAATTCAACTAAGCTGAAATTCACCGTAAAAATAGATTAAATTTGGTTCTCTGATAAGAATTAAGTGAGAATTTTATTCTCACTGTAGCTAGATAAGAAGGGTACTGTCCTTGCCCGGGATTACATTTCTTATCATATTGTTAACAATTCAATTATTTTCTGCTATCGCGAAGGTCCACCCTTCTGAATTTTTTTTTTAGACATATGCCCTAAATATGCTGGAATTCGCTGCAGGGGTCGGCATATTCGTCAAATAGCATACACCAGTTAAAGACATTACAAAAATGAACACCTGAATATTTAGGGAGAAACCAGGCGCATGGACTTACTTCCCCAAAACAATTCTTCTTGCACTAACTGCTTGCAACAATTAAGAAAAAAAATTCGATGAAAATAAAATATTTTAAAACGAGACAGTAAGATGAACCTGATAATAGCGAAAGAAATGATAATTATTACGCAAAATGCGCTGCCCTCAAAACGAAAGAGGGAACTAAAAAAAAAAAAAAAAAAAAAAAAAAAAAAAAAAAAAAAAAAAAAAAAAAAAAATTGTGCAATTACTTAACTTTGCCGTCAAGACTAATCACAAGTGAGTCAACTTCTGCCAATTGCTAAGCCAACTGAACCAAATGAATCGAAATTATTTATACTTGCAATCCCGTCTTTCGAATTGCTGCCTTATTGGTAGGTTTCTGATTTAATATTCTTTTCCTTTGGCTGTCAGACGATTTTAAAGAATTATAAATTTACCGTCTTTAAAGAACTTGTCCGAAACTGAATTCGCCTGGTGTCTTCAATGAACCCCAAATCGTTCGTCTCTAGGATTTTGAGTAATATCGCAATGTCGAAAAGAAGACACGTATCTTTGCCTTATTAATTAAAAAGAAATTTCTTAATCAAAGTTGAAACTTAAAACGAACAAAAATCATGATTTGCATAGTACACAAAATATGTCTACAAAACTAGCATAATTAAATTGACTCGCAGCCTTTTCCAATATCTGTAGAATTCCAAACACTAGTGCTTTATCGAAGATTGGATACCGGATTAAAAAAAAGGATCTTCTTTTAGGATCAGAAAATTCTGGGAGTAGCCTATGATCTACGAGTCCCCCAATAGTCTTTCACCAACCATGATATTAATAACTTTTACTGTACAATTATAATTCTCTAAGAAATTAAAGCAAGCTCAGTTTTTAGTAGAGCAGTAGTTTTTAAAATTCTGCAGATATTCGAAGATATCAAGAGTCGATTTATTTAAGTTAATTTAGCAGATATACAGGCATCTTATGAAATCTACGAAGCAATAATTTTTTGTCTGTTTGAAGTTTCAACATATTTCTTTATACCGTAACAAAGATTTTGTTGTATTTTCTAAAGAAGTTATTATTTGTTTTAAAATTAGATATTAAATATAGATTTTCCCCCTTAAAATTTCCCTCAAGGTACGTGCAACATTGCCACACAACTATGGATTCCATGGGGTTTGTTGTATTTTAACCAGTATCTTTGAGAATTTGCAGATAAAAACTTCAATTGTTTTCACGAAAAACAACAATAAATAAATGACTTCTTCTTTAGTTTTTTTTCCTTCAAAATTGTTTTTCAAACGCATTAAGACTCTCTGTGAAGAGGGGTTAGCTTTTAAATGAGTCATTAAACCACACGAAAAGTGTGGTTCAATCCTGCTTTCTAGGGCCATAATGATATAAAGGTTGAAATGATCAGGGAGCGTTCTGCCGATAAGGATGGCAGACTGCCAAAGATTTTTCTTTTTGGCCAACCGTCTAGATCTAAATGGAAAGCAGGTCGTCCTCAGTTAGGGTGGGAGGATGTCGTAAGGAAATATTTAAAGGAAATAGGAACTTCCTGGGAGGGTGTGAAGAGGGGGGCTTTAAAAATATTGGGATGAAGGAGGAGCGTGCGTTGGGGTGTTGACCTCAGGTGCTTAGTGGTGCGGTGAGTTTTTAGTAGTAGTAGTAGTAGTGGCATTAAACATTTTTTTTTTGCAGTCGGGCGATAGCCTACTAGTCTTGGCAGAAAAAAATAATTAGAAATAAGAAGGAGATGAATGCAAACCATGCAAAAGATGATATCTCAATGTTTAAATGGGGGCTCAAACTTTGACCCTCTTTGGGAAAAAATCGATGGTTAGTGGCACAAAATAGTAGAAAATAGCTTTTCCTGTGGCACATTCTCTTTTGTTACTTAATAAGGTCATCATCTACTGAAGCTTGATCAGCAACCTTGGTGGTCACTGCAGAATTTACGTCATTATCAGTTGACGATTTATCTTGGTTGCAGCGATTGGTACAAGCTAGTAGAGAGCAAATAACAACCCATAGTAACCGAAAGTCTAAGAATCCATTCCAAAAAATACTGTTTAGTAAGAAACTTACCATCTAAAGCCAACCTCAAATGGTAAATCTAAAGCTGATAAGGCCTTTGTATCTCCAGGCCTATGCTCCCTGCCTATGTATCCAATCCTTCCTACCTGAATAAGTAAAATCTTGATATTTTCTAGCCCTGGGTTAGATGAGTTTCTGAAACTCCTAACAAGTCCAGTTCAAAACGTCTGAATTCGTCGTTTAAAATTTCAATACGATAGCTGGTTTTAATGTTATAACGTTGCAAGTCCCAATTTTTGTGCTATTTACACCCAGATGTGAATCTAGAGCAGAATCTGAGGGGAAGAACTTGACGAAGGCGCCAATATTTGACCAATTTGACAATCTTATTTTAAAAGAGGGTAAGAAAAAGAAAAAAGGAATGAAGGCACCAGCAAAATCCTTGGGGGTCCACCTGGATTTACCCCTGCTTACTCCATCAAAAATGTTATAACCTCAAGGAAAGCAATGGGTCACATCAGTGCAGGTCAAGGACTAATAGGCTACTTCTTCTCAATTCCACACCAATTGCTTGAACCGTCTTAGAACCGGACGACAAGAAGTCCTTGGAAACTCCATTTAAATGGGGCTTTGTGCCATCCCAGGATTCCCCAAATGGTGATGCTCTTTCATCACCACAAGTCAGTCTCCTAATATCAGCCTCAGACCCATTACTTCTGACTCATTGTGTGTTCATGCCTACATATATGATACTGCAGTGGGGAGGCAACCTATAGTAGATTAAATTTTAAAATAGTAGTTTTTTTTTTCAACTGAAAGTAAGAAGTAACATTGAAACTTAAGACAAACAGAAATTATTTAGTATATGAGGGGGTTTGCCCCCTCCTCGATACCTCACTCTTAACGCTAAAGTTTTTCAGTACTTAAAAAAGGTAACTTGTTCTAATTAAACGGTCCTTGTGTTTCAGGAGTCGTTCTGAAAGAATTGCGACAAAGAGTCAAACTTTAGCGCAAAGAGCAAGGTTTTCAGGTGGGAACAAACCCCCTCACATACGAAATAATTTCTGTTTGTTTAAGTTTTAATATTGCTCCTTACTTCCAGTTGAAAAACTTGTTTTTATATATTTTCTGATCGGTTTTCCAATAATACAGGGAAACTCGGCTCTCCCACCGTGAATAATTCAGCCCCCCCCCCAAAAAAAAAAAAAAATATCCACGGAGATAGCCTCCCAAGCAATATACCCACAAAAAATTCCTTCAGAGAAATTCTATTCTCGCTGGAAATTCTCTCCATAAAAATTTCTTACGGATTATTCCGCCTGAAAAATTATCCTCGTCATGCCTTCATTTGAAAAAGATTTCGATTCCTGATCGTTTTTCAAAGCATGCTAGAAATCTCCCCTCTGCTGAAATAACCGCCAGTACATAACCCTCCCTGTGGAAAGCAACTCCCGCAACAAATCTCCCCCTGAAAAAAGTCTGTATACTACTTAAAAACAAGAACTAAGAGCTCATATGGCACTTATGACGAGGTCGGAAGAGCCAAGAGCTAATATGGTATGAGCTCTAGCAAAATTCTAAGAATCAATAGAATGATTTACAATGAAAATCAGAGGCTTAATGCCGGTCGGGATTTAAAATAAGAGCTCTGAGTCACAAGGTCCTTTTAAATATCAAAATTCATTTAGATTCGATCACCCAGTCGTAAGTTAAAAACACCTCAATTTTTCGAATTTTTCCTCTCTCTTCAGCCCCCCAGATGGTCGAATCGGTGAAAACGACTTTATTAAGTCAATTTGTGCAGCTCCCTGACACGCCTACCAATTTTCATCGTCCTAGCACGTCCGGAAGCACCAAACTCGCCAAATCACTGAACCCTTCCCCCAACTCCCCCAAAGAGAGCAAATCCAGTACGCGAATCCATTTTCATTCAGATTCCTTGAATTTTTAGGGGTGTTTCCACCCTTTTTTGAAAATCAGACAAATTTTATCAGGTTCGTAGCTTATAGTGAGCCGTTTTTTCGAGTTTAAACTACTATTGAGCCGAGTTACTTCTTACTCCGGTCATTGGTTCAATAAGAATACCCCTGTGGGAAAAAACAAACAAACAAATAAACACACATCAATGATATTGGTTCGAAAAAAAAAATACCAGTTTTGGAGATGGGAGCTTGAAACCTCTACAATGAAGTTCTCGGATACGCTGAATCTGATGGTGGGATTTTCATTAAGATTCCATGAATTTTTAGGGGTATTTTTACCCTTTTTCGAAAATTGGGCAAATTGTACAGGCTCGTAATTTATAGTGCGCCGTTTTTTAGAGTTTAGGCTACTATTGAGCCGAGTTACTCCTTATGTACAGCTCTTTACCACGAAATGTTTGACAAATTAGCTAGGAAGAGATAGCTCAGTCCAAAAAAGCCCCCCAATCCAAAAAAGCCCCCCAAAACAAAAACAAAAAAAAATAGAAGAATCATCTATTGATCAAAATCCAATGCAAGACTGTATAGTTTACTCGGTTATAATTTCCCTGAGGTTTCTATTCCTCAATGTCATCCCGCAGCGTGGTTTGTAGGCCCGGTTCTTGTTAGGCAAACTCGTAAAAACCGTGCTCCGTGCATTTCCGTGCTTTTAACGTTTTATTAATCTGAAGCTTACAAGAGATAGTTAAACTTTTAAAGTATTTTAATTAGATTAGTTGAAATTTTAATTACCCATTTTAATTAGTTGAGATTGGTGGGATAGAATCCGATGGGTAGCCTATCCGATGTTGACTAAGCAAAACCCAAGAGGTATTCTAGTTTTCGAAGCATGAGAATTTAGAGGCTGTCCGAACATAGAGACAATCAACCATTATTAAGGGCAAAAATATATAACGCGAAAAATATAAGCAATCCCATCTGCTTATATTTATCAACTCTTCGTATGTTAATGTTGACCTAGTGCGTAGTCCCTTTGCATATATGAGTATATTCTACAAGTTATAAAACTGGTTTATGAGCTCACTACTATAAAGGAAATGTTTGAAAATAATGTCTCCTACACATAATACGGCATACCGCAAAAATACCATAGCTTGTAATTTTTGGGTAGAAATTGCCGTAAGCTGTTTCCCATTCTTTTGGACAATAACTCAATGGTGGTTACCGAAAAAACGTTCACACCCTAATAGGTGTTTCTGTGCATAGATAAAACAGAAGATATGTTGTAAGAATAAGGGCAGTGAGCTCTGGCGAAATTACCAGAAATACTGTACAAAACATTTTAACAGATTTGGATCTTCATAAGACCTATTAAAAAATCGACGATTTTATCATTATTGATTTTATTTATAGTGTTTGCAGCAATAGCTGCAATGTAGTAACGAGCGAAAAGCGGCCCATAGTAACCAAAAATTAAAAAAAAATTAAAACGAAGAAAAAATTGCCACTTGTGGCTGATTCAGGAACGGCGAGTACTATTTCAATTAATCTTAATAGCAAATTGTATTAGGAACACACGTTTATAGGAATATTGCATGCGAGCCCTCCCCCCTCTAAAAATTACTTCGGACTGAAGTTAAAAGTGAATCATTGGAATTAGTTTGGTCACTACCTTTCAATGAGTTTTTGTTTGCGCAACTCTCTTAGCTTAATTGCGTCTCTCACTCAAGGCGGGCGGGCCCCCTCTTAGACTTAGTTCTCTTGTTTGCCTGCAGATTCAGGTGACTTGTGGTTCAACCAATATCTAATTAATTTTTTGTTAGCACTATTGTCTGGGCTTATAAATAGGGTTGCTCGCCTGACACTCTAGGCGGACGGGCCCTATTAGGTTTTGGACACTTGTTTGCCTGCATTTCCAGGCAACTTAACAGTCATGTGCCAATTCCAAAACTTGTTCAACCGGCCTGAGAGTCTAAGCGGGCTTACCTCTCCAAATGCTAACATACAAGTATTTCTCCAACAAGAGAGACATATTAACTCCCACCGTTTACCCGTACCATTTACCCAAACACTTGGAAAACTATAGGTCTCCCCGTTCGCCATGAGTCCAGGGGAATTTTCCGCCATGCATCAATACTGAAATACGGAAGTCCGCCTGAGAATCTATGCGAGCCACCCAATTAGGCTTAGGTGACCTGTTCGTCCGTGAATCTTGGCAAATTCAGTTCTTCGTTTTAAATATCAGTACTATATCTTCTATTCTTCTAATTGCAAATGAAATGTTGCTGATTCTATAATCGGCCTGCAATCGCCATATGGACGACGTTGGTGATTTTTCCAAAACCACACTGCCTTTTCTAGGACGAAACAAATAAGAGTTCCAAAAAGGGACAGGTCCTTTTATTAGACAGTGAAAAACAAATACAAATTCAGCAGCTATAAATTCAGCAACATTTCATTTTTAATTAGAAAAAAGAAGATTGTACCACCATTATTAAAAATTCAACATAAATTTGAACAATATTAAAGAACTCAAGACAAGTGAGGAACCCAAACCAATGGACCAGAAACTCACTGTGACCCCCAAGTTATTATTTTGTTCAGTATAAATACAGTTTGTTTTAATTTTGATACTTTAGTAACTCTGTTAGTTACTAAATTTAGAGTTTTTGTATATATTTGTTTCACTGTCCAATAAAGGACCTATTCCTATTGGGAACTGTTAATTGTTTCGCCATAGAAAAGGCAGTGTGGTCTTGGAAAAAACACCGATTTAAAAAGATGTTTGGATTTTCTCATTGTAATTGATGAATAGTTGTTTACACAGTATTGGGCTTTGTATCCACCCTTGGAGATACAACAAGCACAATTAAATGTCAAAAAGCTCAAAGTTCCAACTATAACTGCATAAAATGAAAAGATATATCACATTTTGGAAGATTTAGATACTTCTCATTGTTGTACGCAAGTACACTGTACGCGGATTAAACAAGTTGATCGAGGGGGTTTATTTTAATAGGTAGGGCATATAAATACCAAGTTGAAAAAAGACGAACAACGCCGTTTGAATTACAATAGCTAGATTAACAATAGCTGGTACATCGGGACCATGCAAATATGCAGTTGAGGGACTCTGACGCGACTCAACTCCCCCGAAATCCTAAATTTCCATGAGTTTCTTGGCAACTCTTTTAAAATTGTCAAATAGTTTTTTTGGTACTTGTGTATTAAACAGACTACGCTCAAGAAGTGAAGTTATGTTAATCACAATGATATACACTTAAATAAGATTAAAATATAAAATTTTAGTAACAAAGTTATGGAAACTACAACAGAGAATCATGGAAACCACGCCACCCAGAACACATTATATTAGATATCTTACAAACTCTTTGTATTAAATATTTAATTAAAATATACCTGCATAGTAGTTTATGTCACTCAGGCTAAGCTGATTATCTCCGAGCGGACACAAAGAAACTGGTTTCAAACAGATCAAGAACAACAGTGTGGTCGGTATAATGCACAAGTACCTTTTTTATCATTTTTGGGTCCCACTCCTAAAAAATTCCTGGGCATGTTCCTGACTGGGACATTTTTTTTTTCTTGTAAGAAAATTTATTATAATAAAAGTATTGTAAGATCTTTGGGTCAGCAATAACGACTTTATAGGAGTATTTGGAAGAAATGCCTCACTTTCAAGATGAAAACGACTGCCAAGCCCCAGTATCCAGTGCTTCCACTTTTCGATTTCAGTTTTCCCTATTTTTCATACCAACTTTCCCTATAAGTCCTCGTGTTTAGGTCTGATTTCTCCCTATTTTTCTCCCTAGAAAAAAGGATATTTTGCCCTAGATTTCTACAGAATTTATATGAGATCTTTTTACTTCAGATAATGATAACATATAACATCTTTTACACTAACGAGAATACATACAAAATTTCAAACTGAGATCTTTTACTTCAGATAATGATAACATCTTTTCACTAAAGAGAATACATAAAAAAGATCAAACAAGTGTCATCTCCTGCACTTTATCGCACGTAGCGTTTGCCTTCGTCTTGAAGCCAGCGACAGCGCTTTCGGTATACTGACAGTTGATAAAGTTTTATCTTCGTTTTTTAACCAGTAATTGACTCGGATCAGTGAGACTAGGGTGACATTTTCGAGACTATTTCTCATGTCTTTTTTGATCAATTTCAGGAGGCTGAATAAACGTTCAGCTGCAACGTTGCTAAAAGGTAACGAGAATATCAGCGAAATGCACTTCCGCAGTTCCGGGTACTTGATTTCCCCACTACGAGTCATCAGACCAAGTATTTTCTTCCAGTATTGTTCAACTGACAGGTCTTCAGCTTGGGCATCTCCCAAATGAAGCTCAGTGACATCAGTCATTGCCTGTGACCTCCATTCTACGTCCATTTTCCGGAGGGGACACTTTTCTGTTAGAACAAGAAATCTCACAAATAGTGGCCTTAGACATCTTGAGTTCAAATTTCTTGCATTCCTTGGTTCAACTAAAGCCAAAATGTCATAAATTTCGTCTTCAAACTTGAACTGGTCTTTAATCTGCTTGATCAGGACTATATAGTAGTTTCGAAACGACTGGTAAAAGAGATCAATGTTATCACTTGGCTCTTGAGCATCTTCGAGTTCTTGCATGGAATCGGTTGCAGCTATTCCCACATATGTCTAGTTTAAAGGCAGGCACTCACTTGAAAGGTAAGGATCCAGGTCAGTAAACGAACCAACACTGCGAATATAGTCCTTTTTCATGAAGTTAGACGCAACATCATTCACAAGTTTGCTGACACTAAGCTTCAGGGAGTGAAGAAGTGGGATTTCGGATTGAAAAACTGTATTTAATTCGTTGGAGAGGCCAAGAGAGTAGTCCATGAATTCAAGGTATGGCTTTGTCAACTTGCTTTGTAATTTCGACAAGATAAGGTCATTTGTTGCAGTTGGGTCTTCAAACGTGGTTTCTACGAAATACTGAATAAGAGCAACCCGTTGCTCAATAAGCCTCTTCACACAGGCCTGAAGGGATAACCAACGGGTCTGTCCCGGAGCAAGAATTCGGTGTGCTTCGCATCGGAAGAACTCCTGAAATTCGGCGAACATCTCTCGCCTGGAAGCGCTTCTGGAAGAGTGGGCATAGATATTTCGTGCCAAGTCTTCGAGTGTCTTGGGAAGTGACAACCATGCATATGACGAGCATAAGTGAATAAGATGGCATGAGTATTTCACATTCAAGATGTGTGGCACCATGGCTTTCATAAGGGTTGAAGCAGATCTGTTGGCTCCAAAACATGACGCTAGTTGTATCTGCACAAAATCCAACAATATTTTGCCAGGGAATCGAGTTTTCTTCAATGACTTGCTTGATGCGGTTAGTCAGGCCCTCAGCCAATCTATCACTACACATAACCATATCCAATACTTCGACATGAAGTTTTAGATCTTTCTCGCTAAAAAATACAACCATGATAGCTAGCTGTTTATCAATAGTACGATCAGTGGTTTCGTCAATTATCACAGAGAAAAAAGTGGTTTTGAGCAACTCGACTAACTGGTTCTGTAGCACCAACAAAAAATTCTGTCGCAAAATATTTGAAGCTTTCTGTTTACCCTATGTGACCCCTGCCAGGGCCTGGTCTTTGGGACGTAATTTTCTGAGGAGAGGAGTCAAGCTGTCTGCAAGACGTAAGGGCAGATTATGTTCTGCCAAAAATATGCAGATCCGCTGTTCAATTTCTTTGGAATGAATGCCTACAGTCAGAAGTTTTTCAATGCTGCCAGACTTCGTCTCGATTTCACTGCTTGCTTTTATATGCTGCTTGGTCAGGGCATGCTTTGTCAACTCTGATTTCTCACAATACACATACTTCAAACAGAACTTACAGTATGGTACATAAGTCTTTTTCTTTGACTTGTTTGACACTCTTTTCTCTATCAAATTTTTACACATTGTTAACTGAAGCCACTTGTCAACAAACTTTTGCTCGTATGTTTTCTTTTGGGAATTCTGCCCTGAACCCTGCTTTTTTTTGGAGGAGTCACCTGAAGGTGAACTTCAGGAACATCATCATCTTCGTCATCCAGTCGTTTTTCAGGACTAGATACAATTTGAAGATTATCTTCTTCTGAGTCAGTACCCTGGCTTTCAGACTAACATTGCATGTCAATGATCTCTAGAAAAACTGTTTTATTGGTGATTAAAACTAGTCTATTTCTATAATTACTTGTACAAGGGTACACAATAACTAGATCATGCTAAACTATGCTCTTGGGCATTAAGGTGCATATCCTCAATAAACTTAAATTACCTCATGTATAATTTAAGCCTGCAGTATGGAGTACGGATGGACCGAAAATTTGCAATGGTTGCATTGCAAGAGTTTGCAAAAATCAAAACGAAGTATGCCTAGCTTGATAAAAGATAATTAATTATTTATTATGTTGTTTGTTGGTTGGTTTAGAAAATGGTTAACCTTTACTACTGCACGCCAGCAAAAACGTAGGTTTTTCCATCAGTGCAGTAGATGTAAATAGTAAAGAGTTAAATTGTCTTTATTAATAAAGTAAGTATCAAAGTAAAGTATCTTCAGATTTGGAACACCACTTTAAATGGAAAAAGAAATTTGTGACCCACTTCTTCACCAAAAGAGCTTTGCTTTGATGTCTTCTAACCTAGGAGGGACCAACCCAAGCAAAAACAACACAAAAGAAGTTTCTCTGTAAACCTAGCTTAACAAAATACTTTAATTTGCTACTTTCACATTGCTGCAGTCCAAGGCAAAACAGTAGATTTTACATGATTCCAAATGGCAAGTGGCAGGCAAGTGGACATGAACAAAAGATTAGACTAAATATTATTGTGTGAATCACCAGATTAAAAATAAGGGTACTCACAGCTAGTTTTAACAGAATGCAGGGTCCTTTATAGACAGTATGGATTGCAACTTTTCTGCAAAAAAGCCACAGTTTGCACCAACACCAGCATCTGTCCCTAAATTTTGACACAGAAGCCACAGTCTGCACATATTGTATAGGAGGGTGACCTTAGGTCAGTGTCTTTCAGGACTGTACTTGGTAGAAATAAGTCTTTCAACTTCCGTAAATGTCTTGTATACTTTCTTCTATGATCAGATTGTAGCTGGAGCCTTGTTTTTTTAGCTAAGCAATGGAGAGTGCCATTTTGTGTCAGGATGAAACATCAACGCCTGCCAATTATCAAGTCAAAAACTGTTCTTTCATGGTTTAAATCATATTTTCTTACTTCATAATTAAATTTAAGCCCTTCTGACCTGTTTAAAATTGATGTAGTCACAAAATCAATTAAAATATTCATTTTTTAAGTAGCAGAATTGCTTTTTCTTTTTTACTCCTAAAGAGGTCAGATGTGCGTTAACTGGACGGTACAATCATAGAAGGGAAGGTATAAAACTGAAAGAAAATTTTAGAATTTAAAAATTATAGTTTCTGACCTTTCACCCATCGACCTATGGTCACCTCCATGGGCAGCTGGTGCTGCCCAGGCTCCCGGCTAAGGCAGCTGGTGCTTTATTTGGATAGTCCCCTGTGGATTTGCAGATAGATGACCACGGGAAAAAGAGGTCACCAGCAGATTGCCAGCAGATGCTAAGCGCATAGGTTGCATGCTCCTATTCTACAATTGCTGCCTAACCAATACTCTTTATGTTGGGCAGTTTACACCCAATCAAAAGCATTGCTTAAAAATAAACTAAATACTAGGCTACCTAAACTAAATTACTAAATACCTAATGAATGAAAATCCAAGGGATTAAAGTCGTCCCTTCCTAATGAATGTCATTCCACGCTTTAGCTTTTTTTTTAACTTCGCGCTGATCTTTGCAATATGAGCCAGTGTTGCGACATAAGTATTTTCAAGAAGACTGAGCATAATCTGCAATCTATAAGAATTTGTCAGCCTTCGTTTGAAAAATTCGAATTTTCCCTGAAGATCCCTAAAAACCCTTACTTTACCCCAGATTTCCCTGAATCCCTAGATTCAAAATAAGTGTCCCTAAAAGAAGTGATTTTCCCCTAAAATAGGGTAATCTCCCGAGAAGTGGAAGCCCTGCCAGTATCTTCTATTACTCGGAAACTCGGTTAACATAACAGCGGTAGTATTACGAGAAGAATTTCAAAAATTTAGCTCAGTGCCAACACACATATTCTCTAAACAGAAAAGAAATCTTTCCGACATTCTCTTATTGCAGAAGCATAAACAAAAGATTTTTTTTATTTGTCAGGCTTGTCGTCAACGACAACAATTAATTTAAAAAAAAACAAAGTTTTTCCGAGAAAAGTAAAGAGCGATGTTGAAACTTAAAACGGACAAAAACTATTACTTCACGGCCTATTTAATATATATATATCAATAGAAATAGGACACATCAATCAACATATTATATTTCCCTGTTTCCCTATGATTTCAAACTTTCATGCGCTCTTTGAAAATATTCAAGTGGTTTGTCTACTAGATGGGTGTATTGTTTGCAAGTGATTTTTAAGTTCTGACGTTTTCAGGGCAGCGTTAGATAAACTTAAATGATAAATAGCACAAAGAGGTCTTGGGTCCAGTTCACTACCAGGTTCTTGAATAAATCCAAATTTCAGATTATCTGAAACTTGTTTTCTTGATACTTTGCGTATTTTTCTTTTCACCTCCTTTTTGAATGTTCTTTGTACTGTTGTCTGACGAGGACTGTGGATGCTATGGTTAGCCAAATTCACTGGTCATCTCCCTATTGCTACTATTTTCACCGGCGGATCCGCGGGGTCGGGGGGCCCCAAGATTTTTCTGGCACCCTCTTTCTGTTTTTTTCTTTCTTCGTCTTTTTTAGAATAAACTTGTCAATTTGATCAATTATTGGCACTTTTAACACATTGACACCCCCCACCAGATTTTGCTCTTTGGCGCCCTTGTCACATTGCATCCTCCCCCAGAATTTCGCTCTGAATCCGCCTCAGACTATTTTCATAACTTATTTTATCTTCACTTTTTACAAAATCTACAAAATATTCAGAAGTGTAAATATTATGGGTCCTTGCTGTTTCTCACTCAATAGTTTCAGAAATTCCATTGATTAAATAAATTTCAAATTAATAGCTTTGCGCTTCCTATTTTACAACTTTGAGAACGCTTGCTCACACAAGTATTAGTTACATTGTTTCAGATCGCATAAGTATTAGAGCTTATGCTGAGCCGTAGAAGATCAAATAAACTAAATTAATACTGGAGACTGGATTGAAAATTGAAACAGAGCGAAACTTCTCGCAGAAATTTGTTCGCAGAAATAGAAAGCCAAACAGAATTGCATCCTGTCATTGTAATAATTATAGTCCAAAACCCTTAACTGGAGGTTTGCAAGAAAACCTCCTGCATGTTCCTCCTCAAGGCCCCCTTAATAAGCTACGCAATAAAGTCCTACAAACACCAATATATTAAACGATATTATTAGAGGCATGGTTCTGTTGGTACATCGCTGGACTTCAAATTAGATTATTATGCGTTCGATTTCAGCTTAGATTTTTTTTTTTTTTTCAACCATGGTTTGTCCCTTCTTATGTCTACTTTTCAGTTAATCCACTATTTTTGCAAATGTGACGTAACTGTTTTTTAATTGATAAATCTTTGATAAACCTAATATAAACCTGATAATCCTAATAATAACTGACAAACCTAATAATCCCTTGATAAACCTGAATTTGATTAAATACTTTTTGGCGACATGCGTCATTAGTGAAATCTAACAGAGACCGCACAAAGTAACTGAAACCTTGATTCAAACTTATTTGCAAAAAGGAACAATCTTAATGATTAAAAAGTTATTAAATCTCAACTATTAAAAACCAATTAAAGAAAAAATAACTTTCGTCCAAACCCAAACCAGAGCAAATGGCCCCAATTACAAATTCACCACTACGTCTGGGAGGGGGGCGTGCACCCCCCCCCCCCCCGGTTCAGGATCTTTCTCTAAAATGATGATTTGTTATAGATACATCAGTTGTGGTGCAACATGTCACTCAGAAGTTCTTTGTAAACGTATGCAATAATTGTTACCTTGTTGAAGAAATTGGACCAACTATTCAATTGTACATTGCTCCTCACCAAACCTTTCTCTTTTGGACTACAATGGTATGCTCATTCAGCATACATACATCTACCATTCGTAGATATAGGACTGAAAACAACACTTTTGGTGCCACTTCTTAAGTGGAAAATCTTGGAAGTATAAAATGGTAAATTTTGTCCAAGCTCATTAAAAGTCGACGTTCTTTGGAGGGGGAAGGAATGGAGGTAGATAATTCAACAGACATTCAAAGATGAAAAAAACTAAACAGAAGGTAATTTTAACCCCCATTCAACTTAACCCCGTTTAACTCAACCCCATGTAACTCAACCCCTATTCACCTCACCCCCTTCCAACTCATTCAGCGTTTAAATCAACCGTCTTTTCGTTCAACCCGCATTTAAATCAACCCCTATTCAACTTAACCCCGTATAATTCAACCCCACGTAATTCAACCCCTATTCAACTCAACCCCCCATCCAACTCATCCAGCGTTTAAATCAACCGTCTTTTCATTCAACCCCCATTCAACTTAACCACGTTTAACTTAACCCCACGCAACCCAATCCCCCTATCCAACTCATCCAGTGTTTAAATCAACCTTCTTTTCATTTAACCCACATTTAAATCAACCCCATTCAACTTAACCGTGGTTAACTCAACCCCGGTTAACTCAACCCCAAGCAATTCAACCCCTATTCAACTTAACCCCGCCATCCAACTCATCCAGCGTTTAAATCAACCGTCTGTTCAACAAACCGCATTTAAATCAGCCCCCATTCAACTTAACCCCGTTTAACTCAACCCCACGCAACTCAACCCGTATTAAACCCAACCCCCATGCAACTCAACCTCTATGCAACTCATCCCCAATCCAAATAAAATACCAATTAAATTTGACCCCTATAATATTAGGCCAGGTCAGGCTGAGGGAGGGGGGTGAATTTGTTGTGGTTGACCATACCTAAAGGAAATATGCTAATAACATACTATTATTACCATTATATTTCTTGTTTGATGCTCTTTCCCAACACAGTGGTCGCTTTTCTGACAATGTACAATCCCTTCCCTTATGGTTCCAGATACAGTTCTATGATATATAAAAATACTAAATAATGAAACTTATACTCTATAATTGCAGCATGTTTCTATTCATCAGGTTACCATGTTTTCTTCCATAGTTTTCCGTATTTTTCAACCATTTCAAATAATATTTTTGTCCAAGAGTTGCATTGAAATCTCCTGGCGGAACGCTTTTCATCGGGTCATGAATGCGATAAAACCGGTAAACAAAGAAGACATGACGTATAAAGAAATTAAATAAAAAAAACAAGTTTTTTTAAATGAAAGTAAGGAGCGACATTAAAACTTAAAACGAACAGAAATTACTCCGTATATGAAAGGGGCTTTTCCTCCTCGACACCCCGCTCCTTACGCTAAAGTTTTTTATTGTTTTAAAAAGTAGAGTTGCGAGAAAGAATCAAACTTTAGCGCAAGGAGCGGGGTGTCGAGGAGGAAAAGCCCCTTTCATATACGGAGTAATTTCTGTTCGTTTTAAGTTTTAATGTCGCTCCTTACTTTCATTTAAAAAAACTTGTTTTTTTTTTTATTTAATTTCTGAAATTTTTGAATTAATGCATGTCTGATTTTGGCTCTCCGTACATAAACTATTAAAATGAAATTTGCATATTAATTCTTTTTTTGGCTAAATGGCTTTCTCTTAGTTTTGATCAGACTATTTTGAGAAATAAGGGGTGGGGAAGGAGGTCTTGTTGCCCTCCAATTTTTCGGTTACTTAAAAAGGCAACTAGATCTTTTATTTTTAACGAACGTTTTTATTAGTAAAAAAAAATACGTAACTTAAGAATTAACTTACGTAACAAACTTTTATATTCTTATATTTTTGATTATATATATGAGGGGGTTGGTCCCCTCGTTAATACCTCGCTCTTCACACTAAATCTTGTTTTATCCCAATTCTTTAAGAATGACCCCTGAATCAGAAAGGCCGTAGAATAAATAGTTGAAATTATTAAAAAAAATTTAGCATAAAGAGTGAAGTGTTTATCTCCTCCTAAATACCTCGCTCTTTATGCTAAAGTATTTTTAGAACACCTCATATGCGTAATAATCTCTGTTCCTTTTTAAGTTTTAATGCTTCTCCTTACTTTCAATTGAAAAAACTTTTTCATGTTTATATTTTCATTGTTTTTTTTATAGTAATGCTAGAAAGTCCTGCCCCCTTTTCATTGAATTTCTCTTCCCCCATGAAATATTCCTCCAAGGAAAGATCCTCCCATATAGCCCCCTCCCCTGAACCCCACACCCAAACCAAAAAAATCCCCCTGATAACGTCGGTACACTTCCCAGTAACCATTACTGTATGTAAACATTGGTCAAAGTTTGTAACTTGCAGCCCCTCCCCCAGGGACTGTGGGGGGTAAGTCATCCCCAAAGACATAGTTATTATGGTTTTCGACTATGCGGAACAAAATGGCTATCTCAAAATTTTGATCCGTTGACTTTGGGAAAAAAATGAGCGTGGGAGGGGGCCTAGGTGCCCTCCAATTTTTTTGGTCACTTAAAAAGGGCACTTGAACTTTTCATTTCCGTTAGAATGAGCCCTCTTGCAACACTCTAGGACCACTTGGTCGATACGATGACCCCTGGGAAAAAAAACAAACAAAAAAACAAATGAACATGCACCCGTGATTTGTCTTCTGGCAAAAAATACGAAATTCCACATTTTGGTAGATTGGACCTTGAAATTTTTTCTATAGGGTTCTCTGATACGCTGAATGCGATGGTGTAATTTTCGTTAAGATCCTGTGACTTTTAGGGGGTGTTACCCCCTATTTTCCAAAATAAGGCAAATTTTCTCAGGCTCGTAACTTTTGATGACAAAGACTAAATTTGATGAAACTTATATATTTGAAATCAGCATAAAAATCCGATTCTTTTGATATATCTTTTAGCATCGAAATTCCGTTTTTTAGAGTTTCGTTTACTATTGAGCCGGGTCGCTCCTTACTACAGTTCGTTACCACGAACTGTTTGATACAAAAGAACTGAGAAATACATTAAATAATTTCTTCAGCCACATTGGTTTGCCATAATATAAAGAAAGAGAACGATCGAAAGTGGGTTTTTAAGGCCAAACGAGGATACTGAAAAACACAAAAAGCGAATATTTCGAAAGTACAACCGCCTCTCTTCTTCAGCGCGAAGAAAATAGCATATTCAATGGTAATACCGAAGAAAAAACAAACAGAACAAACGTGGAGAGTCGATGTGAAAAAAAAATAAATTAAAAGACAAATAAAATTCAATAAACGCCAAAAATTATAAGAATTAAAACCAAATACCTAACAACCATAAAGCGAGGCATTCGCCAATATCCACGATTTACACAAAATTCAAAAGTATTAGGGCCATCAAAGTATACTAGCGAACAACTTTTGATCCTAGCTAGCTTCTTCGCCATTTTTATTGAATATACTATTTTATTCGCGTTGAAGAGGAGAGGCGGTTGTCCTCTCGAAATATTCACTTTTTGTTTTGTTTTTTCAGTATTCTCGTTTGGCCTTAAAAAACCTTATTTTTGGTCATTTTCTTTCTTTCTAGGAATATATTATTAGGGCTATATCTTGGATCGTCAGGTGGGAGTGGGGTACATTGTCAGAAAAGCGAACGTGATATTTGGAAAGTGCACAAAATGAGAATTTAATTTTAATATTTTATTTTATCAGTCTATTTCCTTCAGATGTGGCCAACCTCAGCGAATTTATCGAATGGGGTTGTTTGAATAGGGGGTTGAGTTGAATGAAGGCTGAGTTATGTGAGGTTGAATCAAAAGGGTTTCAGCTGTGTTTAGCTAAACAGGGGTTGAGTTACGCGCGCACTATTTTAAGATGCCTTTTTCCTTGAACGAAAAAGTTTCATGTACGTATCTTTATTCTGAATGAATTCAATGTAAAATAAGTTTCTAAAGTTAATGGTAAACATTAGACTTTTCAGGAACCTTATTTTTCCTAGACTTTTTTGTGTTACTTTGTTACGGAATCAAAGTTGATGGGCCTAAATGTATCTCTGATCAAGCGGATATATCCCTTTCTATCTTTATATGGTAGCGTTACTCGTAAAAACAGGCAGAATTATTTACACAGTTGTATAAATTCATCCGGCGAAATAAAAGCACACATATATTAGCAAAAGGCTGAGCAAGGAGAATCCGTATGTTCTGTTCAAGGGAGAGGGGGGATATATATCTTAATAAATTAAATTATTTTCCAACTTCATACATTTGCGTATTTATTATTCATACCTGTTGTCTGACAGGCTTAGCTGCTAAAGAAATATTCATCTGTCTATGCCAACTATCTTTGGTGTGTCCCTATTTTTGTAGGTCTAAACCTGAAGAACTCTCCAAAAATCACATATTTTCATGGTGCATGAAAAAGTAATCAAATTAGAATCTTCATTTTGACAGCCTTGTCAAATAAACATTTTCATCGGCGTTAAATTTCAACTGGTACTAGAGATTCTTGAGTCTCCGTTTGACATTCAGTTATAAGTGCGCTTCTTGTGGAATTAAATAAAAAAAACAAGTTTTTTTAACTGGAAGTAAGGAGCGACATTAAAACTTAAAACGCACAGAAATTACTTCGTATATGAAAGAGGCTGCTACCTCATCAACGCCCCGTTCTTTACGCTAAAGTTTGACTCTTTCTCTCAATTCTTCTTTTTAAAAAAGTAAAAAGTTTTAGCGTTAAGAGCGGGGCGTTAATGAGGTAGCAGCCTCTTTCATATACGAAGTAATTTCTGTGCGTTTTAAGTTTTAATGTCGCTCCTTACTTCCAGTTAAAAAAAACTTGTTTTTTTTATTTAATTTCTGAACGTTTTTGAATCAATGCATGTTTTGATTTTGGCTCTCCGCAGAGGAATAATCAAAACGAAATTTGCATTTTTTTTTTTTTTTTTGCTAAATAGCTTTCTCGTTATTTTGATCGAATGATTTTGAGAAAAAAAGAGCGGGGGACGAAGCCTAGTTGCCCTCCGATTTTTTGGTTAATTAAAAAAGCAACTAGAACTTTTAATTTTTTACGAATATTTTTACTGGTAAAAGATTTACGTAACTTATAAATTAGCTTACGTAAAGAACTTTTGTATTCTCATGTTTTTATTACATATATGAGGGGATTCGCCCCATCGTCAGTACCTCGCTCTTTACACTAAAGCTTAAATTTTATCCCAATTCATTAAGAATGACCCCTGAATCACAAAAGCCGTAGAATAAATAGTTGAAATTACTAAAAATACTTTAGCGTAAAGAGCGAGGTATTAGAAGGAGGTGAGCCCCTCAAATGGGTAATAATTTCTGTTTGTTTTAAGTTTTATTGCTGTTCCTTACTTCGAGCTGAAAAGGCTATTTCACATTTATTTTTTAATTGTTTTTTTTTAAATAATGCTAGTAAATCCTGCTCTCCCTTCATGGAAATTTTCTTCTCCCATGACAAATTCTCGATGGAAAGTTCCCCCAGCATATCCCTCTCTTCTCAACCCCTCCCCCCAACCAAAAAATCCTCCTGAAAACGCCTGTATACTTCCCAATAACCATTATTATATGTAAGCACAGGTCAAAGTTTGTAACTTGTTGGCCCTCCCACGGGGACTGTGGGGGAGTAATTCGTCCCCAAAGACATAGTTATAAGGTTTTTTAACTACACTGAATAAAATGGCTATCTCAGAATTTTGATCCGTTGACTTTGGGAAAATAATTAGCGTTGGAGGGGGCCTAGGTGCCCTCCAATTTTTTTGGTCACTTAAAAAGGGCCCTAGAACTTTTCATTTCCGTTATAATGAGCCCTCTTGCAACACTCTAGGACAACTGGGTCGATACGATCACCCCTGGGAAAAAAAAAAAAATATACACGCATCCGTGATCTGCCTTGTGGCAAAAAATGCAAAATTCCACATTTTTGTAGATAGGAGCTCGAAACTTCTCCAGGAGGGTTCTCTGATACGCTGAATCTGATGGTGTGATTTTCGTTAAGATTCCATGACTTTTAGGGGGTGTTTCCCCTATTTTCTAAAATAACGCAAATTTCCTCAGGCTCGTAACTTTTGATGGGTAAGACTAAACTTAATGAAACTTATATATTTAAAACCAGCATTAAAATGCGATTCTTTTGATGTAGCTATTGGTATCAAAATTCCATTTTTTAGAGTTTTGGTTACTATTTAGCCGGGTCGCTCCTTACTACAGTTCGTTACCACGAACTGTTTGATACAAGCAAAAGTTCTGATATATATATATATATATATTTATACATGAAATATATATTATATATTTCATATATAAATATAAATATATATTTATATTTATATGTATATATATATATATATAAATATATATATGTGTGTATATATATATATATATATATATATATATATATATATATATATATATATATATATATATATATATATATATATATATATATATATATATATATATATAATGGCAATACAATTCAAAAGGTGTTATGTTTTCAAGCATTGAACAAGCCCTCTTGTTTTTTATGCGCTTCGATGCAAAGATAGTAGGCAGCCCCTCAAAAGATTTGGAACTAATTCTGGATTCTGAGAATAATTTTTTGGCTTAATAGCTCACAGAGGGATACCAAAAATCTATATAAAATTATTTTCGCATATTTGTTTTTGGCAGTAAATCTTACCAGCATGTTGTTTCTATATAATACAATTTACAAGCCCTTTTTATTGAATAATTTCACTATTTATAAGATTTTTCATATAAAAGTAAATATTAACCTTAAAACTTAAAACAAACAGAAAATATCCCATACATGAAAAATATACAGCAGCCCCCAACCCCTTCCACTAAAGTTTGACAAGTGCTATGCTTGTCCTCTGGGCAAGGGTTGTGATTTTAAGATGTTCTAGGAGTTTCATTCCCAATCACAGACCTCTTGGAACAGCCGAAATACCTGATATATAGCAATTTGTCCATTGTAAACCAGAGACACAATCAAAATTTTCGAGATAACAGAATGAAATAATATTCTATTCTATAATATTCGTTAACTTATTCCATTTACATATTTTTTTAAGTTGAAATTGCTATTTGAAAATTATTTGTACAATAAAATGTATCTACTGAAAACACATTAGAACACAAATAGCCAGCTTATAACAGTGCGTGTTTTGTTTACCAACTGTATTTCGGAACGGTAAAACTACGATTTTCACTGCGTTAAGCAAATGCACCCAAATGAACAAATTTGTATCGGTAGTATAGTAATTAAAAGGTTAAACTTTAGCGTAAAACTAATTTTAGTCACATTAATCTCAAATCAGCTAGTTTAGAGCGAAAATCTTCTAATAAAAAGCTATTTAAGGTTGAAGCATTTTTGAAATTCTTATTTCTGACTTGCACTTTCCTACCACAAATTTTGTCTAAGCTCATTAAAGTCGACGCTCTTTGGAGGGGGAAGGAATGGAAGTAAATAATTCAACAGGCCTTCAGACCTTCGAAGATGAAAAATATAACAAAAACTAAACAGAAGGTAATTTTCAGCCAGTAAAAAAAAAAAACAACAATAAATCTAAGCAAATACTTCGGCAAAGATCTGCCAGGCCAGCCTTGGCGCTCAACAAAAAAAAAATTGAAAGAAGAAGTAAGTTATATATAAACAAAAATTAATCTATTGAACTAAACTATACAAATGCAAAGAATATCTTTTTTCCTTACATTCATTTTTTCGTCGAACTTCATGTAAAGAGCAATATTAATGTTTAAAACGAATAAAAATTATTCAGTATAGGAGGGGAATGCACCCTCTGGACATTCTTCTCTTCACGCTAAAGTTTTTTAATCAGCCTACAAAAAAACCTTCTGATTCTAATTAAACGGCCCTGATGTTTCAAGAGTTCTTCATAAAGAATTGTTCTTAAAAAATGTTCGGCAAAAGGTCAAACTTTAGTGCAAAAAAAGGGGTATTAACGAGAGGGAATCCCCCTTATGCGGGGTAATTTCTTTTCGTTTTAATTTATCATGTTGTTCCTTACTTTCAGCAGAAAAAAATTTCTTTTTATTTAATTTTTTATCGTTTTTTAAATAATCCCAGGAAATTCACCTCTTTCTCCATGGAAATTTAGCCTCCCATGAAAGATTCCTCAAGGAAAAGTTAATGCCTCTTAAAATCCTCCTCCTCGCTTGGTAATTATCCCACGGACAATTCCATCCTCTTGCGGACAATTCCGCCACGAAATTCTCATGCATATACCTGTTTTTATTCAGACCTTCTTGTTTAAAAAGGTCTTGTTTTTACTTAATTTCTGTATCATTTTGGAATCTCCCTATTTGTAAAAAGTTTTCCCAGAAATCTACCCTTCCCCCAATAGAAAGCTTTTCAGTAGTATCCCCATAGAAACTTTGAGCGGGGCCCTATCCCTTCTCATCCCGATACGGACACTTTTTTTTGAAACTTCTTCAAGACCCAGGTGTTACTAATTTTCTAGGAGACATATGTGTCTATTACAGCCTAGGGTCTATTACAGCCTAGGGAAAACTTTTCTCAACGAAGCATACGTTAACTTCTTAAAAAACCTAAGGATATAGGGAAAAACCTTCAGGATCCGCTAGTCAAGATGCAAATGTTACCTAATAGCATTTTCCTTAAAAAAAAACCTACGAGACCCCTACCGAATAAAGATTTCTTTGGTTGTTATGTAATAGGTTTTGGGATGTTGCATGATAGAACTTTTCAGAGTCAATTAGTCAGGCAGGGTAGTCCCTGTTGTAACTGAGAAGGAGATACTCGGTATTACGTAGCAACGGTGCACAGTGGGAGGTGATGCAATCTTGCGTGACTTGATAAATTTATTGGGGTTGAGGTAACCTTAAGTGACTTGGTAGATTTATTGGGAATGAGGTAATGGCAATGACGATGTACACACGGAATTTTATATACTTTAATACTTTAAGAGATTTCATTTAATTTCACTATGTTTTTCTTTATTTTCAGGAAAAACTTATTAACAAAAGATTTTTGTCCGCCTTAGGAATCAAAAGGCACTCCCTCTCAATGGAATGCAGCGCTAGCATGCTGGACCAAGAAAGTGTTTCTATTATTTTGATTCGGCTAATACATTCTACATGATAACCTATTGCACGCAAGGAGAATCCCCTATTTGTGCATACTAGAACGATTGAACGATTCGCATGTTTCCAGCCCTTTCCACATGAGAGCACAAGAACTCCAAAGCTATCGATTTTTGGTCTAATTGAACAAATCAGCATGTTGCATTACATAATAGAGCTCTAACATGGCCTAGAAAGGCTAAGTTACATAGCAGATGTTATTATAGCATCAGCTTTAGATATTTTATTACGTAAATAATTAAGTATCGTAGTTTTATCTTGAAACATGAAAACTAAAAGACATAGACCTTTTATTGTATATAGAACTTACATTAATAAAAACAAATTTTGCAAATAAAACACGACAAACGAAAAGAGAAAACGTGAAAAAGGTTTATAGTTATAAGCAAAAGGAAACAAGAATTAAAGAAAGGTGGGAACCATAGCAAACAATTTCAGGGGTGGGGGTTTGATATTAGAAGTAAATTTAAGCCCTACAGGGAGCTACTTCTGAGATCTTTTAATGAAAAAGTATCGTTTCTATTGCTCTATTAGACGCATCTGCAAGAAAAAAGAGATACATTTTTTTACACTCAGTTATTTCTGAGAGCTTTTAATGAAAATCCTACGTTTCTTTGAGCAAAGACAATGCATATTTCACACCACCATGACAACATGTGGATAGACCACCCTAGAAAATAATTCTTGAGGGAGAGGGTAGTTTTTAACGGTAAATTTAAATTTATATTTTAATTCTCATTTTAAAAGCTCCTATCCGCAAAAACAAATCAATTGACAATCTCAGAATTTTCATACAATAGATTTTTACACTTCTTTTGGCTAGAATTGTAGTTTTGCGCCACAAAGTGTTTGTAAACACCGCTTTGCTGTGGGACAGTCTTTTTGGCTACAATAAATGTCTGTTATCCATTTATTTTGTAGGGCTGTCCGCACCTTTAGAAACGAATGCCCCACCGTAGGGCATTACTGCATCTGAAACTGAATGCTCAACATCCCTTTAGTTTTTGTAGTCAATTGACTATCTCAGAATTTTCAAACAAGGCCAATCTATGTCGAATTTTTCGACGTGAAATTTATTTTATGTTAATTTTTCTTCTACATTAAACTTTATTTTTATTGTATTTTTCCATTATCTTCATGAAAATTGTTTTATGTTGATTTTTTTTCTCGTGAAACTTGATGCATGCTGATTGATTTGCAAATTCCAGCATATGTTTTTTTCGTGTAATATGTTGGATATGAATTATTTCTTCAAGTATATTAAAGTATCTTCATTTATGTCTTCGAAAAACTTGTTATATTTTTATTTTTTCTTCATGAAATTTATTGCAGGTCGATTGTTTCTCTTTGTGAAACTGTTACATTGATTTTTCTCCTCTTGAAACCGGTTTTATTCGTGGAACTTTTTGTGTGCTGATTATTGTTCGTGAGACTTAATTTATCTCGATACCTTTCTTCGGGAAACTTGTTGTATGATGATTTATTCTTTCCTGAAACTTTATTTATGATGATATTTTTCTTCGTGAAACTTGTTTTACGTTATTTTTTAACATGAAAAAGGACACACGCTGATTTTTGTAAGTGAAACTACTTACAGTTGGATTATTTGTTCAAGAAATTTAATCATCCCGACTTATATCTTAAAGAAACTTGTTATATTTTTACTTCTTCTTTAGAAAATTTTTTGCAAGTTGGTTTTTCTCTTCGTGAAACTTGCACATTGATTTTTCTCCTCGTGAAACCGGGTTTTTTCTTTGAACTTGTTGCGCGCTGACTTTGCCTCTGGAACCTATTGTGTGCTGTTTTTTGTCCGTGATAGTTAATTTATCTTGATATTTTTCTTCGTAAACTTGTTGTATTATATGTTATTATTTCGCGATTTTAATTTATCATGATATTTTTTTCCGTGAAACTTGTTGCATGTTGGTTTCTGCTACATGAAACATGATGCATGCTGACTTTTCTTCGTAGATCTTGTTGCATCTGGATTTTTAAACAGTTCATGGTAACTAACTGTAACTAAGGAGCGACCCAGATCAAAAGTAACCAAAACTCTAAAAGACAGAATTTTGATATCATTAGATACATCAAAAGAATCGTATTTTATGCTAATTTTACATTTAATACTTTCATCCATGCTAGATTTATCCATCAGAAGTTACGTGCCTGATAAAACGGGGGAAATAACCCCGAAAACTCATCTTAATGAAAATCAGACCAACAGATTCAGCGTATTATAGAAACCTGTAGTAGATGTTTCAAGCTGTTCTTTGCAAAAATGGGAAATTTTGTATTTTTTGCCAGAAGAAAGATCAAAGATGTGTGTTTATTTGTGTTTTCATTTTTTTCCCCGGGGTGATCTTATCGACCTGGTGGTCCTAGAATATCGCGTGAGGCCTCTTTTCAAATGGAATTTAAAAGTTCTAGTACTTTTTTTAAGAGACCAGAAAAATTGGGGGGCAACCAGGCCCCTCCCACACTCGTTTTTCCCAAAATAACCGGATCAAAATTTTGAGATAGCCATTTTGTTCAACAGAGTCAAAAATTTATTAACTATGTCTTTGAGGAAGAAATGATCCCCCAGAGTCCCCAGGGGAAGAGCGGCAAATCACAAACTTTGCCAATTGTTTACATATACTATTGGTTATTAGGAAGTATACAGACGTTTTCAGAAGAAAAATTTCTGGTGGGGTTGGTGGAGAGGTTGTTGGATTGGCTTAAGTGGGAGGATCTTTCAATCGAGGAATTTTTCATGTGGGACGAGAATTTCCATGAATGTTGGATTTCCAGGCATTATTTAAAAAAAACGATCAGAAATTAAATAAAAACAAGATTTTTCACCTGAAAGTACGCAGCAACATAAAATTTCCTCTGCACGTCGCTCTATGAGGGCATACCCCCTCATATTTCATATCTGAGGGAATTCGAGCACTCGTCAATATCTTGCTCTTTGCACTAAAGATCAAATTTTGTTAAATAATGGTCGACATAATTAATAATTTGTTTGTGTTATTTGTCAGCCAATCTTAGCATTTAACTTTATTTTAGCAGCTCCATAAATTTGATATTTATGTGATTATAAACCAAATTTATTTTATATCTTTGGCTTTTGGTTGTTATTAAATAAAAAAAAAACAGGTTTTTCCAACTAAGTGACTAACATCATTAAAACTTATAACGAAACTTAATTATTACGTATGAGGGGGCTAAAGATCTTTCATTCATTCATTCATTCATTTCATTCATTTGGGAATTGCTCAACTTTCGACTTTCATTTTCAATAAAAAAGTTTCGACCTCTTTGGCCGTTCTGTTACTATGCCTTACAAATTTAGTTCCACAAATATCACTAACAATAATTTCTCGAAGAAATAAATCAAGACAAATTAAGTTTCTTGAAGAAATAGACCACATGCAACAAGTTTCAGGAACAAAAATCAGCATGCATCATGTTTCACGAAGAAAAGCCAACATGCAAAAAGTTTCACAAAGAAAAATATCATGAAAATAAAGTTGGACGAAAGAATAAATCAACATACAACATGTTTCACGGCGAAAAATGTCCAGATAAATCATGTTTCACGAACAAAAATCAATAAGGAACAAGTTCCACGAACAAAACCGGTTTTACGAGGAGAAAAAATCAATGTACAAGTTTCATGAAGGGACAAGTCATTATGCAACAAGTTTCATGAAGAACAAATAAAAATAAAACAAATTTTTCGAAGACATAAATCAGGATAAATCACATTTTTTGAAGGAACAGTCCACATAGAACAAGTTTGACATATAGAAATCAGCGAGCCTCATGTTTCAGATATAAAAACCTAACAAGCAACAGGTTTAATAAAGAAAAATATCATGATAAATTAAGTTTCACGAAAGAATCAATAGAAGGACAACACGTTTCAAGAAGAAAAAAAAATCAAGCTAAATTAATTTTGAGAAATAATAATCAGCACGCAACAAGTTCCAAGAACAAAACCGACTTCACGAGGTCAAAAATCTATGTACAAGCTTCACGAATAGAAAAAATCAACACAAAACAAGTATCATGAAGAAGAAATAAAAATATAACAAGTTTCTAACAGACATGAATCAAGATACATTAAGTTCCTTGAACAAATAACCCACATACATTAGGTTTCATGAACAAAATCAGCATGCATCATGTTTCACATTTGAAAAACTAACAAGCAAAAAGTTTCACGAAGAAAAATATTACGATAAATAAAGTTTCACGAAAGAATACATCATCATACAACAAGTTTCACGAATAAATAAATCGATATAAATTAAGTTTCACGAACAATAATCAGCACAAAGCAAGTTCCACGAACTAAAACGATTTCGCGAAGACAAAACCAATGTACAAGTTTCACGAAGAGAAAAAATCAACACGCAATTAGTTTAATGAAGAAGAAATAAAAATAAAACAAGTTTCTCGAAGACATAATTCAAGATAATTATTCACGGGGTTCATTTTCACAAACAAAAATCAACCTGCATCATGTTTCATACAGAAAAAATCAATATGCTAGAAATTTCAATTAAAGCAGCATGCAAAAAGTTTCACGTAGCAAAAATCAACACAAAACAACTTTCCTGAAGATGAAATAAAAATACAACAAGTTTCATAAAGAAAAAATTTGGAACGAATAAGTTTCACAAAGAAAAAAAAAATCAAAATACATTAGCCTTGTTTGGGAATTCTGAAATAGTCAATTGATTCGAAAACTCCAGGCATCTTGAACCTCCATTTTCAGAGGTAGTAATGCCGTACATTGGGGCAATCGTTACTAAACGAAAAGGTAGCCCTAAGGAATAAACGATAAACATTTACTTTAGCCAAAAACACTGTCGCATAGCAAAGCGGCGTTTTAAGCTGTTTTGTGGTGCAAAAAAAAAACAATTCTAACCAAATAAAATCCCCAAAAAGCTATTGTGACAATTGTGAGATAGTTAATTGATTAAGAATTATCTAAAACCTATATGCATATCGACGCTCAATTTTCGGCGACAATAGTGCTGCACGGTAGCGCATTCGCTTCTAAAGGTGCAGGTAGTCTTGCAAAATGACGGTTAACATAGACGTTTATTTTAGCCAAAAAGACTATACCACTGCTAAGCGGCATTTTCAGCCATTTTGTGCATGCATAGTCTTGGATCAAAGAAACGTAGTATTTTCATTAAAAGCTCTCAGAAATAACCGAATGTAAAAAAAATGTATCTCTTTTTTCTTGCAGGCGAGTCTAATAGATCAATAGAATCGATGCATTTTCATTAAAAGCTCTCAGAAACAGTTCTTAGTATGGCTTAAATCTACCTCAAATATCAAACCCCCACCCCTGAAATTGCTTGCTAAGGTTCCACCTTTCTTTAATTTATGGCTCTTTTTGCTTATATTTTATCCTTCTTAACCTTTCTTCACGTTTTGTCTCTTCTTCTTTTGTGTTTTATTAGCATTTTCTGTGTTTTAATAATTCTTGAAAATTTGTTTTTATTACTATAAGTTAATGCAAAATAAAATGTCTGTGTCCTTTAGATTTCTTGTTTCAGGATAAAATTACGACACTTAATCATTTACGTAATGAAAAATCTAAGGTTGATGCTATGTAACATCTGCTATGTAAATTAACTTGTATAGTTCATATTAGACCACTAATTAATTATAACATGCGGATGTGTTCAACAGACCAGAAATCAAAAGCTTTTAAATGCTTGTGCTCCCATGTGGAAAGGGTTGGAAACATGCGAACTATTTTATCGTTCTAGTATGCGCGAACAGGAGATTCTCCTTAAGTACAAAAGGTTATCATGTAGAATGTAAACTTTAGAAATATTAGGAATCAAGATATTAGAAAAAGTTTCTTGTTCCAGCATGCTAGCGCTCCATTCCTTTGAGAGTGAATCCCTTTCGAGTCCTAATGTGGACAAAAATCTTTAGGTAATAAAAGTTCCCTGAAAAAAAAAAGAAGAAAAACGCATTAAAAGAAAATAAAGTCTCTTAAGGTATTATGTAACATCCCACGTGTACATCGTCATTACGTAAAATCCACGTGCGCGCTACCACTACCTCATTTCCAATTAATAAACCAAGTCATGTAAGGTTACCTCACCTCAAATGAAATCTATCAATTCACGAAAAACTGCGTCACATCCAACGTGTACACCGTTACTACATATCACCCACATGTGTGTGCTTCTCAGTTACAATCGGGACTTCCCCGCCTGACTAACGGACCCTAACAAATCCTATTATGTAACAACCCAAACCTATAACATAAGGGCCAAAAAAACCTTCATTTGGCGAGGATTTTGTAGTTTTTTTCAAAGAAAAAACTATTAGGTAGCGCTTGCATCTTGACTAGCGGATCCTGAAGGTTCTTCCCTACAACTTTAGGTTTTTATAAGAAATTAGCACATTCTTCGCTTAGAAAATATTTCCCTATGGTGTAACAGACACCTGCATCTCCTATAAAATTAAAAACACATGGGTCTTGAAGAAGCTTCTAAAATTGAGAGCCCGCGTCAGAATTCGAAGGGATAGGGCCCCGATCAAAGTCCTTAATGGTATACTACTCGTAAACTCCCCCCATAGAGAATTTCTCTAGGTGAAAATTCCCCCATGGAGAATTTTTCAGAGGAAAATTTCCCTCCACATAAAAGTCTCCCAGAGAATTCAAATTTAGCTGAAAATTTCCCCAGGATAATTCCTCCAGAAAATCTTGATATGTTAAACATAGTTGCCAACAAAAAAAACGAATAAAATTAATTGTGTAGATTAATTCTGGCATATCATCCCGTGTAGAGTTTCCCCTGGAGAGTCGACCCCCGAAACTCCCTCCCAATGGAAAACTCCCCCATAGAAAAGCTATATCTAGAAAACCCACTACCACCCATGAAAAATGTCTTTATACTTCCCAGTAACAAATACTGTATGTAAACAAAGGGCAAGTGTCATAACTCGCAGCCCGTCCCCTTAGTACTATTGGGGTCATGATGTCTCAAAATACGATATTGTTGGATATTTCAACTATACTAAACAAAAAGATATCTCAAAACATTGATCGGTCAACCTTGAAAGAAAGGGACATGGAAGGGGCTGTTGCCCCCGATTTTTCCGGTCACTGAAGAGAGGCAATAGAACTCTTAATTTCCGTTCAAATGAACCCTCTTTCGATCTTCTAGGACCATTGGTTCGATACGATCCCCCTGGGAAGATCAAAAGAAAAAAAACAAATTCGCATCCGTGATCTTTCTTGGTGATCCGAAGTTGGATTAACAATGAGTGCAGCCAAAAAGGAACATTGGAGGTGAAGGTGTTTGTCTAATGAAGAATGAACTGCTAAATATTGTTTTACTTATATTAGAGGCAAAGCACTCTGTTCGTTGTTCCGCGATTCTACAGATGTCTTTAAGAGCATGGATTGAAAAGACACCACCAAACGAAACTTGAATATTTATAATTTTAACCTTGACGAAAAAGAAAAGAGGGAAACCCAGGAATTAGTAAACAGTTTGAAGAAGCAGCAAACTTCTTTCACAAGCCTTATATACAAGATTAAATAATAAAAAACAAGTTTTTTTAAATGAAAGTATGGAGCGACATTAAAACTTAAAACGAACAGAAATTACTCCGTATATGAAAGGGGCTTTTCTTCCTCAACGCCTCCCTCTGTACGCTAAAGTTTGACTCTTTCTCTTAGCTCTACTTTTTTAAAAAGGAAAAACTTTAGCGTAAAGAGCGGGGCGTTGAGGAAGAAAAGCCCCTTTCATATACGGAGTAATTTCTGTTCGTTTTAAATTTTAATGTCGCTCCTTACTTTCATTTAAAAAAACTTGTTTTTTTATTTAATTTCTGGACGTTTTTTAATTCATGCATGTTTTGATCTTGGCTCTCCGCACATAAATAATTAAAACCAAATTTGCATATTAATTTTCTTTTTGGCTAAATGGCTTTAATCGGAAGATTTTGAGAAAAAAGGAGAGAGGGAGGAAGCCTAGCTGCTCTCTAATTTTTTGATTACTTGAAATGGCAACTAGAACTTTTAATTGTTTTACGAACATTTTCATTAGTAAAAAATATACGTAATTTACGAATTAACTTACGTAACGAACTTCTATATTCGTATATTTTTATTGCGTATATGCGGGAGTTCACCCCTCGTCGATACCTCGCTCTTTACACTAAAGCTTAAATTCTGTCCCAATTCCTTAAGAATGACCCTTGAGTCACAAAGGCCGTAGAATAAATAGTTGAAATTACTAAAAATACTTTCGCGTAAAGAGCGAGGTATTACGAGGAGGTAACCCCTCAAATGCGCAAAAATTTCTCCTCGTTTTAAGTTTTAATGCTGCTTCTCACTTTCAGTAGAAAAAACTTTTCATATTTATTTTTTCCTTGTTTTTTTAAATAATGCAAAAAAATCCTGCGCCCCCTTCATTGAAAGTCTCTTCCCCGATGAAAACTTTTTCCATGGAAAGATCCTCCCGTGTAACCCCCCCCCACCTCAACTCTCCCTCCCAAACCAAAAAAAAACCTGAAAACGTCCGTACACTTCCCAGTAACCATTACTATATGTAAACACAGGTCAAAGTTTGTAACTTGCAACCCCTCCCAGGGAGACTGCGGGGTAGTAAGTCGTCCCCAAAGAAATAGTTATTAGGTTTTTTGACTATGGTGAATAAAATGGCTATCTCAGAATTTTGATCCAGTGACTTTTGGGGAAAAACGCCTAGGTGCCCTCCAATTTCTTTGGTCACTTAAAAAGGGCACTGAAACTTTTAATTTCCGTTAGAATGAGCCCTCCCGAGACATTCTAGGACGACTGGGTCGATACGATCACCCCTGGGAAAAAAAACAACAAAAAAACAAAAAAAACAAATAAACACGCATGATTTGTTTTCTGGCAAAAAATGCGAAATTCCACATTTTTGTAGATAAATTTCACTTCTACAATAAGGTTCTCTGATACGCTGAATCTGATTGTGTGATTTTCGTTAAGATTGTATGACTTTTAGGGGGTGTTTCCCCCTATTTTCTAAAATGAAGCAAATTTTCTCAGGCTCGTAACTTTTGATAGGTCAGACTAATCTTGAGGAAAGTTATATATTTGAAATCAGCATTAAAATGCGATATTTTTGATGTAGCTATTGGTATCAAAATCCCATTTTTTAGAGTTTTGGTTACTATTGAGCCGGGTCGCTCCTTACTACAGTTCGTTACCACGAGCTGTTTGATACTGCATCTGAAGCCAGTTTCATAGGCTTCAGATCTTAAGTCTTTTACCACTATTTGGATCCATATAAATTTGTAAGCAAGCGTTTTCATGTACGAAAGACAAGTCTAAAAACCTGTCACTGTTGACTGATTGCAATTTGAATGCACTCATGAGAAGGACAACAAATTAGCTAGCGACTGTGAACAGCTACAAACTTCTCATTAAGCATAATTACGCTTTGCGGTTAGACTGTAAGTCAAATCAATCCTCTTTTCTTAAAATTAATAATAAAAAAAATTCTAAGGGAAGTAAAGAGCGAAGGAAACTGCTCACTCAGACCCCAGTTTGAATCCAAGACCCGAGTTTGCCTCACCCTTTTGTTGAAATTTAGTTCCTTCAAAAATGTTGTCAAAACTAAGATAAGCTTCCATAATTTAGAGAAACGGGTCAATTTTCTTTAGTAATTTTTTGCATTTATTGTACTATAAGGCTTATTTTTCAATCCTCATTGACATTTTCACTTGATCTGGGGAAGTTTGGTCCACCTTTGCCCCCACCCCGGGATATTGACGAAATTACGCCCCTATTTTTAGTGCTATATCACACTCACGGATGGTAGAATTGAAAAAAATCACGTAGATATGAGCAATAGCATTCAAATCATCCATTAAACGTCACTATACAACGTTCTGGTAGCCGAGTCGCCCCAGCCTTTTCACTTGAAACATGCCACTAAAAGTGCTGTTTTTAGTGCCATTTGGATCCTGCTGAGTGTGGAATTTAAAGGAAGGACGTATATATGAGCAAGATCTTTTATATGAGCTACTAAAAATGTGTCTAAGATACAGTCGATACCAATAGGCCCAATAACAACACGCTCATACCGATATTCGTAATATCGACACATCCGATACCGATACAGCGTACAGCCCTTTCCCCGGGAAAGCGATGGAGGGTCATATCATCACCAAAACCATAGATATTAGACCTTTGAACTATGTTGAACAAAATTGCTATCTCGAAGTTTTGATTGGATGACTTTGGGGAAGGGGCCTGTAGGGAGGGGGGCTAGTTGACCTCTAATCTGTTTGGTTACGTAAAGAGGGCACTAGTAAATTTAATTTTAGTTCGAATGAGCTATTACCCATCTCTCTATGATGTTCCGGTCGGTCCCTAGCACTGCTAAAAAAAACAAAAAAAAAATGGGAGACAGATCAGTACTACACATGCAAAAAAGGGATTTTCCTTGTTATTCAAGGAGGGGGGCTGTGATTTCCCTCTACACTGTTTTCAACCAGTCTGATTCCTATGGTGCACTTTTCTTTTTGATCTGACACCATTTTCGAGGGGTTTCAGGCTTTTTCTCAAAATCGCCATAAATTTCTTTTCGCAATAAACTTCCAAACAGTTCGTGGTAACGAACTGTAGTAAGGAGCGACCCGGCTCAATAGTAATCAAAACTCTAAAAAATGGAGTTTTGATACCAATAGCTACATCAAAAGAATCGCATTTTAATGCTGATTTTAAATATATAAGTTTCATCAAGTTTGGTCTTAACCATCAAAAGTTATGAGCCTGAGAAAATTTGCGTTATTTTAGAAAATAGGGGGAAACACCCCTAAAAGTCATAGAATCTTAACGAAAATCACACCATCAGATTCAGCGTATCAGAGAACCTAATGTAGAAGTTTCAAGCTCCTATCTACAAAAATGTGGAATTTTGTATTTTTTGCCAGAAGGCAGATCACGGATGCGTGTTTATTTGTTTGTTGTTTTTTTTTTTTTTTTTTCCCAGGGGTGATCGTATCGACCCAGTTGTCCTAAAATGTTGCGAGAGGGCTCATTCTAACGGAAATGAAAAGTTCTAGTACCCTTTTTAAGTGACCAAAAAAATTGGAGGGCACCTAGGCCCCCTCCCACGCTAATTATTTTCCCAAAATCAACGGATCAAAATTCTGAGATAGCCATTTTATTCAGCGTAGTCGAAAAACCTTATAACTGTGTCTTTGGGGACGACTTACTCCCCCACAGTCCCCGTGGGAGGGGCTACAAGTTACAAACTTTGACCAGTGCTTACATATAGTATTGGTTATTGGGAAGTGTGCAGGCGTTTTCAGTAGGTTTTTTGGTTGGGGGGAGGAGTTGAGAATAGGGGGATAGGCTGGGGGAGCTTACCATCGAGGAATTTGTCATGGTAGAAGAAAATTTCCATGAAGGGAGCGCAGGATTTACTAGCATTATTAAAAAAAAAAAGCAATGAAAAAATAAATATGAAAAAAAAAATTTTCAGCTGGAAGTAAATAGTAGCATTAAAACTTAAAACGAACAGAAATTATTACCCATATGAGGGGCTCACCTCCTCCTAATACCCCACTCTTTACGCTAAAGTATTTTTAGTAATTTCAACGGCTTTGGTGATTCAGGGGTCATTCTTAATGAATTGGGACAAAAATTAAGCTTTAGTGTAAAGAGCGAGGTACTGACGAGGGGGGAACCCCCTCATATATGTAATAAAAACATGAGAATACAAAACTTCTTTACGTAAGCTAATTTATAAGTTACGTATATCTTTTTCTAAAAAAAAGATTCGTAAAAAATTAAAAGTTCTAGTTGCCTTTATCTTAATTAACCAAAAAATCGGAGGGCAATTAGGCTTCCTCTCCCGCTCTTTTTTCTCAAAATCATTCGATCAAAATTATGAGAAAGCCATTTAGCAAAAAAAAAATATACAAATTTCGTTTTAATTATTCCTCTGCGGAGAGCCAAAATCAAAACATGCATTGATTGAAAAACGTTCAGAAATTAAATTAAAAAAAACAAGTTTAGCAAAATTAAAACTTAAAACGAACAGAAATTACTTCGTATATGAAAGGGGCTGCTTCCTCACCAACACCCCGCTCTTGACGCTAAAGTTTGACTCTTTCTCTCAACTCTTCTTTTTAAAACAGTAAAAAACTTTAGCGTAAAGAGCGGGGTGTTGGTGAGGAAGCAGCCCCTTTCATATACGAAGTAATTTCTGTTCGTTTTAAGTTTTAATTTTGCTCCTTACTTTCAGTTAAAAAAACTTGTTTTTTTTTATTTAATTACTTTTAGAACGAACCAAAATAATACTTACCATCCTTCGATTAGAGTCAGATGGCAATATTTTCACTAAGTAGCTTTTTCCTAAACGCGTTTTTTAACTTTTGGTTACTATGGGTTGTGGTTCACTCTTTACTAGGTTGCACCTATCGCAGCAACCATGATCTAGTAGGATAGCATAGTTAACAATATATATCCATTGTAAAATGTTATTATAAGCTTAAAACTAATTCCTTATTTTATCATTAAACTTACTTTCTTAATACCGTATAAATATTAAACTTCTAGTGGTACTTCCGTGTTATCCTGACGACACGCAAGAAGTGAAGTTAGGTAAATCACAATGAAATATACCAATATCTCGTGAAAATACAATACTTTATTTTTAAAAAAAATACAAAGAATTATGGAAAGCAGGCCGATCAGAACGCATTATATTAAGTAGATAACCTAACCAACTTCATATATTATATATTAGTTAAAATATACTTGCAAAGTAGTTTATCTCACTTAAGCTTATTATCTCTGAATTCAGACAGAGAAACCGGTATTACTCAGATCAAGAACTTGGGCGTGGTCGGGATAACACTAAGTACCTTATTTAGGGTTATACCTGGGTTCATCACAAGGACTGGGTGTGTTTTATCACAAACGCAAATATGGATTTTTGAAAAGAGCACAAAATAAGGAACCTAATGGCACTTATTTGCCTTTATTACCGTTTTTCCTTGTGTGAGATCTCTAACATAGACTGTAACGCACCAGGCCCGGATCAAATAGGTGCGGGTCCTGACGGAATTTTTTCTGCGGGGCCCTCTCTGTACATTAAATATTTAAATACAATCCAGATTTAGCAGCTTATATATATATATATATATATATATATATATATATATATATATATATATATATATATATATATATATATATATATATATATATATATATATATATATATATATATATATATATATATATATATATATATATATATATCAAATTTCACAATATTCAAATGTCAAATAATAAACACATTATTATATATCGTCCAGCAATGCGGGCTTAAAATAAATGCATTTTTACTTATTTGAATAATTCATAATTTTTCCACTATCGTCACAAGCAATTTGCTTGTATCTCGAACAATTTTTTTGTTCATTTCGATGGAAGCGCGGGGCCCTTTTTAATATGGGGCCCATTGGGTCCAATCGCCTTTTATACAATCCTGTACCGAGCTGATTCTTTATCTAGGAACATATGCAAGTAGATGTTCACAGGGGTCTTAAAAGTGCAGGGGGGGGGGATATCTTAAAAATACATTTGTTAGTATTTCATTTAGAAAAAATATTCACCTAGATTTAAAAAATTATGTCTCTTTGTATCTTCATTCGGTAAAATTATGACAGTTCATGTAACTGACCTACCAATAAAGTGGACATATCAGTGGACATGCCTGTTTTTATGTTCTTTACGAATACAATATAATCGCTTCTACCAAAAATTTAAATTTAAGCAGTTTTTGAGCTCTTCAAAATGACAAATTTTCAATTAAAGTATGAGTTATCCCTCACTTTCGACAAAATAATACTACATTTTTACAGCGCTCATAAACACTGTCTTTGGCTAAGTAGGAAAAAAACCTAAAAATTAATGAAATATGCTTACTATTTCAGCAACACTAGAGGAAATAAATATTACAACTAGTTGAATATATATGTAACTGAATTTAGTTGCACGCTTTTTCCAATCTGTGAACAGATACAATCTCTCAGTTTTGCGCTCCGTCCAAAACTTTGGAACTGAAACCCACGCGCAAAAAGAACTCCAGCGTGTGGTTTTCGATGACGTCCTCAATTACTTCATTAATCGCTTCTTTTTTATGGTTGACTCGGGGAAGCGACCGTATATTTGCGCAGTTTACAATTTTAGAATCCAGTTGTATTGCGCAACTCCTTGTTTTATATCCAGTTTCGAGTAACACGGCCAGTGTTGCCAGAAAATCCAGCCGGTGGGTAACAATCAAAGACTTAAAGTTGGCTAGTCTTCCGGCATGGGGTTTGAAACGTGGGAATTTACTGTGGTACACTGAGAATCGGGGTTGTCATCTTTTCTGTATAAATAATGTGTTTGGACTCGGTAAAAATCGTTTTGGTAATTGTGTATTATAAGGTCAATAATCGAGAATTTGATCTACAGATCAGTCAATAACCAGTTTATACCTGTCAGTTTTAGGGAATTAGCTTAAGCTCAGTTGAAATCTAAGTTGTATTTATGTTTTTATTAGATATTTACTTTATAGACATGGTATTTTGGTTGGGCTAGGCTATGTTAGGTATTTAATATAATGCGTTCTGTACCCCCCTGCCATTATTCATTGTTGTAGTTTTGGTCATTGTGTTACTAAAATATAGCATTTTCGTCATATTTTGGTGTATATCATTAGCAGAAACTTAACTTCACTTCTTGAGTGTGTAATAATTAAAAAAACAAGTTTTTTAACTGCAAGTAAGGAGCGATATTAAAACTTAAAACGAACAGAAATTATTCCGTATATGAAAGGGGTAGTCCCTTCCTCAACGCCCCGCTCTTTACGCTGAAATTTGACTCTGTCACAATTCTACTTTTTAGAACTATTAAAAAAAAACTAGCATAAAGAGCGAGGCGTTGAGGAGGGGATAAAAAACTGGGGGAAAAACAAACGGTAAAATTCTAGTTAATTAACTTCTTGCTATCTCGAAAAGGGTTTAAGTTAGGAAAATGAAACTATCACAGATGGATCTACAGGCTAAAGTATGTCCTGGGAAGGTGTTATGAAGTATCTACCTCCACTCCTTCTCCATCTAGAGGGCCCTGAATTTTGCATACATGACAGGTCTATTCCTATTGAAATTTTGACAAAACAACATTTTACCTTCATTTTCAGTTACTAGTTGCTTTTTCTCAGCCTTTAGTTCTGAAAATGCAATTCCTGTCATTTGAGTAGAATTTTGAGCCATATCAATGTTGTTTTTTATTTTTTTATTTTTTTCAAAATTTAGGAAATGTGTTAGCATATCTTTGAAATCTTATAAAATGGGATTGAGCAAAGTCATTAAGCTGAAAACAATTTCGTTGTACTTCAATTAAGCAGAAGATCTGTTTTGCAAGGTGTCACTTTTGTAACACACATATTTTTAAAGTTCATACAAGGTCAGTGCCCTCTGGAGGGAGAAGGAGTAGAGGTAGGTACTTCAAAATACATTCCCGGGACATACTTTAGCCTGTAGAATCATCCCTGAAAGTTTCATTTTTCCTAACCTAAACCCTTTCCGAGATTTTACCTTAACAACAACATTTTACCTTAATTTTCAGTTACTAGTTGCTTTTTCTCTGCCTTTAATTCTGAAAATGCAATTCCTGTTATTTGAGTAGAATTTTGAGCTATATCAATATTTTTTTTCAAAATTTAGGAATGTATTTGCATATCTATAAAACCTTATAAAATGGAATTAAGCAAAGTTATGAAGCTGAAAACAATTTTGTTGTACTTCAAGTAAGCAGAAGATCTATTTTGCAAGGTTTCACTTTTATAACATATTTTTAAAGGTCATCAAAGGTCAGGGCCCCCAGAGGGAGAAGGAGTGGAGGTAGTTGCTTCAAAACACCTTCCCGGGACATACTTCAGTCTGTAGATTCATCCCTGAAAGTTTCATCTTCCTAACCTAAACCTTTTCCGAGATAGCAAGAAGTCAATTAACTAGAATTTTACCAAACAAACAAACAAACAAATAAACAGGCATCCGTGATCTGTCTTCTGGAAAAAAAAAATACAATATTCCAAATTTTCTGAAATGTGACAAAATTTCTCAAGCTCGCAACTTTTGATGGGTAAGATTAAACTTGATGAAATTTATATATTTAAAACTAGCATTAAAATGCAATTATTTGATGTAACTATTGATATCAAAATTCTGTTTTTTAGAGTTTCGGTTACTATTGAGCCGGGTTGCTCCTTCCTACAGTTCGTTACCACGCACTGTTTGACCATATAATACACAAGTACCATTTTTTTGAGAAGTTGAAAACCTTAAAGAATCAAATATGAGTAAAATTTGTTGAAGTTAATTAATAGGTGACATAAAAACCGTTTTCCGGCTTTAAAATTCAGACAGATAAGCAATCGAACGAGGGCTCGACCTCATCAAGCTATCCAATCACGCAAGACAAACAGCACAGATTCAAGCAAAAATATATTCCATCGTAAACTCAAATAGTAAAATTACCTCAATTCTAAAGGGTTATTGCCGTATGATTACCATCAATCAGGGCTTATTGGAGAAATACACACTAACCTTTATAAGTTTCGGCTCTTTAAATTTCTGAATCAGGCATAGTGACGCGCCTATCATAAGTTGTTGAATATGGTATCCTTGTGATAGGCGAACCTTGTGATATACATGCATATTAATAAAATCATCAAATAATTTGAAGCAATATCTAGGGAAGCGCACAAATTTAGAAATCAAGTACACCAGGTGGTACGTAACAAGCATGGCGGAAGTATGCCAAACGAGGGGGAAATTGTGTTAAGCGTGGAAGAGCCGTGGGGTACCCTTAGTGTTTTAATATATATTCCATGTGGGTGAAAGAGCGGCCCATCCAGTAATATAGCGGGTATCGACTTATACGTCTTTGCTAAGTCTCCAATGCAAAATAAAGAAATTTTACTTGTTAAATGTGCGTTTCATTACTTAAACTTGCAGGTATAATCAGAAAAGGGGCGAATCTAAGATCCTAGATAAGATGTACTCAGTGCCGACTAATCAAATAAGAACGTCGAATTTTTCCAAGAAAAACTTGTCAATAATTATTTACTCCATCTTCCAGATGTGAAAAAGAAAACATGTTCTAATGATAAGCCTTATATAAATGATAAAATAAAAAGTTTAATCTGACAAAAATTAAGACTGTTGTGCCAGGGAAAAACTGAAAAAGCTAACCTACTAATTATATTTTTTGTGAAATTTATCTATTAAATGGATTTTATCCCTATTTGTTTCTTCATTTATCACCGTAATAGAGTAAATGAATTCTTGAAAGCGCAACCAAAGCAGTGGTATAACACAGTCAAGAAAATCAGTGGTAAAACAGTTAAAAGTGTTGACTTTAATCTTGATGTTTCTCCTGAAACTACATGAAATAAGGACCTTGCTGCTATTGTACAAATCGTCCCTCCACTCTCATGAAATATTCCCTGCGCCCCAACACCAGACCAGGATATCCCTGTAGTACAATCTGTTGATGTTGAGGTGAAAATACGTAAACTACAGATAACTTCAATACGCCATTGATATTATAATTGATTTAGTAAAAGCATTTCTTGATAAGTTATAAAAACCTTTATAGAATATTTTTAATGTAATAACAAGAAGTGACTCATTCTCCAAGTGCTGGAAAAAAAAAATATATTACACTCATACAGAAGAAAAGTGTTTGTTTGGATTTTTATCTAGTTCGACCAATTACCTTAATGCCAGTTTTCTCTAAGCTGTATGAGTGCTTTGCAGCAGATGTATGAGTGCTTTGTCAGACTCCTCGATGCTGCATACAGACTGCTCAACCAGCCAGATACGTGCTCAATCTCCTTTTGATTGATCTCCAAGAGGCTTTTGATCTGGTTAGTCATAAGGTTTAGTTGAAAAATTTCTAGATGATTTTAATGTACCTCATTTTCTAATGAATATTATTGCATATTTTATGGTAAATAGGAGTCAAGTTGTTAAGTACAAAAATGTTTATTCTAATTCACTCCCTATTTCTTATGGAATTCCGCAGGGTACTGCTTTTAGGTCCTTACTATTTTTGGCAATGATTAACAATCTTGCTAATGAATCAACCGGTCGATGAAAGATTGTGGATGACATGTCATTGGTCGAAAAGTGCAGAAGAGACACACAGAGCAGCGCAATAGAAATTCTCGAAGACGATGCAAGTGAAACAGTCCAGTTAAAAATGAAAGTGAATTCCCATAAATCTAATATTGTGACCTTAAGTTTTCTTAAATCAAAACCATCATTTACCACCCCAATACCTAATGGAATAGTTACTAAAAAAACTAAACTCTTAGTTGTCACATTGACTAGCGATTTGAAATGGGAAGCCCACATTTGCACTATTGTTAAACAGGCTAGTGCATCTCTGTCTCCCTGTGATCTATTTGCTAAATTTTCATGCCCAAAAGGACATATCCTTCGCCTTTTTATATCTTTTATCCGTTCACAACTTGAGTATGCTTGTCTAGTGTGGTATTTGTGCTTTGCGGTGGATCAGTCTGACAGACTAGAAATCATCTAAAAGAGAGCCCTGAGAATTATTTACATTCAGGGCAACCTTACATTCTCCTCCATAACGAATTTCGCCTCCCTACCTTGGCAGACCGACGTGTTACTCTTTATACTAATTTTTAAAATAATCTCCGACATAATCCACGCTTTGAATGTATGCTCCCAACCCCTTATTGCCCTCCAAAGTAATTGGAAAAAGTGAGGTATTTGTAACTTACGAACGGGTGATCAGAAATTTGATATTTAGATAGATCTTGTGCTTTAGAACCCTCATTTTAAATCCTGAACAGACCCGGTGACATTGGGGGGAGTTGGAGGGGGAAACCGGAAATCTTGGAAATCGGAAATCTTGGAAAATGCTTAGAGTGGAGAGATCGGGATGAAACTTGAAGGGATTAATAAGCACAAGTTGTAGATACGTGATTGACATAATTGGAACGGATCCGTTCTCTTTGGGGGAGCTGGGGGTTGCTAATTTGAAAAATTAGAAAAATTGAGGTATTTTTAACTTAAGAACGGGTGACCGGATCTTAGTAAAATTTGATATTTAGAAGGAAATCATGTCTCAGAGCTCTTATTTCAAATCCCAACCAGATCTGTTGACATTGGGGGGAGTTGGAGGGGAAACCGAAAATCTTGAAAAACGCTTATAAATGTCATAGGTACGTGATTGACGTAACCGGACTGGATCATCTCTCGTTCGGGGAGTTAGGGGGTGGGGTTCATTGCTTTGGCGAGTTTGGTGCTTCTGGACGTGCTAGGATGATGAAAATGAAAATTGGTAGGCGTGTCGGGGAGCTGCACAAATTGACTTGATAAAGTCGTTTTCCCCGATTCGACCATTTGGGGGGCTGAAGGGAGAGGAAAAATTCGAATAATTGAGGCATTTTTAACTTACGAGTGGGTGATCGAATCTTAATGAATTTTGATATTTAGAAGGACCTCGTGACTCAGAGCTCTTATTTTAAATCCTAACCGGCATTAAACCTCTGATTTTCCTTTTAAAGCAATCTATTGATTATTAGAATTTTGCTAGAGCTCATACCATATGAGCTCTTGGCTCTTCGACCTCGTCACAAGTGCTCTATGAGCTCTTAGCTTTTGTTAAAACTCATGTTGCCAAATTGTGAGAATAGTCAAATCATTCTACTTTTATAGTAATGTTTGTAGGTAGTTTTGGCAATCAATTAGACAACTATCAGCTGTGTGAATGGCCAACACATGCAACAGACAAGAATTCTATTGAGCCAACATCCTTTCAGAAAATAAGCATTGGCTAATTAACTTATATGTAAATTAAAGTTTGCTAAGTTGAGGTGGGGGCGGGTATTTGCCCTTGGATTCTGAAAAATATCTTTTTTGAAGTATTTTCATTGAAAATTGTCTTTTTTTTGTCATTTTCATTGACAAATTTAAAAAAGATAGACTTGCTTTCCCCTAAAGTTTGAAAAATGCATTTATACCCCCTTCCCTAAACTTTGGTGATAAAATAGGTGAATTACTTGGAAATTATAAAACAAAATATGGAATAGAATTGGAAAGAAGATTTAAGATTCCAAAGGGAGGCAGAGGCCTAAAACCTCCCCTGCATAAGTGTTCGCAGGGAGAGGCCGATTTCTCTCTTGGAAATTTGTAAAAAAAAAAAAATACACCCTTATTTCGTGTTCCCACCCATAAGAACTCTGCAAGG
This sequence comes from Artemia franciscana, assembly GCF_032884065.1. NCBI lineage: Eukaryota > Metazoa > Arthropoda > Branchiopoda > Anostraca > Artemiidae > Artemia > Artemia franciscana. Next base: position 41,768,889 of record NC_088874.1, on the reverse strand, counting down.
GGCACCAATTCACAGAAACTTAGGGAGGAGAGAAAGTTTTTTTTTTTTACAATGAAGACATAGAAACAGAGTATTTTTGAAAATCAAAATCATCATTTTTTGTTATTTGTTTAAACATTCTTTCAATGAAAATATGAAATGAAATTATTTTTCAAAATCTAGGTGTTAGTAATAAAATCTAGGGAACGGAGTAGGAGGGGGGGTCACAACAATACACAGCTATGAACATAAGCAGTGCAAACAGTTTTTAATTAAAACTTACAGGTCGAGGACCAAGACCCCCCCCCCTTCGACCAAAATCTTGATACCTGATATCAAAATCCTAATACTCTGAAAATTTTACATAGTACTCATATAACCTCCTCTTTTTGATTGAATCCTTCCCTAAACATTTCATTCTTCCAAATGATTTCAAATTTATGGCACTGTTACATGCCGGTGAACATTAAGTGTCCCAAATATGTATACTAACTAATTTATAAATATATAAACATTTAAAACCCAACAATTACTGAAGTATCATCATATTATGTGTTAAGTAAAGTGACCGAAAAAAGAGCTGAATGTGATATTGATAATTACTTTCAAACAGTTCGTGGTAACGAACTGTAGTAAGGAGCGACCCGGCTCAATAGTAACCAAAACTCTAAAAAATTGAATTTTGATATCAATAGCTACATCGAAAGAATCGCATTTTAATGCTGATTTTAAATATATAAGTTTCATCAAGTTTAGTCTTACCCATCGAAAGTTACGAGCCTGAGAAAATTTGCCTTATTTAGGAAAATAGGGGGAAACACCCCCTAAAAGTCGTAGGATCTTAACGAAAATGACACCATCAGATTCAGCGTATCAGAGAACCATACTGTAGAAGTTTCAAGCTCCTATCTACAAAAATGTGGAATTTTGTATTTTTTGCCAGAAGACAAATCACGGGTGCGTGTTTATTTGTTTGTTTTTTTTTCTTTTCCCCAGGGGTCATCGTATCGACCAAGTGGTCCTAGAATGTCGCAAGATGGCTCATTCTAACGGAAATGAAAAGTTCTAGTGCCCTTTTTAAGTGACCAAAAAAATTGGAGGGCATCTAGGCCCACTCCCACGCTCATTTTTGTCCCAAAGTCAACGGATCAAAATTTTGAGATAGCCATTATGTTCAGCATAGTCGAAAACCATAATAACTATGTCTTTGGGGATGATTTACTCCCCCGCAATCCCTGGGGGAGGGGCTGCAAGTTACAAACTTTGACCATTGTTTACATATAGTAATGGTTATTGGGAAGTGTACAAACGTTTTCAGGGGGATTTTATTTTGTTTGGGGGTGGGGTTTAGGAGAGGGGGCTATGTTGGAGGATCTTTCCTTGGAGGAATCTGTCATGGGGGAAGAAAAATTCAATGACAAGGGCGCAGGATTCTCTAGCATTACTATAAGAAAACAATGAAAAATAAACATGAAAACGTTTTTTCAAATGAAAGGAAGAAGTAGCATTGAAACTTAAAACAAACAGAGATTATTACGCATATGAGGGGTTCTAAAAATACTTTATCATAAAGAGCGAGGTATTTAGGAGGAGATAAATACCTTGCTCTTTATGCTAATTTATTTTTTTGTAATTTCAACTATTTATTCTACGGCCTTTCTGATTCAGGAGTCATTCTTAAAGAATTAGGACAAAACTTACGATTTAGTGTAAAGAGCGAGGTATTAACGAGGGTACAAATCCCCTCGTATACATAATAAAAATATAAGGTTATGAAAGTTTGTTACGTAAGTTTATTCTTAAGTTACGTATATTTTTTACTAATAAAAACGTTCGTTAAAAATTAAAAGTTCTAGTTGCCTTTTTAAGTAACCGAAAAATTGGAGGGCAACTAAGCCTCCTTCTCCACCCCTTATTTTTCAAAATCGTCTGATCAAAACTAATAGAAAGCCATTTAGCCAAAAAAAGAATTAATATACAAATTTCATTTTAATAATTATGTGCGGAGAGCCAAAAGTTTTAATGTATTAATTCAAAAACATTCGGAAATTAAATAAAAAAAACTAATTTTTTTAGCTGAAAGTAAGGAGCGACATTAAAACTTAAAACGAACAGAAATTACTCCGTATATGAAATGAGTTGTCCCCTCCGCAATCCCTCGCTCTTTACGCTAAAGTTTGACTCTTTGCCACAATTCTACTTTTTAAAACAATTTAAAGCTTTAGCGTAAAGAGCGAGGGATTGCGGAGGGGACAACTCATTTCATATACGGAGTAATTTCTGTTCGTTTTAAGTTTTAATGTCGCTCCTTACTTTCAGCTAAAAAAATCAGTTTTTTTTATTTAATTTTATATAGGATTCTGAATGAGTGGAAATAAGTCATGTTGTAGCTTTGCACTAATATTTTATTTCTGGACTGCACTGCATTCCATTTAGTATACAACAAGGCTGTATCTAGCAGGTGGGGGGTAGGGGTTTGAACCCTCCCCCCAAAAAACGTTTGTCAGACTTGTAAAAATGTAACAAAAATTAATATAAACAAACTTTTGATGTGTTTTTTTAAAGTTTTTGGAAGCAATCCTCTGAAAAATCCTTCTTAAATCCCCCCCCAAAAAAATTCTGGATACGACCCCGGTATATAATATGGTTTTTTGATTTTTGTAAGATTTTAATAAGAGAAAATTATGTAGAGGGATTGTGCAAATTTTTACGGGGATACGTAGGAGATTTCACTGAATTCCTCCGACAATTCGAGATAGGTGAAAACAGTGGTGATGACGCATGTCGGAACCGAGGAATCAGAGACGAGTATCTAGCGTTGCCTTATCCAAACCCAATGTTCACCCTCCATATTTTTGGCTTGTGACAACTCCATGTGGAATGGGTAGCTGAAACTTGGAAAGGGGTTCATACAATTGGAAATTTTAAGCTGTAGTGTTCCTACTGAGGGTCAATAGTTATTGGAGATTGATCCCCATCTCGCACCCTTATTTAGTATCCAGATAGTTGTCTTTCTCAGAATAGTAAAAAGGTAAAAAAAATATGCATCTGGTGATAGTATGGGCTCACAGCTGCTGTGGAAAGGGCAGTAGATTATACAAATGACAAATTATTCGCATTTGATTATTTATTTTTGTGATATGCCACATTTGTTATTTTGAATTTGTTGTTTTAGGTTGATATGATTGAATTTTTTTTAATGTATTAATTAATCCTAAATTTATATTAATTTATTATGGAAACAACAATATAATAGCAATAATAATAAGATATTTTATTGAGGAAGATGGGGTACGTTATCCAGGGAGTTTCGATTGGTTCGAAACTTCCAGGGATCGTTCCCTAAGTCAACAGGAAAGCACATTTTGCTCGGAGACGGAGTATTTTTGAGGGACTGAAAATGGGCCAAAAAATATTTGTACCTTGTCAGCTCCCGAAGCTAAGAGCAAGCATGGACCCAAGAGAGGGGCAAAGGGGGCTATCGTACCCCCCAAAAAAATTTTAAGACACCTTCCTAAAATTATAACATCGAGTACTAAAAATTTATATTCGAGAAATAAGAACTGAAAAATAGCCATCGTTTTCAAATTTTATCACACATAGTAAAATGATTCATACACAATCAGTGTTATGAACGCAAGACTAAAAAGTTTCTGTGAAGTGAGAAAAAAAAGTGAAGGAGAAATCATGAGCAAGGAGGTTGGACGGTGACAATGTTGTGGCTGGTGTTACCACCCCTAGTGATTCAACACTATCTTTAGTGATTTTTTATGTTGCCTAAACAAAAAATCACCAAATCAGCACATTAATCACTAGATTATAGAAGCAAATCACTGAATCAACCAACAAATCACCAAAAGCTAGTGATTTTTTTTTAACCACCGGCGGCCAACCCTAGTTGCGGTTCGTTATGAGAATGCAAAGGTTGATATCACTTATCAGTGCTCCCCGGAGACGGGGAAAACTTCAAACTGTCGATCGTTAGCTAATTGTTTGTGCATCTTGTTACACTTCACATCTGGCTTGTCATGGTAAGCAAGAAAGCTTGTCATGGTAGGTTGCATTTTATTTACATAATTAAAGAATGAAGCGCAGTTCTTTATATGTTTACTACTTGATTCAGAAGAAGGAATAGAAGATGGGTTTCATATCTACTCTGTAAAGCAGGAAGTTACTATTTATCTACAGTTTATTTCTCTTACTTGATAGTTTGTGCTATAATCTCTCAAATGATTTTTGAATTAAACGAGTTTAAACTGGGTTACCAAATTGTGGGTGGGGTTGACATCTGCTGAGTGAGTTGTATTGCAACAACATGTCCGCTCTACCGGCTATTTCTCAAAACTTTCGTCATAAAGAGTGTTTCAGGAATAATACTGGCCAAACCTACTCTGACCTTACAAGGTTTCTAACGATTTGGGGTGATTCTTCTGGCCTATAAACTATTTGTTGTGAATTTGAGAGGGAAAAAACGGAAAAATATTCTTTTCAGCTTTGCCAACGGGAGGACATACTACTGCTACTACTACTACTACTAATAACTCACTGCAGCACCAAGCCGTCTGAGGCGAACACAGCTACGCACGCTCCTCCTCCAACCTAATCCCGCTTTCTAGGGCTATAATGAAAGAAAGGTTGAGCTGGCTAGGCCACGTTCTACGAATGAAGGGTGACAGATTACCGGGAGGACCTAGATGTAATAATATTGAATTCAGCCATTTGATTGCAGTAAATAAGGAGCCGGAATAATAGGGAGCGGTAAATAGGGTGTGGGAAAAAAATATTGTTTTAAGTAGGGAGCACATTTTAAAAGTAACGGTGGCTAACATAAGCTACCGACGCCCAGGTGGGCCAACTTGACGCATCTATGCATGCGCCTACCACTATCTCCGTCTCTTTCCCCTTTTTTGGCTCTAATTGTTTTAAACAGCAGTTGTTAGATTCATTTAGCTGATCCTTGAGTATTATTAGGGATCATTGAGTATTAAAAGAGTTGTGAAATATAGTTTCAAAAAGAAATTTTACGCTTTATTTAACTGATTCATGCTGACATTAACAAGTTTGATCCCCTTTGCTAATAAATAATGAAGTTGACATTTTTTTTCGGCTTTAACCCCATAGCTCAAAACATAAATTCTGGCACAAAAAAGATATTCTTACTTTCTTCAACCCAAGTTTTTTTCCACCCCAGACTTTAAAAATGCTCTTATCAAGAAAGTGTCCAAACATAATTTTTAGATAAATCTCGTATACATTTTGATGAATTTCAATGGAGGGTGTAACATAAAGAAAGAAAACAATCAAAAATCAAGAGCTCCATAAGTCGTTTGAAGAGGCTCCATAAGTCGTTTGAGAGGCTCCATAAGTCGTTTAAGAGGCTCCATAAGTCGTCCCCCGGATCGATATGTGCGATTCCTGGGAGTTCTTTTGGATGAAAATTTATCATTTAAGTGGCATGTTCAAATAATAAGAGTGGAAATTTCCCGTGGACTTGGGATCATCCGAAAATTAAAGCGTTAATTTCCTTTCCCTATCCTCCGTCTTTTATACTTTTCTCCAATTTACCCTTATATATGTTACTGTTCGTCTGTGTGGATGTCCACATTTCCCTCGGTACTTGCTCCTATTCACAATCTTTATGAGAAAGCGGCAAGAATTCTCCAGTCGGCTACACACACTCCTCTTGACCTCCTCAGAATTAAAGATATTTATGTTTTATCTCTATCTTCGTTGGCATATCAATGCTTCCAGGGAGATCTCCCATGTTGTTTTTTGGGACTGCTTAAACTAGTAGGTGAAGTAAATTTGTATATGGTTCGTAACCGGGAGGATGTGATGATTCCAGCTAGTCCCTCGGTTCGTTCAGACTTCGGCCTGGCTGTGACTGTGGGACGTGCTTGGAACTTGGTTCCCGCTGAGATCCGGCAGTCACGAACACTTGGCTCCTTTAAGAGACAGATGAAAAGTTTCTTATTAAAGGCTTCTTATTAAATGTTTCTTATGGTTTATTTTATTTTTTTTCTTTTTTTGGGTTGTTGTTTTGTTGGTGTTGTATCCTCAATGACGCGAGAATTTTAATTTGTATTTTATTGTCGGGTGATGTGAGGGTCGCTGTTTCGTGGGGACTGCCGGTGAGTTGATTTCTTTTCCTTACGTATTTATATTTAGATGTGGTTAGTATGTTTATGACAAGTTTTATGATTCTTTGTTTATTGTATGCCGTTTCCCAAATAACGGGCCATTGAGCCCTTTGGGATATTGTTTTTGTTATTTTATGAAAATAAATAGAACTTGAACTTGAACTGAAAAAATAGGGTTTTTAAATACAAAATGAAAATATTGAAGAAAACACAGAAAGCGAATATTTTGAGAGAACAACCGCTTCTCTTCTTCAGCGCGAACAAAATAATATGATCAAGGAAAAAGCAAAAACCAAAAACCAAACGCGGAAAGTACAACAAAACCAATGAAAAAAACGCCAAAAAATGCAATAAAAGACCAAAAATTAAAAGAATTAAAATCAAATACCTAACAACAGTAGAGTGAGCTATTCCCCAATATCCACGATTTGCACAAAATCCAAACAAATATGAACTGCCATCGACGGATGCTAACGAACAACTGAAAAATGAAAGAAAATATTCATTCACTCAAACAAAGGAAGCAGCAAGTGAATAAATTGAAGAACTAGGCCACATGATTTCGGATTTTAGCCATTGCATTTCTTTTGGATAACCTTAAAGACCCAGGGGGTTGATGACGTATTTGATTGTGTGATTGTGGAAGTGGTTCAATGTTTATTTTATGGATTGCTAAAGTACCGGCTTCTCGGCTGAACGTTTTCTTATAACTTATATACTTAAGTACCTAGGACATGAGAACTTAAATGGATAGGAAAATTGGTTCTCCCAAAAATGAGGGCCTAAAAAAGGCCAAAATACTTTGTTTTTTGACTTGCTAGAAACCTTTAAGAATCGTTGCCTAAGGAATAATGGGGCTAAATATTTTATTGAAAGATAGGGGGTATTGAGGGGTCTAGAAAACGGGCGAAACATTGTATTCGATATAAACAATTACAGCAAAAATAAAAATAAATGAAACTAATATAAATGAATAATTGAATCCTAAAACAAACAGAAATTAAAATAAATATTCAAAACAAATTTCTAACGATCACAAATTGCCACATACCCCTGCGTGCACCACCATTTTCGGTTTTCATTGAATGGCTTTATGATATTCCTCTCAATCTCCAGGTGTTAAATCTTAATTTTAATCTGCATTAATTTCTCGATACTATAAAAAACCTCAATAATGAACAAAAATGGTGGCAGTTTATTCAAATTAGAAGTTATTTATGTAAAATTGCTTCAAAATTTGCGGTCATACTACTATTGAAACTCTGATATCAGGTAATATTAGATCAGCGTCCCTTTGCGATTTCCACTTTCACTCTACCCCAAAACCATTTAAATTCCTTTTCAGATAATTTGATTTGCTTGGAGCCATTTGGCAAATCATTCAAAATGAAAGGAGCATGTGGGCTGTAAAACCAGCGCAGCGGAAGGTTCCCGAAAGCGAGACCTATAGCCAAAAAAAGATTCTGCTGACAAGACTTAGAAATTTGTGAGAAATGGACAAATATACGCCAGAATCGTGTTGTTTCGTGTTTAGCCTGGAAATAGGGGCTACAATAATCGGAGTTATTACTTTGGTAAGTGTATATGATGAATCTTAGCTAAAAGTGAGGTGACCAAGAAATTTCTGATTATGATATTTAGTCCCCTACAATATTTACGCTTGTATGTATATCAGAAACTCGATTCTGTAGAATGTATTATATTGGGATTTTTAGACTTTCTAAACTTTGTACGTTGATTATAAGTAACTAATAATCATGCATTCATATAAGTCGAATACTTAGTGTTAATGGGTTCCTGTAAGGCAAAAAGGGAGCAAAAAAAGATGCATTTTCACCGCAAAATAACCGTTATTGTAAAGAGATTTCTTCTCAGTATGTAGAACACTTTCAGACCCTCCCGCTATGTTCGCGGGTTTAATAATAATGATACACGAGTCGGATTTTTCTTGGGGATGGGATGGAGGAGTAGAATTTGATGCACTTTGACGGAACAATGTTTAGTGTAAGCATAAAATAGCATCTCCCCACTTTGTATAAACGCATATTGATAATGAGTCTAGGCCCTCCCCCTCCCGAAGACTCACCCTGGAAAATACCTCCTTGCGGAAAATCCCCCCGCTGAAAATTCCCAACGGAATTTTCACTCTGCGGGAAACCACTGGGATAATTCTCCCCCCCCCCATATTCTCCCTGTATAATTTTGGACATTCAGTAGAAGGAAAAGTGAAAGTTCTACTTACCTGTTTAAGTCAGAGGCAATGCTATAGCGTTGCCGAAGACCCATAAGGGCTGAATATATTATTATTTATATATTTTTTTCCCAGAGGCACTTCATAGGAAGGAGTGGTGGTATAAACTTCAGGGAAGGGGTATTCGATTGCAAATTAGAATTTCTAGTGTCCTTTTTAAGAGTCAAAAGTGACTACAGGGCAACAAGCCACAACCCACACCATTTTCCGCCAAACGTATCCGACCAAAATTTTGAGATAGCCACTTTGTTCTAAATAGTACACAGGTCAAATAACATTGCCTCAGGTTATAGCCATGCCTCTGGGCTTGACAGATCCCGTTACAGTCCCTCAGGCAGGGGCTATAAGCTATGCAAGTCACCCATTGTTTGGAGGTACCATTTGGAGGTGGCTCATTCAATTGGAAATCGAAAGTTCCAGTGTCCTTTTTAAGATTTAAAAGTGGCTGGAGGGTAACCAGGTAAATACAGAATTAGCTCTAAAGAGAGGGAGGGGGAGGAGATGGGGGTAGAAATTGGTATTTACTCACTTTTGATTTCTGGGAATATTTATGGTCTATGCTGTTATTATGAAAGCAAAGAGTAACATTGTACCCCAAAATTAGTTTTATTTATTCCGTATAGGGGGGGAGGGCAGCGCTATTCATAAGGCTATCAGAATAATAATCATCTGGGGAAAGCAAACCTTTTTAATAATTAACAGAAGAGGGGGGTCTGAAACATCAAAATTAAACGAAAGTTATCATTATTAATTTATGTAATTAAAGAAATTTCTCTGAATAAATATTTCTGTGCAGGTATATCCTCCATGAATACCAGAACAGTAGCCAGGGGGCAATACCCATCATAACAAAAACTAGATATTTTAATTGTGTCATTGGTAGCGCAATACTGCGTTCCTAGTAGAGCACAAAATGGCTTCAATGTAGTATTTATTTGTTTTCTTTTTTTTTATTACTTCGTATTGAAGAAGTGGCTGAGCCGTTCAAAGGGGGGAGGGGTATCCAGAATATATCCACTGGGTACCGTAGCTGGATGGTAATTCAATTTGATTAAATTTTTCACTTTGATTCGACTTTTTTTGCCTACACTAGAGTTGGCACCATAAACCCTAGGAACGGCTCTGAGGAGTGGTTTTAGAAACTTCGAAGGGGTCTCATTCAATTAAAACTTGAGAGTGCCAGTGCCTTTCCTCTAAAAATATCATTTTTGTATTTTCATTGAAAAAAATGCCCCCATAGATATTGAAAAATGTATTTTACCCCACCCCTAAGGATTTTCATGAATTTGCACCACTATCTCTCCCCTTCTTCAACCCCAAAACACGTAAAATAGAGTTTTGAGACGGTGATTTTGTCCAGAACAGCCAAAAGATCGAATGAATATGCCTGCGATGACCCCACACAACCCATGGATTGGATGTATAGCGGTAAATTATACAGGCTGTCTGTTGCTTATATGAAGGTTTTATCGTTATAAAGGGGGATTTGTTTCATCTAGGGTGTCTAGAAAGGCAAATGGTAGTAAGGTGAAACTTTCATGGAATGTTGAGTGGGGGTGTTGAATTAAATCAATAGACACTAAGTCCAATTTTGGTTGTCCAGAGCGCGTATATGTAAAATCTCAGAAACAGCTAAGGGTATCAAATAAATTGTCTCAGAATTGACTTTGTTTAAACTTTTGGGTAATTTTGAGGATGGCGCTGAACTCGATGAAAGACACTTTGTGAATCCAAGTTGTCAAACAGCCGAATCTGGAAAATATCAGGTATTAATCTAAGGTATTAATCTTAATTAATCTAAGGTATTAAGTTGGAACTTTTAGGGAAAGGTGAGGGAGATGTTGAGCGAAACCAAAAAGCACTATATGCATTCATTTTGTCAAAAAGGCGCATCCGCAATGTCTCAGGAACAATGATTTTAAATTGAAACTGTCAGGAGAGGGGAGTGAGGGCAACTCTGAACAAATTCAACTGTCCCTATGTGCATCCAGGTTATAAGAAGGCCAGGTGACTTTATTTCTGGTCGTCTTTGGTTCAGTGCATCTCTTTACTTTTTTAAACTTTATTTTGGACTTTTTTGATCATAATGAATTCATATAGTATACCATTAAGGTAATACAAATTAATACAACATAAATTAATTTAATAAATATAATTATCACCATTTAAATCTTGTTGTGAACCACTCAATCATTCATTGCGGTAAGCATATGAATGGAATCTTTTATGTTACAATTTATTTCTCCAAATTTATTTTTCCTCGCGGCATCAACATAAGTCCAAAAATGTCCTCAAGAATGAAGAAAACTAGAGGTTAAATCATAATACCTCCCCCATCTGAACCATCTCTTAGAGATTTCGGTAGACCCAAAGGCACTTAAGAAATTTAGGTAAAATAACCTACCTTGTAATATTTCAGGCGGTTGCATCCGCGAGCATAATCCCCAGAAAGAATACAAATTTTGCATTTTTGTAGATTGCATTTTGTGATAGGGGCTTGAAACTTTAGAAGCAGAATTTTCTTATATGCTGAATTTGAAGTTCTAATTTTCATTATTCCCCTGATCGAATGTCTTTTCATGCTTTTTCGAAAACCATGCTAATTTTCTTGGGCTCGTAACTTTTAGTGGGTAATTTTAAACTTAATGAATTTCATTGATTTAAAATCACCATAAAAAGGATATACGTTTGATGTATGTATTGTCATCAAAACTCTTTTTAGAGTTTCGGTTACTATTAAAGTTTTACAACTTTTGTAAAGTTTTACAAAATTGAACACATAACTATCGCTCTCTTAGATCACTTGTGCACTACCAAGGTACTATCACAAAGGGTTTTTCGTTTGTTCTTTCAAAGCACAAATTCAAACACAATTTCTTTTCAAATTTCCTTTCACAATTAACATAATTTCCTTTCAAACACAATTTTTAGTCGAAAAAATCCGCTCCGAAGTTTCTGCGACCACCACTTCCATGCAAAGCGTTTGGAGAAAATAATAGAACATGGGCCGCATGGGCGGTACACGGTCCTTAACTAAAACAGTGTTGAAATGTTTCCTGCAATATAGTTCTCCTCTTGTACAATTTCACAACTAATTTTAACTTTTTTTCTGGCTTTCTGTTGATAATTGTGAGAAATATGCAGTTTTGTAGATTCGGATTATCTTACAAGGATTTTTATAGCATTCATCAACAAAGGTAGACTTTCACCCAAATTGATCAGTAAAAAAAGGAAGAAAAACAACGTTTACTTGTGTAAAAAAATAATACTACTGGAATTTTGATAACCTGAATTTCCATTTTTTCGGCTTGGCAGATTCATAGAAAACCTGTTGTAAAATTTGCACACATATACATGCACACACACATACACACACGTACATACACAAACACAAATATGTACACACACAAACAAATACACATATACACACACACACATACGCACACAGACACAGCCACACGCACACACACATACACGTACACACACAGACAGACACACATACGCACACACACACATGTAGACATGCACATATACACATACACATACACACATATAAACATACATACACATTTACACATACACATACATACATCAATATGACCAGAAGATTACATGTCTTCTTCATTAAAAAGACTTAAAAATATATCCATCATCTCTCCTGGGTCTTTTTGGTGATGTGGAATAATCTGTATTATTCTAAAATAATAAACATAGTTTTTAATGCTCATTTATGTTCCCTTACTGTCTATGTAGATGGAAAAAATAGAATGCATTGAAAGAAAACAATATTTATCGATATTTAGAAAAATGTATGTGGGCCCCACTTAAACATCCTCAGCAACCCCCAACTCATATTTTCCAGTTCTCCTTTCATTATCCATTACTCCCTGAAATTTTCACCTCGGAAGTCCTAGCCGTTCCCCGCATCTTGAATATCGGTTCAATTCTTGAAGATTTTCGAAAAATCCATAGTTAAGGTATACAGGCTTCGAAATAAGAGTTCCAGGCTAAGTTTTAAAAAAAACTTGTTATTATTATTTAAAACTGAGAAATTATTTAAAACTCTTTAGCGACACGGCAGGCTAATAATCGCAGACAATTTGCTGTCTTTTCCTCAAAAGTCATTAATTCCACTACAATCCCGTTTAACTCAACCCCATTGAAATCACCCAGGTTTAACTCAACTCTCATCAAACTCCAATCCTCGTGCAGCCCAGTCGCCGTTTAACTCAATCGTACACAAACCTGTGCATTTGCAAATACGAATCTATTCTGTATAATCCTATGTGTTAGGACTGAAGGTCTTAGCTGCTTGAGATTAATCTACAATTTTTTCAGAAATTTTGTTTCGAAAACTCAATACAAAAAAAATTAAGCCACACTTAGACACCCCCATATCCCCCCTCAACTAATATTTCCCACTTCTCCACAATCCTCTGAAAATTTCACCTCTAAAGTCCTAGCCGCTCTCCGCATCTTGAATCTCGGTTAAATGCTTGAAAATTTTCTAAAAATCTTTAAATTCTTCATCTACACTCAGTAGGGTTCTCATCGCAGACAATTTGCTGTCTTTTCCTCAAAAGTTATTAATTTCCGCTCGAATCCCATTTAACTCAGTTTCATTGAAATCACCCCAATTTAACTCAATTCTCATTAAACTCAACCTCGTGCAACTCAATCCCCGCTTAATTCGATCCTACACAGCCCAGTATATTGGCATATATGCACCTTTTATGAATAAGCCTATGTGTTAAGACTGACGGTCTTAACTGCTTGAGATTAATTTTACTTTTTTTCAGAAATTTTGCTTCGGAAAAAGAAACTGGATGAAAAAAATATGTAGCCACACTTAGATCCCCCCCCACATCCTCCCTCAGCTCATATTTCCCCCTTCTCCATAACTTTCGGAAAATTTCATCTCGAAAGTCCTAGCCATTCTCCGCGTCTTGAATCTTGGTTGATTTCTTGAAAATTTTCTAAAAATCTTTAGTTAAGCTGTTCAGGCTTCGAAATGAGAATCCCAAGCTATGTTTCAAACAGGGCCTGTGTTACAGCCTCTTGAACCCTTGAAAATTATCTAAAACCCTTTGGCTAGACTTGACACGTGGCAGGCTTCTAATTACAGACAATTTGCTGTCTTTTGCTCAAAAGCCATCCATTTCCACTCCAATCCCGTTATTGTACTTCTGAATTAGATAAAATGGATTCTATAATCTGATAATTCAGTAACCAGAAACCCACTGCATTTGCTATGTTCCCTTGGGGGAGGTACCAAATGACTGTGGCATGCAGCACTTAAATCTGAAAATCGCTTCCTCATTTTGAAAGCTGTTTCAAAACTGATACAGTTGCCTTATAAACAACCAGTATCTATCTGAAAAAAAAAATACATCACTGAACCAATTCCCAAAATTCTTGTTTTTCAACTTCTGTCTATCTAACATTTAACTAGGACAAGCCTCTGGCTTAACCTCTGGACTATAGGCAAGCTTTAGTGCCCAAATATGGATGTATCCTCTGTAGTATAGGGGAGATATGGTGCTCAAAGAAGGGTGTATCCTCTGTAGCTATTATAGCAATACTACTCACATCTAGGAGGTAATTTTACACCCTTCCCATTCGCACGCCTTTACTGCATGGTAAAGAAGCAAAATAACTATTCGTTACAGTAATATTGCAATTCTGTGGTATCACAACAAGATTGATATTAAAATAATATTACAATTCTAAGGAGTTTTTGGTTGATTTAGGGATTTTCTTCAGTAATCTAGCGATTTATGGGCAGATTTAGTGATATTTTTCAAGAATCTATTGTTTTTTTCACCTGGTAGCCATGGTAGCTTTTTCACCTGGTTACCTGATAGCTTTTTCATCTGGCAGCCTTGAATAGCCGTCTAAGAGATGACTCTAAATGTTTAGCCCACTCCTCCCCCTTGGAAAATAGGATTTTCTAAATTTGAGAAAAAATTTTCAGACATTTCTATTAACATATGCAAAACTCAATGTAAAAAAGTCAAAACAAAAATAATGCTTGAAAAAGCGACCGGTCGGTTATCATTCATACCAACCCTTCGTACCAATTCAAATAAAAACAAGGTTGTTGCAAAAATAGTGACAGAGAAGAAAAAATAATGACAAAGAAAAAAAAATATTTGTATGATCTAAAATCTGAGATCTGGCACCAGAATCTATAAATCAAAACCAAACTTAACTAGCCGATAAATACAAAGTATTGCTCTAAACGCCAAAAGAAGATATTTCGGTTCAAGTAAAAGGTTTTGAGTTCCAAAATAAGTCATCTTGAACAAATGCTGTTAAAAGACAGCATAATAAGGCTTTACTTGTGACGTGGAAAGAAGTAAGAAAATGGGGAAACTTTTGGAGATTTTGGTATTGAAAATAGGGATTCTTAGGGATTTTCCACCAGCCTTTTAGGGATTAAATAAAAAAAAACTAGTTTTTCCGACTGAAAGTAGGAGCGACATTAAAACTTAAAACGAACAGAAATTACTCCGTGTATGAAAGTGTCTGTTCCCTTCTCAACGCCCGCTTTTTACGCTAAAGTTTGACTCTTCTCTCAATTTTGCTTTGTAAAACAGTAAAAAACTTTTATATTCTTATGTTTTTATTATGTATATGAGGGGGTTTGTCCCCTCGTTAATACTTCGCTCTTTACACTAAAATAAAGCATAAATTTTGTCCCAATTCTTGAAGAATGGCCCCTGAATCAGAAAGGCCGTAGAATAAATAGTTGAAGTTGCTAAAAATACTTTAGTGTAAAGAGCGAGGTATTTAGGAGGAGAAGAACCCCTCATATGCGTAATTTCATATTTATTTTTTCATTTTTTTTATAATATTGCTAGAAAATCCTGCGCCCCCTTCATTGAATTTCTCTTCCCCCATGACACATTCCTTCAGGTAAAGATCCTCCCACATAGCCCCTCCACCAACACCCCCCCCCCCAACGATAAAAATATCCCTGGAAACGTCTGTACACTTCCCAATAACCATTACTGTATGTAAACACTGGTCAAAGTTTGTTACTTGCAGCCCCTCCCCTGGGGACTGTGGGAAGTATGTCATCCCCAAAGACATAGTAATTATGGTTTTCGACTATGCTGAACAAAATGGCAATCTCAGAATTTTGATCCGCTGACTATGGGAAAAAATGAGCGTGGGAGGGGGCCTAGGTGCCCTCCAATTTTTTAGTATCTTAAAAAGGGCACTAGAAATTTTCATTTCCGTTAGAATGAGCCCTCTTGCGACGTTAACTTGGTCGATACGATGACCCCTGGGAAAAAAAAAATAAAATAAAATAACGCACCAGTGATCGGTCTTCTGGCAAAAAATACGAAGTTCCACATTTTGAAAATAGGAGCTTGAAACTTTTATGATAGAAGTCTCTGATACGCTGAATGGGATGGTGTGATTTTCGTTAAGATTCTATGACTTTTAGATGGTGTTTCCCCCTATTTTCCAAAATAAGGCAAATTTTCGGCATAAAATAAAATTGATCCGGCATAAAAAAAAATCGGCATAAAAATTTGATCCTTTTCATGTATCTTTTAGTATCAAAATTCTGTTTTTTAAAGTTTCGTTTACTATTGAGCCGGGTCGCTCCTTACTACAGTTCATTACCACGAACTGTTAGATTTAAAAAAAATTCAAGTGGAAGCACTTGCATGTGTGTGTGTGTATTATCTTCACTTCAGTAGCATAAAACTTAAATACATAGGCTAATTAAATACATATTTAATTAAATACATTATTAAATACATTTATTTTTATTTCAGGCTCTTGGTGTTCTATTTGGAATTCTTCGTCTCGGTCTTGTACAGTCACTCACACCAGTTGGTAAGTGACAATTCTTCTGTATTATTGGTTCTTTAGCTATTCTTTTGATGTGGCTAATCGTGGATTCTTTTCTTAGCTAATCGTGGATGTGGATTCTTTGGAAAGTTACTTTGAAAACATCTCTAAATTATTTGAGATCTCCTTTTCTTTTTTATTTACAATCAGGCACATCTACTGGAGGTTGTTCTGAGGGGGCAACATTTTGGGGAAGGAGGGTACAAATTCAAAGTAAATAGAAGATTAACAGAGAAAACCAGAGATTACATGAAACAGTGTAATCTTATTGGAATTTCTGTAGCTCTAAAAATATTCTTTCAGAAATTAAACGAGTGAATTCAAATTATACTTTATAGTTTTTATTCAGTAACTATTTGTCTGGTTAATCAAGTCAATAGATTTTCACATGAGAGGGGAGATGGGTTTCAGTCATTTTTTTCTAAGTTTATGGAATGTTAAAAAAAAAAATGATAACTTAGAACACCAACTTAGATTTGATCGAACAGTACTTCTCACGAATTTTTTTCTGTCTTTTCTATAGATATATATATATATATATATATATATATATATATATATATATATATATATATATATATCATGAAAAGAGAAATCACCAATGCCACAGCACAAACACAAAAAAAAAAAAAAAAAAAAAAAAAAAAAAAAAAAAAAAAAAAAAAAAAAAAAGGAGACAGAAGGAGAAAAGGAAGACTGTTTTCCTAAATTAGTGGTTAATATAGACCAGCACTTGAATGAGGCCTTAACCCTACTCATCCATACAATCACATAGGTCAAACAGCATAGCCACACACAATCAACCATAAAGAATAATCCATGGACAGGCAGTCATGTCGTCAATAAGTATAAGTCGTCATTTACCAAACCATAGAAAAAATAATATAGACAAATAATTCAGAGGCAACACCCAACATAAGGGCTCATCAGGAGAATACACTGGCCTATATAGGGTTTCGCCACTCTAAATTCTCTACCCAGCACAGTGTTGTGGCTACCACAGAATATCCATGGCATCCCCGCGTCAGGTATCACCCCCAAAATACATGTCTATGAAAAAAACAGCAAATGTAAAACAACCAAGTAAAACCAAAACAAGCTTATCCTGTTAATATATCCCTCCCTTTAGCAACAATAGGTAAACTAAATATTATAAATTTTACCAAATCACAAATATTAACACATTGCAAAAAACCTGAATGAACTAAACAATTATATAATTCATCTTTACCATATATATATATATATATATATATATATATATATATATATATATATATATATATATATATATATATATATATATATATATATATATATATATATATATATATATTATTTTCTACTCTCCTCTAATTCTCAGTAAAGTAAACTTGCAATCACTTGGAATAATGCCAAAGACTTACTGTCTGACTTCCTTTCATGTCAAGAGTCCATTGACTTCATGTGTTTTTTTTTTTTTTTTTTTTTGAAAATTCTTCATGCTTACATTGTTTTAACCGTCATTATTCTGCTTCCTTATTAGTAAATCTAATGATCCTAAATGTCGATTCGTGTATGCATAAATCGAGGGGGTGTCCACTTTTCATTGGAGTTCATCTTGGAGTGCCATTTGTACCCCCAGTACACTTCAACAATAACGCACATTTTCTTAAAAAAGGCACTAAAACTTCTGACTTCCAATTAAATGAACTCCATCCGATCCTAAGTTTATTAAATAAAAAAACAAGTTTTTTAACTGAAAGCAAGGAGCGACATTAAAACTTAAAACGAACAGAAATTACTTCGTATATGAAAGGGGCTGCTTCCTCATCAACGCCCCGCTCTTTACGCTAAAGTTTGACTCTTTTTCTCAACTCTACTTTTTAAACAGTAAAAAAATTTAGCGTAATGAGCGAGGCGTTGATGAGGAAGCAGCCTCTTTCCTAAACGAAGCAATTTCTGTTCGTTTTAAGTTTTAATGTCGCTCCTTCTTTCAGTTAAAAAACCTGTTTTTTTAATTTAATTTCTGAACATTTTCTAATCAATGCATGTTTTGATTTCAGATGAATAATTAAAACGAAATTTGAATATTTATTTTTTTGGCTAAATGGCTTTCTCATAGTTTTGATCGAATAATTTTGAGAAAAAAGGAGGGGGAGGAGGCCTAATTGCCCTCCAATTTTTTTTGTTACTTAAAAAGGCAACTGGAACTTTTAATTTTTTACGAATGTTTTTATTAGTAATATATATACGTAACTTGCAATTTAGCTTGCGTGACGAACTTTTGTAGTCTCATGTTTTTATTACGTATATAAGGAGGTACACCCCCTCGTCAGTACCTCGCTCTTTACAATAAAGCTTAAATGTTGTCCCAACTCCTTAAGAATGACCCCTGAATCACAAAGGCCGTAGAATAAATAGTTGAAATTACTAAAAATACTTTAGCGTAAAGAGCGAGGTATTAGGAGGAGGTTATCCCATCATATACGTAATAATTTCTGTTCGTTTTAAGTTTTAACGCTGCTCCTTAGTTTCAGTTGAAAAAACCTTTTCACATTTATTTTTCCTTTTTTTTAAATAATGCTTGAAGATCCTGCGCTCCGTTCATGGAAATTTTCTTCCCTAATGACAAATTCCTCTATAGAAAAATTCCCCCAACATATCCCCCTCTTCTCAACCCTTCCCCTAATCAAAAAATCCCCCTGAAAACGTCTGGTACACTTCCCAATAACCATTACTATATGAAGCCTAAGCACTGGTCAAAGTTTGCAACTTGTAGCCCCTCCCACGGGGACTGTGGGGGAGTAAGTCGTCCCCAAAGACATAGTTATAAGGGTTTTAGACTACGCTGAATAAAATGACTATCTCAGAATTTTGATCTGGTGACTTTAGGAAAACATTAGCGTGGGAGGGGGCCTTTGTGCCCTCCAGTTTTCTCGTCACTTAAAAAAGGCACTTGAACTTTTCATTTCCATTAGAATGAGCCCTCTCGCAACATTCTAGGACCACTGGGTCGATACGATCACCCCTGGGGAAAAAAAACCAGAAAGAAACAAACAAACAAACATGCATCCATGATCTGACTTCTGGCAAAAAATACAAAATTCCACTTTTTGTAGATAGGACCTTGAAACTTCTACAATAGGGTTCACTGATACGCTGAATCTGATGGTGTGATTTTCGTTTAAATTCTATGACTTTTAGGGAGTGTTCTCCCCTATTTTCTAAAATAAGGCACAGTTTCTCAGGCTCGTAACTTTTGATGGGTAAGACTAAACTTGATGAAACTTATATATTAAAATCAGCATTAAAATGCAATTCTTTTTATGTAACTATTGATATAAAAATTCCATTTTTTAGAGTTTCGGTTACTTTTGAGCCGGGTCGCTCCTTACTACAGTTCGTTACCACGAACTGTTTGATATACGACCAGGTGTTCCATGAAAATTTGTTATGCCCCGGGTCATAACTTGCAACCCTTGCCCCTGGGATCCCAGAAGTTGTGTCCACCCTATAGACATTTTCATCCTGTATTTGGACATTAAGTAACAAAATGGCCATCTCACAATTTCAATTGAATGTGTTTCAGGAAAAGTGTATGTCAGAGAGGGGAAGGCTAGTTACTCTCAATCACGTGTGACTCTTAAAAGAAAACTAGAATTATACATTTCCAATCAAATGAGCCTCTTTTAAAGTTAACACGACTACCCTTTCCATAAAAACCTTATACGTCCTCCTTGACTCTTAGGCTACCCCAATGACTCTTGGGGATTGTGTCAACTCCAAAGGCCTTGTTGTATGATCTTTGGACTATTTTTGAGCAAATGCTATATGAAAATTTCTATCGGATGCATTTGGGGAAAATAAGACGTGGAGGGAGTGGGTTGCATCTCTCCGATCACTTTGACTCTCAAAAAAGGACATGGGAACTTCTGATTTCCAATCAAATGAGCCCCCTCCATAATTTTTGCGACCACTCTTTCCTTGAAAAACATTATATGCCCTTAGGGCATAACTTACAACCCTTGTGCCGATGACTTTTGGAGGGGAGGGGGTGTCATTCTCAAATGCATGATTTCCAAACCTTTCAACTACGCTGAACAAAGTGGCTATCTAAAAATTCTGATGGGATGTGTTTGGAAAAATGATGGAAGTGGGGGAAGGCTTGTTTCCTTCCAATCACTTATGACTATTAAAAAGGGCCATAGTCCTTTCAACTTCCAGTTGAATGAGCCCTTTCTGATGTCTCTATGACTAAAAATGACTATCTCAAAATTTCTATTGGATGCATTCGGGGAAATTATGGCAGTGGGGATGGCTGCTCTCCAATCATTTTCACTCCTAAAAGGGGCACTAGGACTTCTGATTTCCAATTCAATGAGCTCTCTCTGATGTTTATGCAACCACCTTTTGCATAAAAACCTTATACACCCTCGGGACATAACTTTCAAATCTTAAACTGAGGGCTGTGGGGGGGGGAGTTCATCCTCAAAGGCAAAATTTCTAGACCTTTCATCTACCTGCAAAAAAAGACTATCTAAAAATTTTGATTTGACGTGCTTGGAGAAATGGTGGACGTTGGGGGGTGCTTGTTGGCGTCCAATTACTTGCTATTAAAAAGGGCACAAGCCCTTTCAATTTCCCATCGAAGGAGCTTTTTTGGAAGTTTCTACGACTACAAATGGCCATCTCAAAATTTCTATCAGATGCATTTTGGAAAAATACAACGTGTGATGAAGGAGGAAATTCGCCCTCCGATCACATTGATTCTTAAAAAGGGCACTAGAACTTCTGATTACCAAGCCAATAAGCCCCCCTAAAGTTTGTACGATCATTCTTTCTATAGAACCTTAAGGACTGTGACCCTGAACCTTAAGGACTACCCTGAGGACTGTGGTGGAGGGGATTGTAATACACAAAGAAAAAATCATATAATAAACACTCGGGAAATGAAGTTTGATTAATGAAATCAAATCAAATTTTCTTATGAAATCAAACAAAATAAGATGAAAATATAATAGTTAAACAATTTTGGGATATATATTGGCACATTGGGGGAGAGAGCATAGCTTATGTTAAATACGTTTCTAACTTAACATAACCAAAGCACCAACTAAATACTTAAATAAATACAGCTACAATTTATTTTCAAACCAAGCATAAGCTAATTGTGTGGTCTAAAGAAGTGGTTTGACCACTTTCTTGTGTCACGTTCACATCATTCGCGATGGAAATTCTATAGTGTTAATGATATAACCGATAAATACAGGCAAAATTTTCGGACCATTTAACTTCGTTGAACAAAATGGTTATCTCAAAACCTTGATTGCATGTGTTTGGGGAAATGATGGACAAGAGAGAGGGGTTGGTTACCCCTCAATCACTTTCGACTAGTAAAAAGGGCCCTAACCCTTTTAATTTTCAATTGAATGAGCCCTTTTTGAAGTTTCTACGACAACTCTCTCTGTGCGTAGTGCCCTGGTCTAAAAAAACAATTTCAAAGGCAGCGCTATTGCGCTGCTCTGGTATTCTTCCATCTGGTTAAAACAAATCATGACAATACTTAATACCTAAAAAAAAAACTTAAGGGTAGACCCGCTCGTTTCTTGCGAACATTCAATCTGCTTGGGGAAAGGTCAATGACATAATCTCTGCGGTGCATCGGTGCCCCCTTCAAAGAGAGTGCATGGTGCAATTTCAGACAATAGTAGTCGTTGACTTGCTAAAGCCACTTGTAAATTTTGAATTGCCAGTAACTGAGATTTTCTATATTTAAGGACAATATTATAAATACTAAGTAAGCTTCAGTTTTCGTGCATAAACGAAAAGTAATGAAGATTGATAGGGGCCGTCATTTGAAAAGTTTGAATGCATGCGCCTTCAAAGGGGTGTTTTTCCTTTTGTATGCATAATCTATCTGTTTTACCAATGAAACATATTATTATTAAGTTAGATTATATATTTCAATTTTAACTATGTTTGTCTGTTTTCAGAAGAAGCTCAAATTCTGCATTTATTGTTTCTGAAAGCTCTTCTGAAAATAAAAATCTATCTTATCTAATGTATCCAAAGGAATATACAACCTAGGATTATTTTAGTTATTCACAATTTTTCTGGTAAAATCTGCTTAATTTTTCTTGCATAATTCAAATGTAGGAAGATTTACAGGGATTGTTACTTAGAATATTGCCCTCTCTACCACAACCAGCACACCTTAAATCTAAAACCGTGTAAAATCCCAGTCAAAAGTAAGGAATATATATAAAAACGATTCTCCATCCGTCCCTTTTTTTCTTGTTCAACAAAGTCGTCTTCGGCTGTTTTTTTCTCACCTGTTTGGAAGTTTTCATTGCTGTTTCTTCTTTTGTTTTCGTTCTTATGTCTTCACAATGTTGCCTGAGAGCCATTGTAAGTGTCAATTCCCCTAATGATTGGTCCGAAGAACCCGGGAGAGTTTTCATAATATGCACGGAATCTGGATACGCGAGACTCGAAATCATCACCCCACCCTTTTAAAATTTGATGGATCCCTACAAGGTCTAAACTGTGTAGAAATCATTATGCATATCCATGCCATTTGATATTTAGAAACTGAACTTTATCTACAGTTATCTAAGGTACTAATTGCAGGAGTGTTGATCCAGGGGGGGGGGGTATTTATACTTTTAGGTTTAAAAATAATATCGTTTATTGTTTATAGAGAGATTTTCATTGAAAATACTATTTTTTGAATTTATATTGAAAAAAATGTAAAAAATTACCCCCTCCCCTACATTTTCGTGAATTGATGCCACTGATTAATTGGTAATTAATTAATAGTGCCACTGGTTAAAAACTATAAAAAATTACCCCCTCCCCTACATTTTCGCAAATAGATTTAAAAAAAATACTAGCAACCCCCTCACCTACATTTTTGTAAATTGATGCCACTGATTAATTGGTTATATGAAAATAGAATTTTACCTCCTTTTAATATTTGTTGTTGACAATATAATTCCTTCAAAACAAAAGAGACTTGTTTTCGCCAGAAGTTGAACGAGTCCTAGAAATTGGCAACACACTCTGGTGTCTTTGGCAACGAAAAAACTATAAACTTTCTCTTGCCGGTTATTTTTTTTTTTTTTTTGCCTTAATAGTGCAGGAATGTAGACATAATTTGGGGGGAATCTTTTGGGGGGAAGAGGGCACAAATTGTAAAAATCAAAACGCGAATTGCAAATACAGTAAAAGGGTATGGCAAAAGGCAAAAGGGTATGAAATATTCAAGGATCGAAAACCGTAATTATTTTGAGATTTTAAAAATATACAGGTCGGCGTAGCCTCCTCACCCGTCTCTGTAAATTTCTACTTTATTTAGGAGGCCATGATGGTTGTCACGCTAATTGTAAATGCATTGCATCTTATTTTCTTTTTGCTTTCAGAATTTTTCAGGGAGGGCGAGAGGAGAATTTCTTTTTACCAAGTTTATAAAAGCTTTTTTTATTTAGAGTCTTCCGGTAGGGGGAAGGAATCAAAAATTTACTATGTCCTTCGTAATAATTATAATTTGTAAAAAACAGCTGGCTTGATACACACTCGAACTACGTTTGAATCACGCTTAGAGTACTCTTTGAAGATTAAACATTTCGCTGTTAAAATTTTAGCCGTTAAAATTTCTCTATGCCAATTTATTTGTTGCTCTCTAAAAATTTAGCGAATCTGTTCTCACTTTCTTGGCAAACAATATATGGTGGTAATTAAATATTCGTAACTTCCTAACGAAGAAAGCAAGGGGTACTGACTTTCAGAAATCACGTACACCAGGTGGCGCATACCAAGCACGGCAAGTGTCCTAAGCGTGACAGAACTGTGCCAAGCATTGCAGGGGCTATGACAGGCGTGAAAAAAACTGTGCCAAGCATTGCAGGGGCTATGACAGGCGTGAAAAAAACTGTGCCAAGCATTGCAGGGGCTATGACAGGCGTGAAAAAACTGTGCCAAGCATTGCAGGGGCTATGACGGGCATGACAGAACTGTGCCAAGCATTGCAGGGGCTATGATAGGCGTGACAGAACTTTGCAACACACACAGCACTCCAAGATGTACACCAGGCGATGCAAAGTGGGTGATTCCTCTGAAGAAAAAGCTTAAGAAAGTTCTTAGTAGAAGTAGTAGTAATAGTAGTAGTCTTAGTAGAGGTCTAGTCGTAGAAGTAGATGCTATAATAGTAGCAGTCGAATGGCCATGATTAAACTCCTCTCAGCTTACCATTGTCATAAAATTTAACAGATAAAGAATAGCTAGACAATGGCAGTTCAAAACTTTTAACTTGAAAAGAAATTTATCTCTTTAGAATTCATCCTGTTGCCATAGCAACAAGTTGCAGTACTTTTCTGTTTGTTTTTCTTATACTATAGCAGACTTATTGATTATTTCTATGTTGTTATGAAACATGTGTAAACAAACATAGTTAATTTCTTAAACCACATT
This sequence comes from Artemia franciscana, assembly GCF_032884065.1. NCBI lineage: Eukaryota > Metazoa > Arthropoda > Branchiopoda > Anostraca > Artemiidae > Artemia > Artemia franciscana. Next base: position 41,744,199 of record NC_088874.1, on the reverse strand, counting down.
GGCCTGCCATAACATATAGAAAGATAAGATCAAAAATGGAGTTTATAAAGGCTAAACGAAAATACTGAAAAGAGATGGTTGTTCTATCGAAGTATTCGTTTTCTGTGTTTTCTTGAGTATTTTCGTTTGGCCTTTAAAAGTCCCATTTTTGATCGTTTTCTATCTTTATATAACATAGTTAACTCATGAAAATGTACGCCCAAGTAAGGTTGTAACCCGGGTAAATGGTAAACACGGTAGATTTCAACCGGGTAAGACATCATGCAAGGGAAATTACACACAGACAGGGTTACCACCCAGGGAAAAAAATCTCTAGATTTTAGTAAGTAATTTTTTGGTTGATTTAGTCATTTTCTTCAGTGATTTGTCTACTGATATAGTGATTTTGAAATCACTAGGGGTGGAAACCATGCACACAGAGAACTGATCTTGCAAACTGCAAATATTCAAAAGTAGGTCCATCTAAACGACATCTGCGAAAATTTATCCTTCATCTTTCATTTTTTAAACTTTTTTTTTTCAGATGGAACTGAGTACACAATCGAAGTGATTCTTGTCCTTTTTGCAGTTGCTGCTGGCCTGTCTCTCATATTTGCTGTTAAAACCGTAAGGACTTTTTTTTAGTTCTGCGGGGTTTCCCACTTAAAAAATTGTTTACACCAGGTGGTGCACGCCACACATGTTAGAAGTGTGCCATAAATGGTATTTTATTCCAAAAGTCATGGGAGCTGACCCCTGGCTCTATACACTAGCTCTATACGGTGAGCCTATACTGGCTCACCCCACAATAAAGAAAAATTATTAACAATATTCTATTCCGAAAATCATGGGAATTCAATTTAATATTATAAGCTCTTTCTAAAACTGTTCAAGACACTTATATTCTTCACTACAAACAAAGTATGGCTACTGCCCGTTTCTCTCACGGTAAAAGTCGAAGGCCTAACAAATATTCTCTTTTGTACTTATTACAACATTGAAAATAAAGTGAAAATTGCTGTGAATCTAGACCTGAATTTACCATTAGGCTCATCAGACCTTGCGGCTTTCACTATTCCCGAAGCTTTGGGGTTTTCCGTGAAAATCGTGCAAAAACAGAGTGGCAAAAATACTTGGACCTTGAAGCGTCAAGGCTCTAAATCCAGCCCTGGGTGAAACAAAATCTTAAGGTGGTGAGCTTTCAGCAATTAATATAATTATATATCAAATATTCAGTTTGATTTTTATTAGTTCTTCCCAAAAATTTTAATTTATTTTGAAATAAAAAGTATGTTGAAATAGGGAATTTTGAAAAAATTGAAACTTTGGCAATCAAAAACGAACAGAAATTAATTAAAAAATAACTTTCCGAAAAAGAAACTTTCTAAAGAAAAGTAAAGATCATATTAAATTTAATATCAGACGATATCTGCATATCGTCTGATCTTAAATTCTGATCTTAAGATCAGAAGAAATGAAGCTTAAAACTAAGCATTTGAATTCACAATATAAAAGCTTCACACAAGAGGGTTTTACCCCTCCTTCTGAGATTCGACCAAAAATCTCTACAAATAAAATTTTGGGTTTTGCCTCTTTCTGTCACTGTAAAAGTCTAAAATCCACTACATCTTTGATGCTTTACTGAAATTAAATAAAAAAAACAACATTTTTTTTAAAATGAAAGTAAGGAGAAACATAAGGGGCTGCTTCCTCATCAACGCCACGCTCTTTACGCTAAAGTTTGACTATTTCTCTCAACTCTTCTTTTTAGAACAGTAAAAAACTTTAGCGTAAAGAGCGGGCCGTTGAGGAGGAAAAGCCCCTTTCATATACGGAGTAATTTCTGTTCGTTTTAAGTTTAAATGTTGCTCCTTGCTTTCATTTAAAAAAAACTTGTTTTTTTATTTAATTTCTGGACGTTTTTGAATTAATGCATGTTTTGATCTTGGCTCTCCGCACGTAAATAATTGAAACAAAATTGGCATATTAATTAATTGCAATTAATCGGAAGATTTTGAGAAAAAGGAGCGAGGGAGGAGGCCTAGTTGCCCTCCAATTTTTGATTACTTAAAAAAGCAACTAGAACTTTTAATTTTTTACAAACGTTTTCATTGGTAAAAAATTTACGTAAATTACGATTTAGTTTACGTAACGAACTTCTATATTCGTATGTTTTTATTGCGTGTATGAGGGGGTTCAGCCCTCGTTGATACCTCACTCTTTACCCTAAAGCTTAAATTTGTCCCAATTCCTTAAGAATGACCCTTGAATCACAAAGGTCGTAGAATAAATAGTTAAAATTACTAAAAATACTTTAGCGTAAAGAGTGAGATATAACGAGGAGGTAAACCCCTCATATGTGTAATAATTTTTGTTCGTTTTAAGTTTTCATGCTGCTCAAAAACTTTTATATTTATTTTTTCATTGTTTTTTTTTTCCAATAATGGTAGAAAACCCTGCGTCCCTTCATAGAAATTCTCTTCCCCCATGACAAGTTTCTCCATGGAAATATCCTCCCACGTAACCTCCCCCCTCAAATCTCCCCCTAAACAAAAAAAAATCCCCCTGAAAACGTCTGTACACTTCCCAGTAACCATTACTATATGTAAACATATTGCCGCCCCAGTCGTCCCTAAAGACATAGTTATTAGGTTTTTCGACTATGGTGAATAAAATGGCTATCTCAGAATTTTGATCCGGTGACTTTTGGGAAAAAATAAGCGTGGGAGGGGGCCTAGGTGCCCTTTTTTCGGTCACTTAAAAAGGGCACTAGAACTTTTACTTTCCGTTAAAACGAGCCCTCTCGCGACGTTCTAGAACCACTCAGTCGATACGATCACCCCTGAGGAAAAAAACAAACAAAAAAACAAATAAACACGCATCCGTGATCTGTCTTCTGACAAAAAATGCGAAATTCCACATTTTTGTAGATAGGAGCTTGAAACTTCTACAATTAGGTTCTCTGATACGCTGAATCTGATGGTGTGAATTTCGTTAAGGTTGTATGACTTTTAGGGGGTGTTTCCCCCTATTTTCTGAAATGAGGCAAATTTTCTCAGGCTCGTAACTTTTGATTGGTATAACTGATCTTGATGAAACTTATATATTTAAAATTAGCATTAAAATGCGATTTTTTTTATGTAACTATTGGTGTCAAAATTCCATTTTTTAGAGTTTTGGTTACTATTGAGTCGGGTCGCTCCTTACTACAGTTCGTTACCACGAACTGTTTGAAACAAATTATATTACAAATATTTTTTTTCGATGATTACAACATTGAAAATCAACATAAAAATCACAGTAAAATTAAATTTTGAACTGATAAGCTTCCTGCAATTTATATATACCAAATATTCAGTTTAATTTATTAGTTCTTTCCAAGACTGTTCAAGACGAATGAAGCTTCACTACAAGCAAGAGTTTGGATACTGCCCCGGTCCCTAATGGCCTACTGCACCTGCTAAAAGTCTAAAGCCTACTACGTCATTGGTGCTTCACCGAAAACGAATTATGTTACAAATATTTTCTTTTTCAGTTATTGTAGCATTGTAAATGAAAATAAAATTACAGTGGAATAAAATCTTCAACTGGCATTCTTTCAACAGTTAATAGCGTTATATATAAAAAATTCAGTTTGATTTTATTTATGCTTTCCAAAACTGCTCAAGACACATATGGTTTTTAGTAAAGCGAAAGTGAAGCAATGGGCTTAAGACTTTTACAGCAAGAGAAGGAGGCGAAGCCCAGACTCTTGTAGAGATTTTCGTTTGTTTCAAGCTTGATTTGCGTATTCAATTTAGGTTTCACTCGTTTTGAGATTTATTTACTCATTTATATTAGCACCTATTGTATGTTTCTTGGCTAGGATTTGTTATTTAATTTCTGTTCGTTTTGAGTTTCATTTATACTTCAATAGCAAAATATTTTTGTTCGTTACTAACTTTATTTGCATATACAACTTAAGCATTACTTTATATTAGTACGTGTTGTATTTTTTGCTAAGATTGTTTATTTAATTTTTTTTTTGTTTTGGGTTTCATTTATTCTTTCATCAATCAATCAATCATAAATCATTTTATTAATACTAAAACACTATTACAAACGTAAAAAAGTTATTCGATCCAAGAAGCTTTGCTTGTTATGGGCCATACCACGCAATAATAAAGTAGTAAAAGAACCATAAATAATACCCTAAAACAAACAATACATGTGAAATAAAGGTGAAGGAGAATAAGAACTAGCATATATAAAAAACTGTTAGTAGACTAATTATGATAATAGAAATAAATAGAAACCAAGAAGTAGAGAAATAGGAAAGACCAAGTTGACATTAGAACATCAGAGAAAAAAAAAGAGAAAAAAAGACAAATAAACAAGGACTTTAAAAGTTAAGAACATTCCTGAAAATAATTTTAAAAAGAATTGGAGAGATATATCAGTTGGAGAAGAATTACAAAAAGGAGAAACAATAGGAAAACAGAAAACAGGGAAAATAAAAACAAAGGAGAGGGAGAGAGATATTGCTAAACTGGAAAGACCCCACAAAAAACTACCTTTGCAGAAAGAAATAGAGGGACATACTCAGGGATTGAGTTCCATAATAGAATTGATTGATAAACAGGAGACCTCTGGGCTGCTGTAGATGATCGTTTGGGTAAAATAAATTTGTGAGAAGAACGACGCAAAAAAGAAGAGTACCTACCTGAGCCTGTCCATGAAAAAAATTGCTGCAGAGGCGGTGGAAGTGTACCTAGAAAAGCAGAATGCGCTAAATAAAGATTGCTTTAACCCACAATACGATCCAGCGGAGCTATTCCAGTATCATCATAAAAATCAGAGGAAGGGTAAAGCGGAGGGAGAAGAAAAGTAGACTTCACCACCCTCTTTTGAGCTCTTTGAAGTGAGCAGAGAAGAAATTTATTAGTACTATCCCAGACACAGCAGCATTAAGAAAGGTAAGGAAAAATAAAAGCATAATAAAGAGAAAGCACAACATCTGGAGGAAGAAATGTGCTAACCCGGTGCAATATTGAAGACTGGCGGAGGATGAGGGAACGAGTGTTAGTTTTATGCGGTTTAAAAGAAAGAAAACCGTCATGATACACACCAAGAAAATTCACCATAGTAGCTTGTGGTATAATATCGTTCCCATAAGTCAGGGTGATTGGCTCCTGGCCGTCTCTCATACGGTAAGAGCACTTGAAAATTGAGAATGGCACTCTTCCGGCTGCCATGCGAGCCATGCCATTTGACCAGCATCAATCCTTTACTTTATCAAGAAAATCTTGAGCTATGGAAGTGGCAGATGGCAGGTCCACTGCAGCAATGAAAAAGTTACTGTCATCAGCCAAAAGAACAGGGTGAACATGGGGATGAAGACCATCAACAGGATCATTAATGTAAATTACAAACAAAAGTAGTCCAAGCACAGAGCCCTGTGGGACAACTTTCAATATAATCAAACTTGAGGAAGAAGTACCATTAATCGAAACAAGCTGAGATCTCCCTGACAGATGAGACCTTAACCATTCTAGTGGGACTCCACGCACTCCAAATAAAGATAGTTTTGACACAAAAACAGATTGATCAACCATATCAAAGGCCTTTGAAAATTCAAGAAATAGACACAAAACACACAAGCCCTTGTCCAGGTTAATACGCACAAACTCTGTTGCTTCTGAAAGTGCATATAAGGTAGAGAAAGAGGGACAAAACCATACTGATGGTTAGTCATGAGAGAATTTCCTGCAGTCGTATTAGCACTAAATATAAATGAAGAGTGTCTACGACACACTACTTTTTCAACGACCTTAGAGATGACGAGAGAAGATAAATAGGTCTATAGTTTGAAATTAGCGATGAACCACCTTTTTTATGCAAAGGTACAACAGCAGCAACTTTAAATAAATGAGGAAAAACACCAGAAGAAAAAGAGAGGTTAGTTATGTGTGAGATGCGGTTAGAAACAAACTGACAAATTTTTTTAAGGATATTATTGCTCAAACCAAAACTATCAACTGAACGACTGCTTGGAAGTTGAAAAATAATACTAAAAATCTCAGTAGCACTACATAGACAAAGGAAAAAAAAGACTTTTCTGCCAAGGGAAAACAGCTTACTCTACTCTGGGGTGGAATGAGAACTGAAGGAAGTGTGGTGAAACACAAATTGAAGGCACTCGCTAAGGATCTTTTGTGCACGATGGATCAATCGTTTTTCCTATAAAGACATGCAAAGACAAGGAAAGACACCAGTTTTCCCTTAATAGTAATTTCTGGTCATTTCGAGTGAGTTATTGTAGGTTTCTATTTCTTCTGATCCTAAGTTTAACATGGCCTTTATTTTCCTTTCTGAAAGTCATTTTTAATTGATAATACAAATATCGGGAAATACGTGATGCTTATGATTTCTGTGTATGGTACTCTGGCTAATCATACGTACCATCACAATAAAAATTTGTTTTAAGATTAACGCAGCTTAAAACTAAGAATTGAAATTAATAATATAAAAGCTTAACACAATAGGTTCTCCCCTTACTTCTGCGATTCGACCAAGAAACTCCTCCGAAAATTTCACCTTTAATACACTATGTCGTGCTTTGAGCTTTTTCGAGCAAAAATTCTCCGAAGCTCCCTCCATAATTTGAATTACACCCACCCAAAGATGGCTAATATCTAAGCCTTCTGATTAGTTCCTTAGTTAGTAACACAAAACCACATTAGTTAATTTTTGACCGGAGGCGGCACATCTATCAAGAGACTGCTAAGTGAATTGTGGTCGGCATATAAGAGTGACAGCACAAATCTCACATCATTCAAACAGGATGATCAGACTTCGACAGCCAAAACCCATTTTTTTTTTTCAAGTTGCGCTAAGCACCTGCGTTGGGTTGAAGGCTTCTACTAGTATGACAAAATCTATATTTTGTCAAGAAAACAAATAACGTTTTATTGTACAATGAAGTTGTATGTAAAGACAATGTTTGCATATTTAAGCTATAAAAAAAATAGAATAAAGATTTTCCAAATATTTAGGAAAATGCGAAAAGAGAACAACGTATTCTTGTGCCGATGCCTTGACGGCTGTAGTGAGTGTAAAATTTTTCTGGAGAGAGCATAGCCTTAGCTAGTCATGACATCAGCCGTGCATTTGATTCACGCATACACGCTGCAATGTTATTAAAAGCTTCACAACGAGGTCTGAATCCCTGCATAGTTCGATCCCTATGTGATATGTACTCGAGGCTGTCCATTCACCTAAAGCTTCCTCCCGACAAAAATTTGCCTCCCCGGCCTCATGAAAAATTGATCCCCGTTTTGAAGGGTGCCCGCCAGGGAGCTGTCTCCTCCCCTCATTTGTTCAATAATTATGTTCTTCAAGCACAAGATAAATGCCCAACCTCATGCATTCTTTCCTCTATAGACACCTCCTTAGTATGCTACGCCAACGACGTCTTGAACTTAAGTAGAACATTGCTAAAAGCTTCTGACATTTTTAAAACGCTTAAAACCGAATATCTAAAACTTGGCCTCAGTTTTAACACTGAGAAAACCGAGATAGTTCTCTTCAATTGGCAAAAAACACCACACATGCCTTCACTGCTTTTTGGTGAAAATCTCGTGAATATTGCAGACCACATAAATTACCTCGGAGTCCCTATTGGCTCGTCTCTAAGGCATACACGTCTTCTATTGATCAAACACCTCAATCGACGAATCTCCGGCTCGTATGCTTCCATAGTCTCTGCTAAATTCCGTTTTAGCCGCCCCCTCCTTGCCAGCCTATATAACGTTACTGTTTTACCTCATATTCTGTACCTGGCTCCATTTTGGAAACTATTCTCGAAGGCTGAATTGTCTAAAATCCGTGCGCTTTTCTTCTGTTTTGCTAAATACCTCCTACGTTTTCCTCCCTGGTATAGAAACTCAATCCTCATTAAAAAGTATCACATAACCGACCCTCATGTTGCAGTTGAAAATGTAATCAAAAGACACAATATTAAAATAGTAGATCACGATTGGTATAATCTCCTTTTACAATAGATCTGTTTTCGTTTTATTCATTTTAGTGCTATTTTGTTTACCCTTTTATTAGTTGAGTCTCTTTCTAGTTATGTCTCCTCTGATATGTTCTTATATATTTTCTTATATTTATATGTTCGTGCTCCGTCTTTTTCATTTCGTATGATTGACGGGTTTTCAAATAAATAAATAAATAAAAAAAAGCCTATGAAGGCTCAAATAAGATACAGATAAAATAGATTGAGCCATGAAACAGAACGCGCGGTAGATTAAGAAGCTTTCACTAACAATGTAACATGACGCCTTCCGGATTAGCGTGCACGTTGAATATAGTGTCCCAACAATGGGCATGATGTAAATACATGACGGGGAATTTATCAAATAAAGCCTGTAGCTTCCTTACCAATCAATGGGTGCCATGCTTTACACGAATAGAGGTAAGTATTGGCGATGCCATATCCACAGAGCCTAAATCTCATGCTTAGAATTTTAACGAAACGCATTGAATTGCTCCCAAAAATCAGTTTATCAGCCCAATGTATTTACCCCAAGTTTATTCAAGTATGTGCCGCACAGAAAGGGTTGTAATTAGTATTTTCTGTCAGAATTCATTCCTTTTATCCTGCAAGTTTCATGCAATTTCGTCATGTCGTCATGCAATTTCGCGAATTTCGTAATTAGTATTTTATGTCAGAATTCATCCTTTTATCCTGCAAGTTTCATGCAATTTCGTCATATCGCCATGCAATTTTGTCATGCAATTTCAACAGCTGCATTGAAGTATTTCAAAAGGACCATTGAATAGCGACTCCAGTTCAAGAAATTAAATGACTTTTTATTCAATTCCATGTTTCTAGTTTTTTGCTTACATTTTAATAATTAAGATTAGCCAACTTAATCTGAAAATCTGTGGTTCTGCTGCTCCAGCTGAGGTTGAGATCTTTTGCGACAGAGATGCAGCTAAATAAAACTGGAATTGGGCTTGATTGGCGTGTAATAAAGGTTGAATTTTAGGATTAAACTTTAACTATCCATTAAAGTAGATGGCGTGAAGCTAAAATTGCTTGTTAAAAAAAATTATTGCAAAGGCCAAACTACTTCGTTTCTTCTAGCTTCTTGTTCTTCAGCATTGGATCCTTCGTCAACTGGTCGACCTTATTATTTTACAGTTGGCTGAAAGTGCCATCTCTGAGTCTAGAACGGTATTTCCGGTGTATATTTAATTTATCAATTCAACTTTAGCAACTAATTTTTGTTGTAAAATAGCTTCAGCTGTTAGATTGAGCTCTCAAAAATACTTCAAAGTCGATTACAACAGCAAGAAAGTAGTTGAGAATTTCTGTAGATATTTAAATTATTTTTGTATGAATAGTAGTGAAAAGTTAAAGGTTATTGATCAATGTGAGAAACCTCGCGTAAGTACTCTCAGAGCCATCGACCAACTCCAGCCAGACAGAAATTTATTTTGAAGAAAGAACCACTTTCCAGAAAATGCGACAAATTAATAAAAATCCGAAATAAAAAGAAGAAAGAGCAGGTGAATTATGTAACGAATGTAGATATTTTTGGTGAAATCATGGCTTCTTTGAGAGGTGGGTGAAGTCCCAAAGGCTACTGTAGGTACATGAGCAAGCAATATCTTGCAATTCGCATCTTCAAAGGGAAGGCTCGAAAAGCCTGATGATGGATGACTGCAATCCTCTAATTCTCAACCAATAACAAAGACCCTTTACGAAAAAACTAAAAAAAGGGACAAAAACACAACTAACAAATAATACCAAAATCTAACAAAAAAAGAATTAACTATCCTCTCCCAATAAATGTTCCCTAAAGTTTACTTTAAATGACCCAATGTGTTCAGCCTCCCGAATGCCATAAATGGAATAGCATTCCAAATAGCCGCAGCTAAATACCTAATTCCAAAACCAAAAAGTGTGGTGTCTCGGTACTCAACAACAAACTATCTGCCTCCCTAAGAAACTGTTGGACATAGATCATTCCAACATCGATAAGCAAAAACAGCAGCTTGATAATCGTGAATCTGACCAATATTAAACACTCGTAATTTCTTAAAACACGACGGGGTATCATTCATCTTTTCTATATAATTACCAAGAAGACGTACTGTTTTATTTCGAAAAATCTGCACTCTTTTAAAATATGCATAAAGATTACTACACCAAAGAATACAACCATAAAAAATATAAAGTGCAATAATAGTATGGTAGAGTAGAACTGATAATGGTAAAACATGCTTTAATCAGCCCAAATTCCCAGACCTCTAGCAATTATAGCTGCAACAAGATCACTATGGGGCCTCCATGATAAATTACAATCAAGCTGGAACCCCAAATAACGCACTTCATGCAACTATGCCAAAGCCCTACCATTGAAAAGTATCTCTTCATCAACACTTCGCTGCTTACCAACTCTTTTAAATATCATAATTTTTTTTTTAAACATTCACTGACAAAAGGTTCAAACTTGTAAATACAAAAAAAACTTAAAAACCCGATTTACTTTCAACAACAAATCATCAATGAATCGACTAGATGCAGTTACTTACTGAGATCCTCTTACGCCTGGGGGCGCATAGGGCAGCGACGGTTGACATGCAGCTTGACCGATCTTGTGCCAAAGACCAAAGTTCATTCAAAGTCGCTCGGAGACTCGTTGCCTCTTTCTCTAGGGATCTACCAAGTGTGCTGCGTTGTCTTCCACTCTTTCGAATGCCTGGTGGAGCCCAACACCATAAATCGTGTGGGAAGCGTCCTTCGCTCATACGTGTCACATGCTCCCAATACTTCCATCTTCTCATTCTGATCTCTTCGGTCGCCAGTGGTTGTTCGGTATCAGCTCTGATATAGCCCTAAGATACAGATCAAGCAGTTTCACTCAGGTAAGTAGAAACACATCGAATCAACATAAAAAAGGTACAGAAGTGGTTCCAAGGCAGACCCTTGGAGTGCATCACACTTCACTTGAAATGGAGAGGAAAAAACATCATTTAATACAGCTTGAAGACATCTGTCACTCATAAAACTATCAAACCCCTTCAAATAGTTACCACGAACTCAAAGGAATTGTACACGTGTTAGTAAAATTTTAAAATCCAGTGTATCAAACGCTTTTCTAAAATCAATAAAAATAGTCAAAGGGAATTTCACCCGGCACTAAGAATCCAACAGTGAGTATTTGCCTGGCTCAGATCACTTGTTGATGAAAATTTACCCACTATTTACTAATTCTCATTATTCAAAATTATTTCTCCTCCGCAGCTTGTTTTCTTTGAATCCTCTGATTCTAAAATTTCTCATTCTAGCAAAAGAAATTATTATGCTGGCCTTACTTTATTCTTCAAGTACTGGTGATTTTACTCATGATTTACCAGTTAATAGTAGCAGCCACAGAATTACAAGGTAGACCAATTGTACAGACAGCTCTTGCCAAAATTTCTGAAAACATTGGAAACATCACTGACATATTGCCAGCTGTACCAGCAGACCAAGATACCCCTTCGTCAGACGTGACACCAAAAGATGTAACCACGAAAAAGCCAATCACAAAACCACCAGGCGATTCAACCCTTCCTCCGAATCCGGTTCTGGAAGGAATTGAGGTAACTAATTTGTTTAATTGCTTTAAGGAACGATGGCTTAAAAGCATTTATGTAATCTTAAGGATTGTAGCTTTTGATGGATTATTTTTTGTTGCAGTCTTCATTATATCTTTAATGATCATACTTAACAATATCTACTTTTTCCATATTTAACAGTTCCATGTAAACGAGATGTTTCCAAAATATCAACTAGTCCTTATCCAGTTGAATCTGCAGGATTAATGCATCTGTTAGGCCTCTAACTGAAGAAATCAAGGCTGTATTCAGGAGGGGTGGTTTACCGGGTTTTTTGAATCCCCCCTCAAAAACTTTTTTCAAACCTGTAAAAAAATTAACAAATGTATAAACGCTTTTTCGATGCGTTTTGTAAAGATTTTTTTCGTACCCCCCTTCCTAAAAAATCCTGGATACGCCCTTTGAAAGAAGGATTGCTTTAAAGGAATAAACCCCACGGAGATGATATCAGACTGATGTCAAAAAGTTTGGCACAGACTAGTAGTGCCAAAACTATGCTTGTGAATCAGTTAAAATTCCTGGACAAGTTGTCGTTTCACGGTCGCTAGTTCTCTTTAAGATCGCTACAACACTAAAACACTGTACGTAAAACTGTAAAAATTAGATGCTTGTCTTCGAATATAGGGTAAAAGGGATAGCCTAGAGTTGTCTACCAAAATATAGATTAGTTAGACATTTGTTTTATAAAAAAAAATTGTTAACAATGACTACCAAGCTTTATTTCCATTGTGAGAACTTATGTTTGAGTGTGCGAACTTTTAGAAAGAGGGCGTTCGGATCCTAAACTGTGGTAGTTGACTTGAGTCCAGTCAAGTGGACTTTAGTTTTGACAAGGTCTGAAATTCGAAAGTTTACTTCGTTGTCAGTACGGCAAAACGTTAGAAAATTAACATTGACCCTTTTTTCGGAATTCTGAATGTAGACTAATCAAACAGTTCGTGGTAACGAACTGTAGTAAGGAGCGATCCGATTCAATAGTAACCAAAACTCTAAAAAATTGAATTTTGATATCAATAGCTACATCAAAAGAATCGCATTTTAATGCTGATTTTAAATATATAAGTTTCATCAAGTTTAGTCTTACCCATCAAAAGTTACGAGCCTGGGAAAATTTTCCTTATTTAGGAAAATAGGGGGAAACACCCCCTAAAAGTCGTAGGATCTTAACGAAAATGACACCATCAGATTCAGCGTATCAGAGAACCCTACTGTAGAAGTTTCAAGCTCCTATCTACAAAAATGTGGAATTTTGCATTTTTTGCCAGAAGACAAATCACGGGTGCGTGTTTATTTGTTGTTTTTTTTTTTTGTTTTTTTTTGTTTTTGTTTTTTCCCAGGGGTCATCGTATCGAACAAGTGGTCCTAGAATGTCGCAAGAGGGCTCATTCTAACGGAAATGAAAAGTTCTAGTGCCCTTTTAAAGTGACCAAAAAAATTGGAGGGCATCTAGGCCCCCTCCCACGCCCATTTTTTTCCCAAAGTCAACAGATCAAAATTTTGAGATAGCCATTTTGTTCAGCATAGTCGAAAATCATAATAACTATGTATTTGGGGGTGACTTACTCCCCCACAGTTCCTGGGGGAGGGGCTGCAAGTTAAAAACTTCAACCAGTTTTTACATATAATAATGGTTATTGGGAAGTGTACAGACGTTTTCAGGGGGATTTTTTTGGTTTTGGGGGTAGGGTTGAGGGAGGGGGCTATGTGGGAGGATCTTTCCTTGGAGAAATATGCCATGAGGAAAAAATTCAATGAAAAGGGCGCAGGATGAATCTGGTCACGTTAGAAAAAACGTCAAATTCAGAGCTTAATATACAATGCTGGGTGTTCGGAGCCTCTCTATTATGGAGTATAATTTGAAAATAACACAAAGTTTGACTCTTTGCCACAATTCTACTTTTTAAAACAATTAAAAACTTTAGCGTAAAGAGCGAGGGACTGCGGAGGGGACAACCCATGTCATATACGGAGTAATTTCTGTTCGTTTTAAGTTTTAATGTCGCTCCTTACTTTCAGTTAAAAAAACTAGTTTTTTTTATTTAATTAGTTTACAAGTACAGCCTGCGTCTGGCTCTAGGAGCGCTTTGACAGTTTACAGTCACTGCTTACTTGACAGTTTACACTGTTTGACAGTTTAAAGTTTGACAGTTCACATTGCTCACTTATGCTTCAGAATAAACCAAAAAGTTATCTTCAAGAGATTTATCATTATTGTCGTAACTATTACGTTGTAATTTTATTAAAATTTACAAAATTGTCAGAAGAACTCAAATGGAGACTCTGATTTTTGAGATCTGGAGACATTTCCTATCAAATTACCCCTTCTAAAGTTAAAACGAGTACCCCTTTCATAAAAACATTTTATGCCCTGTGGCATAACTTACAATCTTTGCCCCTAGACTCTGGGGGATTCTGTCAACCCCAAAGGCCTTACTATATGATATTTTTGGACAAAGGGCTATCTCAAAATTTCTATCAGATACATTTGCGAAAAATACGACGTGGGGGGGTGGCTGCCCTCCAATCACTTTGACTCATAAAAATGGCAATAGAACATCTGATTAGGTTCCAATCAAATGAGCAAATTACGGAGTTTTATGACCACCTTTTCCGTAAAAAGACTTATATGTCCTCGGGGCATAGCTTACAACCTTTGTGCTGAGGGCTGTGGGGGGGGGGGTTCTTTCATCATCAAAGACATAATTTCCAGGCATTTCCGCTACACTGAATAAAATCGCTATCCAAATGGCAATGTCAAAATTTCTCATCAGATGCATTTCGGGAAAACACGAGGTATGGGAGGGTTGTCCACCCTCTGATCACTCGGAATCTTAAAAAAGGGCACTAGAACTTCTGATTACCAATCCAATGAGGCCTCTTCGAAGTTTGTACGATCACCCTTTTTATATAAACCTTATATGACCCCAGGCATAATCTACAACCCTTGCCTTGAGGGCTGTTGGGGGGGGCGGGCTTTCATCCTCAAAGACATAATTTCCGGATCTTTCAACTTTGTTGAACAAAATGGTTATCTCAAAGTTTTGATTGAACGTGTTTGGGGAAATGGTGGGCGTGGGAGGGGAGTATGTTGCCCTCCAGTCACTTTCGACTGTTAGAAAGGGTACTAGCCCTTTTAATTTCCAATCGAATGAGTCCTTTTCGAAGCTTCTACGACAACAAATGGCTACCTCAATTTCCCGTTCTATCAATTTCTATCAGATGCATTTCGGGAAAATACGAGTTGTGGGGAGGAAGGTTATCCGCCCTCCGATCACTTTGAATCTCAAAAAGGGCGATATAAATTCTGACCACCAATGCAATTAGCCACTTCACAAGTTTCTACTACCACCCTTTCTGTAAAAATATTTTTTGCCCCAGGGCAAAACTTACAACCCATGCCTTGAGGACTCTGGGGGAGCAGCCAGATTTTTTAACTACGTTGAACAAAATGGATATCCACAAATTTTGATTGGATGTATTTTGGGAAATAATGAGCGGGGGGCAATTAGCTGCCCTCCAATCACTTTGGACTATTAAAAGCAGTACTAGCCCTTTAAATTTCCAATCGAATGAGCCCCATTTTTTAAGTTTCCACGACATTTCCTTCGATACAAAGTAACCTGGTCTAAGAAAAAAAAATCCCATTTTACTCAAATTGCTCTTTATTTAGGCAGCGCTTTTGCGCTGCCTATGATAGTTTTAGACCTGGGGATCAATTACAGTTGTCATTTAGCTTATTTAACGAATTCTCTTCCCTCATTCCCTCTGTCTCTGTTTTTCCTTTCTCCGTGTTTGTAAGTAAATGTTTTACACCTTATGTGTTTAAATGTTTCATATCAACTTTGATATCAAGATTTGGTAGCATAATCCCTCTCCTTAAAGGCCATGAAGCCTTTATCGAGTTTTCAGTTTGCCCTATTGAATATCTTCTGTTATTTTTTTAGTTGAAATATATCTTATCTTACTCCCAATCCTCTAGGATCACTAGTTCGGTGTGATTACCCCTGGGAAAACCAAACAAACAAATAAAAAGCATTCATTATCTTTCTTCTGGTAAAAATACAAAATTCCATTTGTATATAGGAGCTTGAACCTCTACAGTACAGTTTCCTGATATTCTGAATCTGAGGGTGTAATTTTCAGTAAAATTGCTCCTTACTTACAGTTCGCTACTACGAACTGTTTAATAAATACGAACGAACGTTAATTTTTTAATGCTCTAAATGCAAAAAAAGTTGCTTATCTGATAGATATAATTTTACAAAGGGGGGGGAGAAAATAGCTTAAAAATTGCGTGTTGAGTTCTAGATCCGCAAAATTTAACTTGTGGGTCCTTGCAACCAATTCGATGGCAAAACATCCTACTTTCCCCACCCCTACGTTCTAGTTTTGGCTCACTGTATCTAAGAGTAAGCGAGGTCCTTAGAATGTAAACCCAACCGTCGAAGGGGAGAAAAAAAATAACTGAATTTTGTCTTATTTTCTTTTTAGGATGACATTTTGGTTGATTTTTTGAAAGCCGACCCACCTGCAGGTTTCAAATCTGAGGAATCTACCAATTCTACAATGCAAAATCCTCTAGATAAGACTCACCTCAGTGACACTCGTCTTATATTCGAAGTTGTTCGAGATGCAGTTCTGGCTGGTATAGTACCCATAACTTATTTTTAATCAGTTTAATGATGAGACTAATTATTAAAATTGCAATATTGAAGCCAATATTTATTACCAGATATTACATATTGTAATAAATATAAATATTTATTACCAGGATAGATACCAGACAATATTGAAAAAACATTGGAAGCAGGTAAACAGCCATCAGGCATCAACAGCAATAATGGGGGTCGACCAGGTAGCAGAAAAGAGACCTAAATAGTTGATTTTTCTTGCTGCAAATACCTTAAGAAATCTCTCTAGGCAAAATGGGAGAAAAACTGCATTGAGCATACCAAAGCATATACTGTGTATAATCTACTATAAGTCAATGCATGTGGTTTGAGTTTTGCTTCATCGTTTATTCTAATTTCTGTTCGTTTCAAGTTTAGTTTCTTCGTTCATAGTAATTTCTACTCTTTCTTTTTTTACCTCAAATATGGGCATAGACTTGTCACTGATTGTGACTTTGCTGCTGACATGCCGCTAGATGCCACAAGTCACAGATACTCATAGCTCTGAAAAAACTTCTGAAAGAAGGTGCCAAGACCAGATTAACCATTAACTGGAAGAAGACGAACATCATGGTAGTGAAGCCGAAGTCTGATGCTGTCAATTCTATTTACTTGGTTGCCGGGAACTAAATCGAAGTGGTTGACCATTTCACTTATCTTGGTTCTATCACATCATCGGACGGCTGTATCGACCATGAAGCTGTTTCCCGCGTGGCTAAGGCTTCTGCCGTTTTTGGTAGACTGAGCCATGTTTGGAAGAAGTTAATGATCAAACGAGCATGAAATAAAGAAACTTGGAGCGTAAGTCAGTTCGATCCTGCTTTCCAGAGCTGAAACTTGGTCTGCGACTGCCGCTGCCCAAAGCCGTCTCGACACTCTTCAATCTAAGTAGCTTCGGACAATTGAGGGAATTCGAAGGGTAGAATTTCTCAGAAATGGCCGCCTACGAAGTATGACTTCCCAGTCGCCCTTGTTACACGAGATTGCCCAGTGGACACTTTGCTGGTTTGGACATGTTTTGTGACTGCCTTCCGGCCTTCTAACTCGGATTCGTTGCAACTTCGAACCAATTAGAAGCGGCTGGAAGCTTCTATACACCAAAATAAAATACTTTTACCATTGCATGATTGGTACATAAAATCAAAACGGGCTATTTAATTTCTGTTTCATTTTCTACAAACCTGTGTAGTTATTCAATTTAGAGTCAAGTCGCATTTATTTTCTTCCTTTCAATAAAATTTCCTTTCCCTTTACTTTTCCTGCCAAAACTTCCAACAAGTTATTCCATGTGTGAATATTTGAAGGGGTGTAAGGAACGCAGAATTTTGATGGAATTTTTGAAGGACCTTAGCCGAGTTTAATCTTACCCAGGGGTGTAATTTCGTCAAAATCGTGGGGGGGGGGGCAAAGTTGGAGCCAATATTCCCAAATCAAGTGAAAATGACAGTAAAAACTAAAAAATAAGCCATTTGGTACCATAAAGGTGCAATTTATTACTTTAAAAGTAGTATAAAGGTACTTTACAGTATTATTTAAAGGTAACTTATAGTAATATTAAGGTGAATATACTAAAAAACTGATCTGTATTATGTAGGTATATCCTAGTTTTGACAAGACTTTGGAAGAAACTAAATTTCAGCTGGGGAGGCAAACTGGATTCTAGGGGGGAGGGTCAAACCCAGGTCTGAGAGGGGTAGCTGTCCCCCTGCCCCATAGCAGGTTACGCCCTTTACCCCTTCAGGAAGTTGTTTTACTGAGATATTTTATCTTTTTACTGAGATCTTGATCTTTTAGTTCGGCAGAAAAGTAGAACACTAACTCAATCAAAGAATTGGATCTTAATTTATTCTTATTTTAAAATATTATAATATAATATTAATAACTTAATTTAATCTTTTCTTTCAGCTACCTGCCTCTACTGCCTTTTGGTGGTCTACAGTTTTTACCGGAAGCTTGACTATGTAGCCCCTGAACAGAAGCCAGACGTGTAATTTCTCCCTCTTTTTTTGTACATATGATTTTATTCTTTTTATAAGTTCTGAATTATAAAATAAATATTTCAATATTAGTTTATCGTGTTCGTGCCTGTATCCTGGTAGTTTTAAATGAAACTAAACTGAATACAAAGGTTTCGAGTCTGTTGCGTTACGTATGGATTTGGTCATGAATAAATGCTTAGTCCAAGTGCCAGTTCAAAATATAATCGAATATAATTTTACCAGCCTATTTTCTATCTTATACTGTAGGGTTTGAGAGGGGACCAGAGCAATACTGGTGCTTTCACTCCCCTACCTACGTAAAACAACTTATGCAAATAACGACTTATAGGCTATTTTCGTAAAGCCTAAAGAAATTGTTCTTCGAGAAACCTCACACTTGGAGTTCCTTGGAGTCTTTATTACTGAATTACCACCTCAGGTTGTCATACTCCGTGTTAGGCTAGGGAAAGGGTACCCCAAATGTATATCCGAACGCTTTGTGACTCCCCATAATTCCAAATAACTAAAACGTCATCCATACATCCGCCCCAAAATTTAGATGTTAAAAAATATGTTTCAATAGCTTAAGTTCTGCATACTTTATATAAATATTTGCTAACAGCGGACTTAAGGGCCCTCGCATTGCTAATCCTCTAATTTGAAGGTAAAAATTATCTCTGAACTTGAAATAATTAGTACACCTGCTAGTTATTTTAACTAAATTTAATATAGTTTGTATCTTAATTCCCGCAGATAATACTTCTATCTCATTTTTATGTTCATCAAGTTTTTTGGCTAAAACATAGACAGATTTATCGAAAGATGTATACGTATACATTGATTTTATATCAAAACTATAAAGTTGGATTCATTTGATATTTCAATATTTACAAGTTACCGTTTCTGGATATTTGGATCCATAGAAATAATAATGAACTAGCTTTTTTCAATTTACCGTAAACCGACTAACAACAATCGTTACTTGTCTTTCGCATCAAATCATCCGATCCAAGTAAAAAGGGTGGTAGTTATTTCTTTTTGTTGATTGGGTTAAAATTAGCATCACCAGGATACATGAGTAGTGAATTAATTTTTATTAAGAAGATTCTAATAGGAAATGGATATCCGAAAAAATGATTTCTCAAATAATTTAAAAAAGGAAAAAAAATTAATGGAACCTGTAATATTAGAAGAAGATGAATTAAGGAGAGAATTAAAAA
Organism: Artemia franciscana; assembly: GCF_032884065.1. NCBI lineage: Eukaryota > Metazoa > Arthropoda > Branchiopoda > Anostraca > Artemiidae > Artemia > Artemia franciscana. Next base: position 41,724,696 of record NC_088874.1, on the reverse strand, counting down.
AAAACACAATATAAAAACAGCATTTAAATCAGGACAAACTATAAGCTCTTTGCTAAATAATGGAAAAGACATAGCTCCAAGAAACATACAAAATGGGGTATAAAAAATTACATGCCCTTGTGGTAAATTTACATAGGTAGAACACAGCAGAATTTAGAAAATAGGCTACGGCAACGCAAAAATGTCATAGATTGCTCGCTAAAACATAATAAAAAATCTGAAACATCTGAATCAGCTATAGCAGAACACATGTATAATTTTCCTCATCACAGTATTTTATTTGATCAGATAAAAATTGTAGATATGTCTTTAGGACTTTTGCAAAGTTTCAGAGAAATTATAGAAATGAAAAAATTATCTATGGGGGTATTAGTATTAATAGAGATGAAGGGGATTTTAAGATAAATACAATTTATAATATTTTAATTAAGGACGAGGTAAAAACTTCAATGAGTAGTGATTTACATAATTGTCATGAAACAAGTGATAACCTTGCGAACAAAAGTCAGAATGAGGTCAATGCTGCGAAGAGTCAAGGGACTGCAGCTAAACTAGCAAACAAAATAAATCCATTTAATATTTAATTCATAGAATTGTTGATTAACCTGTAAGATTTATTTAGGGGTGATGGACCTGGGGTTTGGTGACCTTCTTTTACTTGTGCATATAAATATAGTCTTCATTTTCAATAGATTCTCATTTATACACTGATTGTTCAAATAGTTTCTAATTGATCAGATAGATTCTCATTTATACACTGATTGTACAGAGGAGAGTGACCCATGGTTTCACAATGGACATTTGGCTAACTTCACTCGAAAAGGTAATTGAAGACGTGCCTTAAGACCCTACTAGCTAAACTCTTTTGTAGTAAGAGTTTTATGGGCATTAATTCAGAAATAGTATTTTTTTTATAAATAAAAGAAGTGAAGAAATATTTTGAAAAGAGCAAAAACAAAGTTGCATCATGACTTAAGCTTAAGATGTAAAAAATTACTATAAACGTAACAAATTAAACCCCGTAACAAATAAAATTAAAATAAATAATTGCGTGAAATCAAATGTGGAATTCAAATGTTGCAGCAAGAAGATAAATGGTGCTGTATATAAAGCTGAGCTTGATGCCACACTTGACAAAATTAAGATCCCTTTCCAGCAGCTGCAACAATCGTCAGAACTCACCGAGTCGGAGAAAAAAAAATCTAATCAACATTTACTGTAGTGAACTCACACATGCAATGCGTTTTTCCGCTCATGTCCGTAAAGTTTGTCCGGGCTTAGAAATACCTCGGTGGTTGATAAATCCGGCTTTACAGCAAAGTTGAAAAACTTCAGTTTTGGCACCAAATATGGAATGATTGCGACTGGGCAAAATCTGGTGCCGTTAATGACACAAGGTAATATACCAAACGTAATTTTGCTAAAGTGTCTTGCCAATCCGAAAGCAGAAATTATTGACTGCAGGAGCGCGCGTCTCACAACTAACCCAAATCTAATTTGGAGACTCATCAAGGGAAAAAGTCAAAAGGTGTCGCTTCAGAGCTTCCATGTAAGAGTGACTGGATTAATTATTTCACCAGCGAGTTTTCTCCACCTGATCCAGTGTTAGAAACCCACTATGAATTTCTAATTGTGGATATGCTAGTGCAAAGGTCACCAGCCTTTAGACGTTCACGGACCACTAAATTTATCGTTTTTTTATTTTGTGGACCACTAAAATGGATTTGGAAAAGAAAGGTGATGTAAATACATCCATACTAACCAGAAAATACATAACCAGAAAAAAACAACATTTTTAGTGTAATGGTTGCTCTTGTATATTTGACATCACGATGTGGAGACTCAATTTCAATTATGTTACTGCAAGAAGAAGAGCTTCATTGACCTCAAGCCGAGAGTGGTTCCAAGCTTTAATTACTGTCATAGATGAATTTTTTTTCACATGAATATGCAGTTGAAAGTTGAATCAAAATTTTCATAGCTTTCTCACTCAGTAATGCGTATTCATTTTTGAAAGAGACCCAAAAATGAGCTATTGAAAAAGAGGACAGCATTTTAACTTGAGACTAGGATCACAAGAAGGACCAATGAGGCTTTTCGTTTCCTTTACGCTTAATCTGTCCCCTTTGATGATAGATACAAGTGAATCTATTATCCACATGTTTCAACGTCTGGGACCTTCTTTCCTTTGGTAATTAAATAAAAAAAACAAGATTTTTTAACTGAAAGTAAGGGGCGACATTAAAGCTTAAAACGAACAAAAATTACTTCGTATATGAAAGGGGCTGCTTCGTCATTAAACGAAATTGCGAAATCAAATAGTCTCTCTGGTAAAGAAAGCCAAAACTCGGTATGGTCGTGAAACCATGCCCTCCCAATTACTTACTTCAGACCCCAAAAAGTGGCACAACGCTGTGAAAAAGGTGGCCGGCCAAGCTTTTGACAGCAGTGTAAAGATCAGCAATGATGGCGTTGGTTAAAGTCTCCTCCTATAATAAAAGCAGGGCTACTGTATATACTTCTCAGGTGATCAATAGTCGTTTGGAGGTGGAAAACCAAGTCACCCCGATTTCTGGCACTTTCCGGGTAATATACTGAAGCGACTATAATACGAGAAAAGCGCCGGGGAAGAGATTTAGGTTTGCAAATAGCCCAGATTACTTCATGAGCTGGATCAAATAATTCCGGTAATAATTTGCAAGGGATGTCTTTCCGTATGTACAAGGCAACACCTCCACCTAGTCTATGCTCACCTCGATCAGCACGTGTGCTCAGGAAAATTTCGTAGCCTGCCATATGACCTGACAACCTATCAAGATTCCAAGTTTCTGTAACTGCGATAACTGGGATGCTATTTTGACGGACGATAACTTCAAATTCTTCCATTTTGTTACACAATGACTGGCAGTTTATAACGAGAAAATTCGGCATTCTATTTTTCGAATTAAAAGTCACTGACCTTAAAAGAGGGGGAGGCAGATCACTACTAGTCGAACATACCGGAGCTTGATTGAAGGGAATAAGAGATGGCATATTGGCATTTAGTGGCTACAAGTGACTGTGCCAACCGCGTTTGCCACAGTGGTATTTTCTTTCGATAATCGTCTATCTTTCCTCGTAATATAAACACGCCCTTAAATTGTCATTGCAAAGATATGTTTAGCTCATTTAGCACATATCTGCCACGTATGCCAGCTTGGCTACCGTGGCATCACCGCTCATCACCTGATACCCACTCATCACCTGAAAAAAGTCCTTGATACAAATACAGAAGAGAGAATAATGAGACTTTTTCCCCAAGACAGTGAATGAACAAAACTTATTTGAATATTTCGGTCCTATATCTAAGGGCCGTCTTTGGCAAAGAAAATAATAAACAATAACACACTTACAATAAAAGTTCTTGGTTAAAAATCCATTTTTTTTAAATAGCCTAGGCATCATTGCTTCTGAACGAAAAGTTCAGCCAAGACTGTGTGATAAAAGGTAATATTTTACAAGCTAAAAAGGTTCATTCATTTCACTAACTGCATTTATTAAAAACTGGAATAATTTATTATTGCCATGTTTGCCTTCTCTGCAGCTAATCTTGTAGTTCTTTTGGGATTGGGCTTCTTTTTATTGGTTCCTATTTTTGTTTTATTTTGAATTACATTATTTTCTATAACTAATTTTGTGTACATTGGGTTGAGTGTGTATTCACCAAGTCTTTATTTAAGGATATATAATTATTTAAGTTTCGTTTGATTTCAATTGCCTCGCGGACAGTTTGTTTGATTCCTAGGTCATCGCTAATTAGAATTGTTTCATCAAATAGAACATAATGGTTTGGATTTTCAAAAATATGATTTCTTAAAGCTGAATCGAAAGATATGGAGCTATTTTTAGATTATAATGCTCTTTCAATATTTTCTTGTGTTGCTGTAATCTTGTTCCTAAATTTTGGTGGGTTCGACCAATGTAATAATTTGCATAACTACATAGTATTTGGTACACCCCTCTTAGACGAGTAACTGGGGTTTTATCCTTACCAGAATTGAGAAGATTCATTACACTTAAATTACCTGTGAAGACAACACGCAAATTATTTTTTAAACACTTTTTTTCAGTGTGAAGGCTTTTTTTAAGGGCTGAAGACGACCCTTAGATATAGGGCCGAAATATTCAAATAGGTTTTGTTCATTCACTGTCTAGGAAAAAAAGTCTTCATTATTTTCTCTTCTGTATTTGTATTGTGGAAAGACATTGTGGTCTTCGTCATTATTTAAAAGTCCTTCAAAATTCTGAATATTTTGCCATTGAAACAAATTTCTTCGCGCTAGACGAACGGTTGTCTCAATATTTTACCCCTTTATAGTTATGTTACCTCAGAGTGAAGAAGAAGGTGAGTGTACTTGGTACCCATTTCTACGCAGAGCATTTCAAACATCCAAGAATTCATACCGTTATATATAATTTCAGTCACAGGTTTTAGTGCACTGGATAATACTTTGTTTATTCCTGGGACATTTTTTTTACCACAAGCTGTTCACGATGTACAATGCAATGGATAGACAAAATGTCTGGGTGACTAACCCTTGCAACAACTCCTGAGCAATTTCCAGTGATGTTTGTTGCACGGTCTGTATAAATACCAATACCTTTTTCCCCATAAATTTTTATTCTTCAAGAAATAGCTGTCAAGGGCTTTAAAATCTCAAAGCTAGTTACTCTGCCCTGCAAGTCCAGCGGGAAAAAAGGTTCTTCTTATATGTCTCCTTGAAATTCAACCCTTCAAGACAAAAGACAGTTTTTTGTTAATGACGTCTATAGACCCATCAAGTAGAACTGCATAAAATGGTACATTTTTTCCATTGTTATGACTTGATTTTCCATACCTCCAGCAATTTCTTCAATTCTGCTCCTGAAAGTGTTAGCAAACAAAGGAATCAACTTCAGTCTTTGGATAGCCTGTTTTCCCAAAACAGCTCCACAGCCTTGTAATATGCCAGGTTTGATTAAGTCTTTTCTAATTGTATATGGCTTTTTATTCTTTTCAGTTCAGAGTGCTATCAAGTAGGAAGCCATTAATGGGTACTTACCTTCAGTAACCATATTATTTTTTAAAGCCCCTATTTGCTTTTCCTACCTTCGTACGCTCTTTGAAAATATTCAAGTGGTTTGTCAAATAAATCAGGGTGTTTTAATTTCAAGTGAATCTTAAGTTTCGACGGCTTCACAGCACCATTTGAGCCCGTGGGGCTCAAGGACTAATGCGCTTTGCTCTATAGGTAATGTTACCTGTAAGTAAGGCCACTTTACGCATTTTTATTATCGTTGGAGTGAGATTTTAGAAAGCTGAAAAATAGATGCGCTTCTCTAATAATGACAAAGAAACAATATCCGATCATCAGAATCTTGCTATATGCAGTAATACGTACTTTAGAGCACTTGGAACGAAACTAAATATTTGCCCAGCAATTATTTCAGAATTCAGGAATACAGTTCATGTGGTCCGAAGCTTAATTGTAAGATTGCATATTGTGGTTTTCATTTGTCTTTTTCTAGTCATTCCGTTCAAATTACCCTGGATATCTATCGTTGTGATAGATTGTCTTAATGCTCTGTTGCACAAGGAAAAACATTTAAATTGTGTAGGATAGGAAAATTCCAGTACCTAATATATCAAAAGTCCTAAACTAGCCGGGCAAGTGTTTTTCCACTAGAAAATCACCACCTATCTTTGAACTCCAATTATACAGCCCTGTTTGTTTTTTTTGCTCCCCTTAGCTTGTATCCAGTTCCTGATTACTGTTTAAATTTCATTTCGTCTGTTACTCATTTCTTGTCAATATTGCTGAGGGGTCATATAAGTCATTGTTGCTTACACATATTAACCTTGTTGCTACTTATTTTTCTCTGGGTATACAATGTTTAATTTGGTATAAGCCTTGAGAAGGACCTATAGAGAAGAAAACATGTTACAAAAATAAGTGATTCTTTACAATTTGCATAATAGTTATAGCTGACACAGTTTACATACAGCCCTGCAATATTTTACCCCTAACCCTCCTTATATAAAAACATATATTTGAAATTACATTCTGCCAATTTATTTTGCAACAGGTACACAGGTACCATGTACCTATTATTCTGCACCAGTTTAACAGGTACCCATGTAAATGTTAATTGAATCAACTGAGACAAAACAAGAACTGGAAAAACAAGTGACCACAGTGATCATAGTGACCACAATATCAAACAGTTCGTGGTAACGAACTATAGTAAGGAGCGACCCGGCTCAATAGTAACCAAAACTCTACAAAATTGAATTTTGATATCAATAGCTACATCAAAAGAATCGCATTTTTATGCTGATTTTAAATATATAAGTTTCATCAAGTTTAGTCTTACCCATCAAAAGTTACGAGCCTGAGAAAATTTGCCTTATTTAGGAAAATAGGGGGAAACACCCCCTAAAAGTCGTAGGATCTTAACGACACCATCAGATTCAAAGTATCAGAGAACCCTACTGTAGAAGTTTCAAGCTCCTATCTACAAAAATGTGGAATTTTGTATTTTTTGCCAGAAGACAAATCACGGGTGCGTGTTTATTTGTTTTTTTTTTGTTTGTTTTTTTTTTCCAGGGGTGATCGTATCGACCAAGTGGTCCTAGAATGTCGCTAGAGGGCTCATTCTAACGGAAATGAAAAGTTCTAGTGCCCTTTTTAAGTGACCAAAAAAATTGGAGGGCATCTAGGCCCCCTCCCACGCTCATGTTTTTCCCAAAGTCAACGGATCAAAATTTTGAGATAGCCATTTTGTTCAACATAGTCGAAAACCATAATAACTATGTCTTTGGGGATGACTTACTCCCCCCACAATCCCTGGGGGAGGGGCTGCAAGTTACAAACTTTGACCAGTGTTTACATATAGTAATGGTTATTGGGAAGTGTACAGACGTTTTCAGGGGGATTTTATTTTGTTTGGGGGTTGGGCTGAGGAGAGGGGGCTATGCTGGAGGATCTTTCCTTGGAGGACTCTGTCATGGGGGAACAAAAATTCAATGACAGGGGCGCAGGATTCTCTAGCATTACCATAAGAAAACAATGAAAAATAAACATGAAAACGTTTTTTTCAAATGAAAGGAAGAAGAAGCATTGAAACTTAAAACGAACAGAGATTATTACGCATATGAGGGGTTCTAGAAATACTTTAGAATAAAGAGCGAGGTATTTAGGAGGAGATAAATACCTTGCTCTTTATGCTAAAGTATTTCTAAAACCCCTCATATGCGTAATAATCTCTGTTCGTTTTAAGTTTCAATGCTTCTTCTTCCTAAAAAAGTATATCCTTCCTAAAGTATTTTTAGTAATTTAAACTATTTATTCTACGGCCTTTCTGATTCAGGGGTCGTTCTTTAAGAATTAGGACAAAACTTACGATTTAGTGTAAAGAGCGAGGTATTAACGAGGGTACAAACCCCCTCGTATACATAATAAAAATATAAGGTTATGAAAGTTTGTTACGTAAGTTAATTCTTAAGTTACGTATATTTTTTACTAATAAAAACGTTCGTTAAAAATTAAAAGTTCTAGTTGCCTTTTTAAGTATCCGAAAAATTGGTGGGCAACTAGGCCTGCTTCTCCACCCCTTTTTTCTCAAAATCGTCTGATCAAAACTAAGAGAAAGCCATTTAGCCAAAAAAAGAATTAATATACAAATTTCATTTTAATAATTTATGTGCGGAGAGCCAAAACCAAACATGCATTAATTCAAAAACGTTCAGAAATTAAATAAAAAAAAATAATTTTTTTAGCTGAAAGTAAGGAGCGACATTAAAACTTAAAACGAACAGAAATTACTCCGTATATGAAATGAGTTGTCCCCTCCGCAATCCCTCGCTCTTTACGCTAAAGTTTGACTCTTTGCCACAATTCTACTTTTTAAAACAATTAAAAGCTTTAGCGTAAAGAACAAGGGATTGCGGAGGGGACAACTCATTTCATATACGGAGTAATTTCTGTTCGTTTTAAGTTTTAATGTCGCTCCTTACTTTCAGCTAAAAAAATTAGTTTTTTTTTATTTAATTGATTCAGAGCTCGTTGCCTGAAGACCTTGTTTTTGGATATTAACCTTTTAATAAAATAAGGTATTTATGATCAGATTATTTATTTACTTGCTACCGACATTTTTGCTACTTATTATAAATTCCCTCAGGATTTAGTGATTTATTAACTGCGGAGACTTGGACTAAGAGATTTAATTAACTTAGAGAATTAAACTCAACTGAACTTTTGGCAACCCAGGCTGAATTTGAATTGAAATTTGTGTAACATGTTGAAATCAAAGAACTATTGTCCCGAGCACCGATTGCTGGTAACCACAAATTTTGTCCAATGCGAGTTAGGATGTTGCCATTGGTACAACGCAGGCGTTAATAAATGTCGAGAGGACCATTCCGGCAATTGGATATGCATGAACTGTCTTGCAAGAAAAATTCCCGTGACAAGCATCTCAACCCCCAAAAACGCCTAGTGCGAAGAGACCAGTATGAGGAAGCCGAATCGGCATCTCTCCACCACCAACTACTACAGGACCTAAAACCAACTCTGAACTACAGAAAGGGGATAAGCCATTTTTGGTAAGTGTAGACATTCCCAACTATGAATCCAAAACGACCCGTCTAAGTGAGAAAATTAAAACCCTGAAAGCAACTTTATCGGCATGTCAAGCAGAAAATCTAGAAATCTGGACAATACACTCAACGTTTCTGTCAGAAATGGAGGAAAAAAAACAATCAAATTAAAGTGTTGACAGGTCATTTGGAGGTTGAAGACTTTCTTATAGCCCAGCTGAAACAAGAACTCTCGGTGGCTATCGAAACCCACTCTTGTGACCCTTCGCAAACCTCCCTTGAGCAAGTTACCTTGTCAACGCAAACGGACAAAGATATCACTGTTGCTAACCGAAATATACCCCCTTATAATGAAGTGCAAAACATAATATCTAGCCCAAGCGTAGCCCACGACTGTGCGATCTTATCAGACGAAATGAATTCTGGTGATACGTCATCAGCTAGCGCAAATGCACTCCCTCTAACGCTCATAGAGAAAAGTGACGTAAGAACGTACGATGGTAAAACGGACAGTACCACTCGTAAATACAACACACTTTGACGGTTCTTTGGACGAGGGTTTTGCAGACGGAAGAAAAAGTGTCGGTTTTTGCACATATATTTAAATTTAAATCAAAATGTTGCAACAATAATGATTGCAGGTTTGACCACGTATATTTGTGTAGCGCTTTAACTTGTACCGACAGAGAATGCATTTTCGCTCATGTCACTCCTGACTTTCGGAAAACAAATTCGCGTGTGCCAACAAGCACGCCATTATCGCTCCCTGATAGACACGCTTACCGGTGTCAGCGACAACCTTACGAATATCAGGTAAAAAATAGTTTCAAATCTCTGCCAAGCTTTCAATTACCAGAATTCAATTCCCAAAGCCCCCCTCCCTGAATACCCCTACTTTAGTATCCCCTTTCAGTTTCCCTCCACCTCCTGTAAGCACTTTTCCCCCACCTTTTCCCACCATGCCCTGGCATAACAATTTTCGAAATTTTCAGATAACAAGCCGAACGATCCACGCGTATTAGCACCATGAAGAGTTTCCAAAACTTCAAATAGTGTGACAAACGCTAATATATTTTCTGCTCCTTTGTCACTGCTTCAATGTGTCCGATATCTGATAACTGCTTCTGTGTCCGATATTCTGATAACTGTGTCCGATCACTGCTTCTGATAAAATGTGTGAACTTGAGGGTTATGTTCAAGCCACCAGAGTTACTATTACAGTCACAGAAGTACGTAATCAAAGTCCGGGAATTCTTAAAATGCATGGTTCCAAACAATTTATTAAAATAAGACATCAGAATCATCCGTTAGGTAAGAAAAGTGGCGGCGTAGCGTGTTTCATACGTGAGCAGTTGGCGCCGTAACTTCTACAGATTCCCCTTATTGATGATGATGACGAAATGATTTGGATTATAACTCGACCAAAAAGGCTTCCAAGATCTGTAACTGGTATTGTTATCAGAGTGCTTTATTGATCACCCAGTATGGCATCTTTCCAAAAAAGATCGTTGCTGAAAAGTTAGATTTGTTGATTTTATCATTTCTAAGTACCCAAATGTTGGAATTTGCGTTACTGGTGATAAGAACAATCTAAGAATTGAAAGCTTCCTCAGAAGTCAAGGACTCAAGCAGATAGTAAAGTTTCTAAAGGTAATACTAAACTCGACGTAATTTGCACAAATTTGTCAAAATATTATAATGAACCTTATGACCTACCTCCCCTTGGTGGTAGCTACCACTACATGATAAAGTGGGCTCCGCTACCTTCTTATAAAGTAAAATATGTAGTTGATAAAGTTTCCTACCGACCTCTTTCGGACAGGGGTCTATTAGAATTTGGATTACATCCCAGTCCTGGGAAGAGATTGCAATTTTAGAGTCCTCCGATGAAAAAGCTAAATTTCTGCAAGATGAATTAAGAAATAAATATGAAGAATACTTCCATGAGAAAACATCCAAGAGGCGCAACACAGATTGTCCATACATAACCCAAGAAAATAAAGATTTGATTCAGTATAAAATTCAAATAAGAAAGAAGGGAGAATAGGAAATGCTAATATGCTCCGTAACAAAGTACATAAATAGACAAGAAAAGCTGTAGCTGAGTATAACCAAAAAAATTGATAATCTTTTTGAATCAAAGCCTAGCATGTGGTACAAGGAAATAAAACAAATTTGTGGAAAATTCCTTAGTGGTTTTGATTTTTGCTCAGATTCTAATGATGAAAGTTGCTAACCAGTTAAATGGTCATTTGGCCAGAATAATCCAGTCTTTGCCGCCTCTAGATGTAAATAAAACGAACCAAGAGTTAAAAAAATTATGCATGATGACGTACCTTTACTTACTATTTCGAGGATCAAGTTTTTAGTAAAATAAGGAAACTTAAACGAACTGATACAACTCCAATAGATATTCCGATAGAACTTATAAGAGCATTTACTGACAAATCGACTAAGCCACTAACACAAATTTTTAATTGCATTCCAACTTCTTCAGTTTACCCACAGGTATGGAAAACGGGGTATGCTATTCTAGTCCCTAAAAAAGATACTGAACTTAATGTCGATGGTGTAAGATCGATCACTTTGACCCCCTTGTTAAGCAAAATGTACGAAAGCTTTGTAGCAAATTGGCTAAAAACTGAAATTGAGCCCCTCCTTGATCCTCATCAGTACGGTAACAGAAAGAATACATCAACGTCCCATTATCTAGTCAGTCTTTTACATTTTATTTTTAAGCATGCTGATGAGCCTGGTAAATGGCTAAACTTAATAACAGTTGTTTTTAAAAAGGGTTTCGACCTGATTGATCATAACAAATTAATTTCTAAGCTTTTAATTGATTTTACCTAACCCTGCTGCTGTGAAAATCATTCGGAGTTTTTTAATAAATAGGCTAATAAAAAGTTTTTGAATATAAGAAGTCTTTCTCTGAGCCTGAGCCAGTTTTTGTGGTTTACCTCGTTTATTTATCCTGGGTCCTATTTTTTTTCTAGTTATAGTGAATGAATGGCTGTGAAAACTGTTGGAAATATGTTGATGACGTTACCCTTGGAGAAATTTGTGGAACAAATGAATATAGCAAAGCTCAAATTTTAATTGATGACGTGAAAACTAAAGCTTCCGTTACAAATGACAGTAAATCTTCTATTTTAACTATTTCATTTTTAAATTCTTCTGTACCAAATTTCCTACCAACTATCTCTGGATTCTCTTAAGTCAGTAAGATTAAACTTTTGGAGTTATTATTACCAGTGATTTAAAATGGGAAGCAAACAAAACTACTACTACTATTAATAACTCACTGCAGCACCAAGCCGCCTGAGTCCAACACAGCTACGCATGCTCCTCCTCCAACCTAATCTATTTAAAGCCTCCCTCTTTACACCCTCCCAGGAATTTCCCATTTCCTTTCAATCTTTATTTATGACATCTTCCCAACCCAGACAAGGACGACCTGCTTTCCGTGTAGCCCCTGACGGTTGGCCAAAAAGGACAATATTCGGTAATCTGTTCTCCTTCATCCGTAGAACATGGCCTAGCCATCTCAACCTTTCTTTCATTATAGCCCCAGAAAGCGGGATTGAACCACACTTTTCGTACAACCTACTGTTTGAAATACGGTTAGTCAGCCGGGTACCCAGAACAATCCGTAGGCAATTTCTCTGGAAAACATATAGTAAATTTGCATCTGCTCTTCAGAGTGCCCATGCTTCAGAGCCATATTTGACCACTGTCATCACTGTAGCTTCCAATATTCTAATCTTGGTTTGTAGACTTATCTTTCTATTCTTCCAAACTTTTTTTAACTGTGAAAAAAACAACCTGAGCCTTAGCTATTCTACTTTTAACATCTTCACTGCTCCCACCATCTTTACTAATAATACTACCAAGGTAACTGAAGCTCCCAACCTGATCAATCTTTTCGTTACCTAATGTCACCTGTTCATCTTCACTTATTCCTAGCCTTAGTGACTTAGTCTTCTTAACATTAATTTTCAAGCCTATTTTAGCAGCCTGAACTCGTAAAACCTCTAAAAATTAATTCATTTTGCTCACACTTTCATCTAATATGCTTAAATCATCAGCATAATCTAAGTCCAGGAGCGTTCTTCCTCCCCATTTGATTCCATGGTCTCCAATTGCCTTTCCTGTGCTCCTTAAGACGAAGTCCATCAAAATGATCCATATAAAGGGGGATAGAGGTCTATTAAAAAGGGGTAATGCTACATTGCAGATGCTCAAGCTTATTTTGAAATATAGCGCCCCTCTAGTTCACCCCCTCCGAATATTTACATCTTTTATTCGCCCAATTCTGGAATATGTAGCTCCTGTATGGCATTTTGGACTGACGGCTGAGCAAAGCACCATCTTGAAAGAGTTCAGAAAAGAGTTCTAATGATAGTTTCAAAGCAGGCAGGAATATGAAGAGCTGCTGACAAAGTTTAAAATACAAACTCTGGAAAAAAGAAGCGAGAAACTCTGCATGGATTTTAGAAGAAAATCTCTGATCAACCCAATCTACAAAACCCTTTTCCCGTCTCAATCTACAACAAAACGATCCCCTCGCAGGGTTGCAGTACCTGTTGAGAGACTTCAGCCGGTACGCCTTGTCCACCAGCGGTTAGCGAAGAGTTTTATGCCTAGTTTTGTAAAAATGTATAACAAAAGTCAGGAGGATTGATTAGTGTTTTGTTTTCTTTGTTTTTTTTCTTTTTTTGCGTCGCTTATTGGTGTGACTATACCAAAGAAATTTGGCAGTACCATGAGAACTTTGGTGAAAATAAAAGTTTATCTACTTATCATTTAATCATTGTTAGGTGCATTAGAAAGGGTAACCACTGGTAAAGGATCCAAAGAAATATTTTAAGGTAATAAAAAAATGTTTATTGCCTAAAAAGCTGGCAAAACCAGAGAAAGGGATTCTCAATAATTTATTACATTAAAATCTCTACTTTAAACACATTTTTTTAAATGGAAAGTCAGTATGGCATGAAAAATTATTTAAATACTAATAATGCTTGGAGACCTTTGGCTGATTGTCTAAGTTTTTAAGAATCATTGAAGATAAAATGTTGTGTGCAAATCAATAGGACACAAAATGTTTTTAAACCCGATTAGAGGTATTCAGAATGATCAGAAGAAAAGCTTTTTCACCCTTTTTAGGGACTCTACTTCAGAGGGGCATGCTCCCCCAAATTATGCTCTACACAATAGGCTCTTTTGTCCCAAAGGATTAATAATACAAGTATCTAACAGACCAGGGGGGAGCCATTCAGGCCATTTTCTCCCCTTTTCTTTATTTATCTTTTATGTAAAAACTTACTAATTTTGACAATATATAGCCGTTTCCCCAGATACTGTTAGGGTAACTCATCCCCAGATGCATATTTATTGCAATTTATAGAGTTTTAAACAAAAAGGTTATCTCCAATTTCTATCCAATGTGATGGGTGGCTTAGGGAGTAAGCTCACCAAAAAAGGGCACAAGAGTAGCTTATTACCCTTCAATCACATTCAGTCCTTCAAAATTGCTCTGAAGTTTTCAATTTCCATTTGAATGAGCGACCCACAGAATTTCTGGGCCTCTTCTCCTCCTATACGAAGTGGCAAGAGGAGAATAAACAAGAAGATTAATGATATGTGGGAAGTGAGCAGGATTTTACCGCCTTACAGAAAATACCCCACTCCCCTCCCCATATCCCGCGGCCGTATCCAAGACTTTTGTTTGGGTGGTTATCTTTTTCGGGGGAGGGTAAAAAAAAACTTTGAAAAATGCACCAAAAATATGAAATTAATATTTAATTTCTTTTTATTTCCGGGAGTATTTCTGGTCTATGCTGTTATTCTAAAAGTAAAAAGTGACCTCTAACCCCAAGTTTAGAAGAATTTGTTCCATATAGGAATGATATTACCCTTTCCTCATCCCCACTTCTGCTTCATGGTCTTAGAAATTTCTGAGGATTCTCATTCAATCAGAAATTGAGAGTCCAATGATATCCGATTTGGAATTTGGAATTGCAGTTCAAAGCTTGCCAATAGTTTTCATGCTGCAACTATTTTTGAAGCATGCAATTTTTTTTATCTTTCATCTCAACAATTTAATATTTCCCTAAGACTTGTAATCAGCAAGCTATCTCTCCAATTCTGGAAGTAATTTTGTGAATCTTTTGACAGTTCAAGTTGAATAAAATTTTAATCTGGTACCACATGTAGTGGTCAAGTGATGATAAGTTGCAATCCAAGCGTTTTTCTCTTGAAACGGAAAATAAATTTTGATCTATGATTAAGTGAGCTTTCCTAATTTTTTCGTATCTCAGTTTTTTATTTGATGAGGTCGAAGACAGAAATACTGAATATGGACATGATTAATCTTTGCACAGTTTTTGCTTCTTTAATAGCTGTAAGCAAGATTAACAAAATAAAAAGCAGAATGCCGTAGAACACGATCATCAGAGAAATTTTAGGAGATAATGAGCTTTTGAAAAGGAGAGACCTTGAAGCTTTCAAGAGTATTGGGTGATGGCAGCTTCTTCCCTTGTTAACTGTTTGTTAACAGTAGTAAATATTGCCAAGCAGAAAGTTTCAAAACCTTTCTGATTATCTTTATTCTCGTTTTTGTTTGGTATTTGACAAACAAAGTGGTAAGTAAAACTGTACAAAGAGTTCAAATAATTGACTCAAGCTAAAAATGAATGTCTAGACAAGGGATAAGTTATTGAGAGGGATTGTTCTATCAATAAAAATAGCTTTTTGATTGATGTAATTTTTCTTTTGGATTTGTTGACTAGGTTTTTGCACTGTGTCCACATAATAGCAAACAAAGACAGGACTAATGCCAGGTTCACACGCATAGGATTTTGTAAAAATCTTATAGCAAAATCCTTAAAGGTTCCAAAGAAAAGTGTTCACACGCAAAGAAGCGTCTATATGTGTAGGGTAAGCATGTAATTAGCGCCGAAAATATTTCTGACGGTGTTCAAACATTTGGAAAGTTCAAACATAACTTTGGGTTCAAATCTGGAAGATTTAGCGAATGGGTAGCCTAATTCAATTTGTGTGGCCAGAACTATAATTGTAAGATTGCAAATTGTGGTTTTCATTTGTCTTTTTATAGTCATTCCATTCAGGTTACCTGGATGTTTTTCATTGTGATAGATTGTCGTAATGCTCTGCTGAAAATGAAAAATATTTGCATTGCATAAGACAGGAAATTTTCACCTTTTTTGCCCCCTTTAGCCTATATCCAGTTCCTGGTTGCCATTTAAATTTCATTTTGTCTGTTACTCATTTCATATCCATATTACTGAGGGGTCATAGCTTAGCACTAGAGAAGTCATTGTTAAATATTGTGTGCTTAAGTATATATAGCTTGTTGCTACTTATTTTTCTCTGAGTATACAATGTTTGATGGGGTATAAGCCAAAAGAAGGACCTGTAAGCCTATTGAAGAAATTATTGTAAAACAGGGATTCTTTATAATTTCCATAATAATTATAGCTAATACATTCTACATGCAGCCCTGCTTTACTTTACACTCAACCTTCTTAATATAGAAATATATTGCTGAAACATATTTTCCATTGATTCTTCCAATCAATCCCTCAATCCTAGTTCCTGTTAATTGAAGCAACTGTGAAAAAACAAGAACTGGAAAAACAAGTAACAGGTGGCAGAGTACCCTGGAAATATATAATTTGGGCTATATATTTGCAAAACAAACAGGTTGGGAATAATTTTTTTGTTCTTCAGATTTTTGACATAAAAATAAAGTGAACATATCACTTGATACCTTTTTTTATGTTTTTTACAAATATAATAACTGCTTCAACTGTAAATTCAAATTTAAATACTTTTTGACCCAACTTAAATAATTTTGGCACTGAGAAAACAGTAAATTATTTTGTCAAAAACAACCAAATATGCATACTTTAATTGAAAATTCAGGAAAAAAAAAAAAAGAAAGAAGAAAACAGATTAATATTGTAAAATTTATTTATCAACTTAATTGGGGATAATCAGTGCTTTTGGATTATATGACATTAAAAATAAATGGATTTATGATGAAACAGTAAGTTTAAGACCAATGTGTTAAGTCTTTTTTGTACCCAAAAACTAAAATATTTGGTCATTTTCAAAAGCTCAAAAGTGCTTAAATTTGAATTTGCATTAGAAGCAATTATTATATCCATAAAGAACATAAAAACTCACTTTATTTGTAAGTCAAAAATATGAACAACAGAAAATTTACCAATTATCAGTATAGAGCTGCATTATTTTTCCCCTGGATATGTAGACTAAGTGGAAGGTCACTTGTACCTGATACTGTTTCTACTGTTTTTAGTTGGATAGAAAAAAACAAAGAAAGTTTCCATTGAAAAGAAAAGAGCCCAAAAGTGAGATTGAATTGTTAAAGCTTGGATGTTTGCCCCTTCAGTCTGTTTAAAGAAAACGGATTCATAATTGAAGCTTTGTTCATTACAATCTTAAAGGTGACCTATGTTTGTGCCACTTCATTAAATGTTTGAAAAGGAATACTTTTATTTACTCATTTGTCTTGTCTGTTTTCTACAAGATTGTTTTTTAATCTTTAAATTGATATTCATTTCTTACAAATTAATTAGTCATACCAGAGTTCCATTTATGGGTTTTTGATCTACTTTGTAATCCCTGGTCTCAAAATTGCATATAAATTTGTTGAAGCTAGGAAGCATAGAATTACTGTCTGTTGAAAGAAAATGGATGGACAAAAGTAGGTTTTATTACACTAAAGCCCTAGAGTCACGACAATTAAACAAAACAATGAAGATTAACTTTAAAATACTTGACATCACATAATTATAACAGTCCCAAAGAAAATCAAATTGCTAAATTTTACTTCTGTGCTCAGTTGCCTACCTGAACAATTGTCCTAAATTTTTAAATCTTGCAAAACATTCACCCCCATTACATTCACCAGCCATCTCTCATGACCCACACTCTTGTCTATACATCAACAATTCAGGGAAAAGGAAGAACTGAAAAGGAAGTGCAATTGGAATCTAGGGTCTAGGCATCCTATGCTTTTGCACACCCTTCCAGCTTACTGTCCCCCGATTGCTCTAGGTACTCATTAAAATTTGGGCCAATTCCTGCTGAGCTTACAGAGTCATGTCACTGACCCCTGTCCCAAACCAAATATACTGGCAATGCCAGTAATTAAACCTCTGCTCCTTGGACAGAAGATTCTCGACCCCAATTGCCAACCACTTATCAAGGAGCACAGATATGACCAGAAAACGACAGTTACTTGTAAAAAAATATTACAAAAAAAATTAAGTCATGGTTGCCAGGATGCTTTGCTGCCGATTCTCTACTGTCATATAAATAATATATATTTTATTTAGACAAATTAACTTTAAGAGAGGTATCAACAAAACTCCATCAGGGATTATATTTACTTAAGATAGAACCAGCAGTATGAATGCTTAGCTTTGTGATATTCAAGTCTTAAAATAATAAAAAAAGAAAAATTATATGTTCAATTTATTTTCCACCAGCTCATTTGAGTAAAATCATTTGTGACAGCAATATGCCCATGGTTGGCTTAAAATCTCTCTAAAATGCTTTAAAACAGAAGGAACTTTAAAAACAAATATACTGATCAGAAAGAAGAATATTAACATAACTCTCTAAACTTGGCACTGTTTAAGACAATTTCTTAGCAAAGCAAATGCAAAACTTTAATGCTATCCTATCTCATCTAAAAAAAAAATTAAATGTATCAGATGTATCTTGATATAAGATACTTCAAAGACTTTTAATCAAATCTATGAATTAAAGGGCCAGGCATTCCTTCCCAATTTATACAACATGTAAAAGAACAACAATTCATACTTTTTTTTTACAAAAGAAGAACCTTGATTAAAAAAATATATATATCTTTAACAGTAAGCAAGTGACATTAATGAAATTAATCAAAACAAAAATTCATTGAGATTAAGTAATATTAGCCATATATTTAACTTTTAGCAAGGTAGCATAAAAGATTGTTTCTCAAGTTAGAAAAATCCAGTGTTATGGCTTAAAGTTCTACTCAATTAACAGGAATTGCAATTTCAGAACTAACGCCAGAGAAAAAGAAACTGAAAATTAAGGTAATATGTTGTTACCTTAAACCCCCAAGCTCTACAAAGGACTGGTAAGACCATGTTTGGAGGTGAGGACCATCCTGGCCACCCCTCAATTTAAAAAGGACAAGGTAGTGCTTGAGCAAATCCAATGAAGGGCCACTAAGCTGATTGCTGGTATGGAAAACAAGCCCTACAGTGAACAGCTGAGGGAACTAAACCTCCCCTCTTTAGTCTACAGGCAGAAATGTGGGGATATGATCCACGCACACAAACTCCTCTCTACCAATCAAGAAAATGAGCTCCTGGAGATTGACCCCTCCCACATAACACAAGGACACCCAAAACAAATCTGCAAACTTCATGCAAGGACTGGAGCAAGATGCAGCTTCTTCTTGAACCAGATTGTGAACCTCTGGAAAAACCTCAAGGAGAACATTGTTTCTGCTGAATCAACAGATGTATTCAAATGCCACCTGGATGCTGAGTGGAGTGACAAACCATAGAGATTTGACTGGGATGCACCATAATGGATGCAAGGTTATGCTGGGATGCATAACCTTGTCATTACGAATACGCTGTTCGCAAGGAAGGATATCCACAAATATACATGGTACAGCAATGACGGCCGTACCAAAAAAATGATCGACTATATCATTGTCTCACAGAGATGGAGATCCTCGATTAGTAACTGCAGGACGTACAGGTCAGCCGAGATTGGTAACACTGACCATCGCCTTGTTGTAGCTAATATGCGACTGAGGCTCCAAGCCCAGCGCTCGCAACCTAGACCGACCAAGATTGATGTCTCTCGTCTCTCCGATCAAGAGATACGGTCCAAGTATGCCATTGATGTCTCGAACCGCTTCGACGCACTCCTGCCATTTGAAAGTTCTGAGGACGCATGGATCTCGTTTAAGAAGAATGTCCTGGAGTCAGCGACCGCAAATATTGGAAGGGCGAAGCGTGGGTTCAGTTCGATACGCTTGACGTCATTGAGCAGAGACGCAAGGCAAGGCTTCTTGGCGACATGCCGACCTACAGGCGCCTCAATGGTGTCCGCAACAAGCTGATACAGCAAGACAAGAAACTGTTTGTGGAAAGGAAGGCAAACGAGCTGGAGGGCGCAGCCATGAAAGGGGACGTCGGGAGCCTCCACAAGCACCTCCGTGACCTCACAAGCGACAAAGCCCCCTCAGTTGCATCTGTTGTCTCTGCGGACGGCCAGCCACTTAGTGACGAGGCCGCTCAGGTCAGTCGATGGAAAGACCACTTCTCAAGTCTCCTCAATGCCAATGCTGTAGCACAGACTGACCAGGAACTCGCACGCCTAGCTGCCAGCACTCAGGAAGTGCCGTCAAATGAACCAGAGACTTCCTTCACAACAGCAGAAATCCACTCTGCTTTGAAACGTCTAAAGAATAACAAAGCAGCAGGCGTATGCGGAGTATCCGCTGAGCTCCTGAAGTATGCTGGACCGGCGATGTTACTTTGGCTGCAAATGCTGTTTTCCGTGGTGTGGCGCACAGAATGGGTCCCGAAGGACTGGCGACTTGGCATAATCCTGCCCCTTTGGAAGAGAAAGGGGAGCAAGAACATCTGCTCTAATTACAGAGGTATTACCCTTCTCTCAGTCCCTGGAAAGCTCTTTGCCATGACCCTGCTAGACAGATGCACGAGTATCCTCCGAAGAAAAAGGAGAGTTCAGCAGGCCGGATTTATGCCAGGGAGGTCCACTGTCGAACAAATCTTCACTATGCGCCAGTTAATTGAGAAAACTAGAGAATTCAGGAGGAACGCATACGTGGCCTTCGTAGACTTCAAAGCTGCTTTTGACTCCGTCGATCGCAACTCTGTTTGGCTAATACTTAGATCGACGGGTCTACCTGATAAATACTGCAAGCTTTTTGAAAAGCTGTACGAAGAGACCGAGAGTTGCGTCCAAGTCAACGGAAAACGGAGCACGACATTCAATATCAAAACTGGCGTTCGCCAAGGGTGTGCCGCCGCCCCGGAATTGTTCAATTGTGTGATAGACTATGTGATGACAAGAACTACAAATCGCCTGCCCTTTGGTCTGCAGTTTGGAGATCGCATTCTGACGGATGCGGACTTCGCAGACGATCTTGCTCTCGTTGCCGACTCAATCAACCAGCTGACCGACGCTCTGGAAGTCCTGAAGGAAGAGGCAGCAAAAGTGGGGCTGATAATCAACTGGCTCAAAACTAAGATTATGGCAATTGAACCCCCAGGTCCAGTCTCGCACCCTGATACCATAACTGTCTGCGGAACACTTGTTGAAGTCGTTAAAAACTTCACTTACCTCGGCTCTGTGCTGTCCAATGATGGCTCCGTAGACGAAGAGGTATGCAGCCGAATATCGAAAGCCTCTTCCGTCGTCGGTAGACTCAACAGTCTATGGAGAATGCCGCACATCTCAAGGCGTACAAAAATGCAAATCTATAACGCATCCGTAAGCTCCGTCCTGCTCTACGCGGCGGAAACCTGGCCCCTCAAATCAACCATCCTTAAAATGATAGACGTCTGTCAGACGAAACAGCTTCGCCGGATCGAGGGATTCCGGTGGGATGATTTTGTAAGCAACGCAAGGTTGCTTACTCTCACCTCCCAGGTGCCATTCTCCGTCCAGATAGCGCAGAGGTCTCTCAGATGGTTCGGACACCTCCTACGAATGCCGACATCAACGCCAGCCCGAATAGTGTACGACTTCGACCCAAAAGCCCATGGCTGGTCTCGCCCGAGGGGCAGACCTCAGACAAGGTGGAAAGACAGCCTCAACAAATTCTTGGTGATGGCCAACATTGCTGTCGACGAGGCGCCTCATTTAGCAGCAGACCGGTCCGCCTGGAGAAGTCAAGTTGCAAAGCTCTCTACGCCGCACCCCATGCGGCAGGAGCCTTAAGTCAAGTCAAAGTAAGTCACCATAATCTAATCAACCATGTATGCAACTGTCATCACAAGGAGTGATTAAACAGGATCAAAAGTCACTCCAAGCTGTGATTTAAGGTAATTTAAGGTTGTTTTTGCAAAATTTCAAAAGATAGAGACCTGTCATAAAGGCAAATTTTAGGACCCTCTATAGGGAGATGGAGTGGAGATAGTGGTAAAATTCTAGTTAATTGACTTCTTGCTATCTCGGAAAGGGTTTGGGTTAGGAAAATGAAACTTTCAGGGATGGGTCTATAGGCTAAAGTATGTTCCGGGAAGGTATTTTGAAGTACCTACCTCCACTCCTTCTCCCTCTAGAGGGCCCTGACCTTTAAAAATATGTGTGTTATAAAAGTGAAACCTTGCAAAATAGATCTTCTGATTAACTGATGCACAACAAAATTGGTTTCAGCTCCATAACTTTCCTCAATCCCATTTTATAAGGTTTTAAAGATATGCAAATACATTTCCTAAATTTTGAAAAAAAAACATTGTTATGGCTCAAAATTCTACTCAAATAGCAGGAATTGCATTTTCAGAACTAAAGGCAGAGAAAAAGCAACTAGTAACTGAAAATTAAGGTAAAATGTTGTTTTGTCAAAATTTCAATAGGTATAGACCTGTCATGTAGGCAAATTTTGGGGACCTCTAGAGGGAGAAGAAGTGGAGGTGGGTACTTTAAAATACCTTCCCGGAACATACTTTAGCCTGTAGACACATCCCTGAATGTTTCAGTTTCCTAACCTAAACCCTTTCCAAGATAACAAGAAGTCAATTAACTAGAATTTTACCAAGATAATTACTTTGCAATAACTTTCTGGGACATGCTTTAGCCTGTAGACACCTCCCTGATAGTTTCATTTTCTTAATGTTCCTTTTACCTTTTCCGTTCCTTTTACCAAAAGTTCCCTTTACCTCATTCTATTTTTTCAACTAAAAATATAATGTGGTTTAGAAACTGGGCCTGTTTGATATGGTAATATAAATCTTGTTTAATTTTTCTTTTTTTAGTTTGATATGGTAGTAATAAATCTCATTAATGTAACCTTCAAGCCCTGGGAATAAGAAAAGGATATAAACAGTAGCCTAGCCTGAGGAAAAAAAATTCAAGATTACATTTTAGAAACAGGATTATTTCTAATAATTGGATTCACAAATCTCAACTAGGCTATGTTCAAAGGTACAAAGAAGTTCCTAAACTGGAAGTTTACACCATGGCTCTTAACGCAATATGTCCAAACTCTAAAACAATGCCCTAACAGAAAAAATGTGAAGCATCCAACTAAACTAACCTTTTGATAGTTACTGAAGATTTACAACCTACCTACCTAAAGGTGATTTAAAACTATTTCTTCTTAAAAGGGCGTGTGCATTAGAAAAACCTTTAAGGATTTGTCTTATTTCCTGTAAGGATATCCTTAGCTGCGTCTTAATGGGGTGTATATTCAAATAATATATGCACACTATTTGAATAATATCATATATGGATGTATTATTATGCATTAATACGTATGGTCCTAGTTGAATTTCCAGATTTCAGGTCTAGTTTTCCAGGAGTTGTCCAAGTGTAGATACGCTCTTAGGACTATATATTTAGGGAATACATTTTAAACATCTGAAAATTTTGAATTTTAAAACGAAGTGCTGTTGTCAAATTTCATCTAAACCGCCTTTTGAATTGTAAAACAGGCAACAAAATAGGCCTTCAGAGCTGTAAACCATCCAAGTGAGAAGACTAATAAACAGCCTAGGACTTTTCTAAGGCCCTAACTAAGCTAGTAGATCTTGTGTTATCCTGGTAAAGGTAAGGGCTAGATTCCTTTTGTTGTTCTGGATTGAATAAGACTAAGTGGAATCTATTGCTAAAGTTCATAGATTAAAGCTAATATAAAAACACTGAGTCTGTGCAAAGATTTCAATTAATTAGCTCAAGCAAAACATGAAGGTCTAAATGAGGGTAGGCTATTGAGAAGGAAACATAAAAAATTCTTAATGCACATGTGGCTAACATATTTAGACTGCAGGTCCACTGTAATTTACCCCAAATCCCCCATATGTGCAAATATAAATCCAAAATTATATATTTTCTATAGGCTATATAATTTGGGTTAGTCTATAGGTTATATTTGCACATTAGGGAGGAGTAGGGTTCAATTATTTGGAAATTGTGAAGTTAGAAAACAATTTTTACTTCATAATATGCAGTATAATTGTAAGCCTACCTAATATATTAGGCATGCAGACCCACTTTACTCCCCCCCCCCAATTAGGTTAGGAAAATGAAAATTTCAGGGATGAATCTACAGACTAAAGTATGTCCCGGAAAGTATTTTGAAGCAACTACCTCCACTCCTTCTCCCTCTAGAGGGCCCTGACCTTTGATGATCTTTAAAAAATAGGCTATGTGTGTTATAAAAGTGAAACCTTGCAAAATAGATCTGCTTAATTGAAGTACAACAAAATTGTTTTCAGCTTAATAACTTTGCTCAATGCCATTTTATAAGGTTTTAAAGATATGCAAATACATTTCCTAAATTTTGAAAAAAAACATTGATATGGCTCAAAATTCTTCTCAAACAACAGGAATTGCATTTCCAGAGCTAAAGGCATAGAAAAAGCAACTAGTAACTGGAAATTAAGGTAAAATGTTGTTTTGTCAAAATTTCAATAGGTAGACTTGTCATGTAGGCAAATTTCAGGGCCCTCTAGAGGGAGTGGAAGTTAATTGACTTCTTGCTATCTTGGAAAGGGTTTAGGTTAGGAAAATGAAACTTTCAAGGATGGGTCTACAGGCTAAAGTATGTCCCAGGAAGGTATTTTAAAGTACCCACCTCCACTCCTTCTCCCTCTAGAGGGCCCTGAAATTTGCCTACATGACAGGTCTATACCTATTGAAATTTTGACAAAACAACATTTTGCCTTAATTTTCAGTTACCAGTTGCCTTGTCTCTGCCTTTAGTTCTGAAAAGGTAATTCCTGTTATTTGAGTAGAATTCTGAGTCATATCAATGTTTTTTTTCTAAATTTAGGAAATGTATTTGCATATCTTTAAACCCTTATAAATTGGGATTGAGCAAAGCTTTGAAGCTGAAAATAATTTTGTTGTACTTTATTCAAGCAGAAGATCTATTTTGCTAGGTTTCATTTTTATGACACACATATTTTTTAAGGTCATCAAAGGTCAGGACCCTCTAGAGGGGGAGGGAGTAGAGGTAGGTACTTCAAAATACCTTCCCAGGACATACTTCAGCCTTTAGACTCATCCCTGAAAGTTTCATTTTCCTAGCCTAATCTCTTTCTGAGATAGCCAAAAGTCAATCAATTAGTTTGAGTTCTAGATTCTGTTCTTTTTTTTCTTTTTTTTTTTTTAATACCAAAAAATCCATTTATTAATGAAAATATATTAAAGCTCTAGTTGAGTGACTTCTTGTTATCTAGGAAGGTAGTTAAGTTAGGTAAACAAAATTTTCAGGAATGAATCCTAGGTGTAAAATAGACCTAGCCTATATGCTGAGTAGGCATTGTCAAACAACTATTTTTAGTAGCCTAGATTTGAAACCTGATAGTTGAATAGATAATCCTCACAATGGTTTCACCATTGAATTGGCTTAAATTTTTGGTAAGATTCTAGTTTAGTTACTTTTTGCTATCTTAGAAATAGGTTAGGTTAGAAAATGAAATTTTCAGTAATGAATTCAGGGCCAAAAACATACTCAGGGAAGCCATTGCCAAGCTTCAATGTTAAACTTTTTCTGATTTCTAAGTCTTAGAAAGTTGCCTACTTGACCTTCATTTCCAGATTTTGATTTATTTTTCTCTGGCCTTATTCTTGAAAATGCAATCTCAGTTATTTGAGTATAATTTTATGCCATAACAATGTTTTTTCTAACTTTAGGTGGTGTGTTTGTGGATATTTGAATCTTCATAAGTTGTGAGTAAGCAAAGTTATGAAGCTGAAATCACTTTTCTTGTACTTCATCTAAGCATAAGATCTATTTTTCAAGGTTTAATTTTATAATGCAAAGATTTTTAAAGGTCAGTACCTTCTAGAGGCAGAAAGAGTAGAGGTATATACTTCAACATACCTTCTCAGGACATGCTAAGTCTATAGATCAATCCCTGTAAGTTTCGTTTTCCTAACCTAGCCCCTTTCCAGGAAAGGAAAAAGTAGCTAAACTAGAATTTTACCATAATTTTAAATATTATTATAGATTATAATGGAGCCCAATCATGAACATAAACTTTAACTTTTAGTATAAACTTGGAAAATACTGCTCCATCTTAGACATATGATCCAAGACATGAACAACATTCAAACATGAAATATCTTCTTTCTAATTATATTTGACTTGAACCAATAAATGCTAGGCTCTGTTTTCAACAGGAATCTTTGAGCATCAGCTTGGTCTATAGGAATCTGTCTGTTCCTAATCAAATTCATTCTCACCTGGTCATGACTGATCTAATGTTTAAACAGATCACACAGAAGATCTCTCTATTGATGTATGGTTGTTAACAAACCCAAGGCTTGTTAAAACATTCAATCTAATCATATAGTTAGCCTAACATACTGACAAAATTAAGCAAATCCAATGGTGAAACAGTGTGCTTTCTTGGCAATATATAGAGCTTATAGTTATTTAACTAATGAAGTGAGGATTAGATATGCAACCACTAGTTTTCAACCCTAGGCTACTGAAAAATGAAGCTTGGCTACACCTTCTCAGTGTATAGGCTAGGTCTATTTTACATCTAGGACTCATCACTCACCATGGACTCAGTATCAGAGCTGAACATTTTATTCACTGGTATACATACCACTTTCCCAAGCTTTACAAAAGATGAACTTGCTGCTTTTCTTGAAAAATCTAGACAGTGGGGTGAGTAACCACCAGTAGTGCCTTATGAAGTTTCTCATCAACTTCTCAAATTAAAACCCATGAGCTTGTCATATCCTGGGAAAATTGCCATGAGAAACTCCTCTAGCAAGTATCATTAATCTGTGTGTGACTCTCAAAAAATTTCCAAACACTTAAAAAAAGTTGTATATTAAAGTGATGCCTAAAAAATCATCTCCTAAGTTGTGCAATGATTTGAGACCAATTTTGCTAACTACAAATATGACAAAAGTTACAGAGACATTCATTTCAAGGCTATTTGGAACAACATAGAGCCCCAGTTAGATGCTAATCAATATAGACGCCTTTTTGCTCCAAGCCTCAGTGTGTGTTGTCAGGCTGTACAACAGTATTTTATCATGGATAGGCAAGGGCAAATCCTTCATAGATCTTGCCATTACTGACTATAGAAAAGCATTTGACTTCATCAGACATCTTGTTGTTCTTTATGTGAAAAGGGTGCCAAAACTGACATATTGCTTTTAGTTGCTGATTTCCTGTCTGACTGTGAACAGTGTGTCTTCAGGGGTGACATCCCCTCATTTAAACAACCCCTTGATCACAGGATAGAATTCATGAAAATTCATTATACATTAATCCTTTATCATTTATACTTATCTACAGAGACAAATAAGAAGCTAAAATGAATACATCATGTTTAGATGCATAACTACAAACACATATATTTGTGTATACCTCTTCTTCAAAGTTGACCACCACTGGAGAATCTCATTTAAGTCAATGGCATCAATGGGGTCTTTCTCATTCACCAACACCATGAGGGAATTTTGTTAAGAAACAACAATGGCAGTTCTCAGCAAATTTTTAACAAACTTGAGCTGACTAAATGTTCTTTTGGCAGTAGCAACTGCAACAGGTACTGTTGCAGCCAACTTTCAAAGGCAATTAGCATGCTTAAGTTGATGTTGCCTGTAATTTCCTTCATCTAGGACCTGAGAAGAGAGAACCAAATTTATTTAAAAAATTTCTGTCACAGTATGGATGCCAAATTTGAATTTTACATCAAAATAGCACTAATCTATATATATATATATATATATATATATATATATATATATATATATATATATATATATATATATATATATATATATATATATATATATATATATATATATATATATATATATATATCAAAAGGTTGTGACCTTCATGTCCAACAATATCCATTGTACAAGATACATAAATGTACAAATACATAAAAAAAAAGCAAGAAACAGTCAATACTTAAAATAAAAAGTCAAAAATAAGAAATTAATAGATAAGAATCAAATTAATGACTAGTTCTCCTGGTTATTATACAGTTCAACAAAACTCTTGCAATATCTTTCATGTTTAACAGGGATGGTAGTTAGTTTGGGGACTTTTTGGGATATTATATGTGATGGTCTGTTGTAAGTGAGAAGGTAGGGTTCAGGGATGACGGAATGTAATTGGGGAACAGACAGGGTCTTGGTACAAAAACAAAGGCAGAGGAGGTCTCTTCTCTTGGCCAAAATGGTGAGCTTGAACTTACCTAGAAAATAATGCTATGGAACCTTCCTTTCACCATATATGATTCTAAGTGCTCATTTTGGGTTATTTTCAATCATATAGATATGCTCTGAAGAAAGACCAAAATGCAACACTGGGCAAGTATACTTGAGTATTGGCTAAATAAAAGAACAGTAAAGCTGGAGAAGATCCTAAGGGGGAGGGGGGGCAAGAAAATTTTATCACAAGTTTTAAAAGGGAAACCAAAAGGTAAGCTCTTTGAGGATGTTTTTAACATGGGCTTCCCACTTCAAGTTAGCAGTAATTGTCATCCTAAATAGTTTAATGCATATGACAGAGATTTTGGAAGGAATAGGGTTTTTGAAAGAGGGGGATGATTTTTGAAAATTAACTGTCATAACTGAGGATTTATTAGCCTTAACTTTCATCTTTGACAAAGAAGCCTTCTATATGACATTGTCAAGTAATTTCCCTTTTTAATGTTCTAGCTGATGTGGAAGGATCTGGTGATTTCCTTGTGCTTTGTGCACTTGACATAGCTAGAGTATTTGATTCATTGCCCAGATCTTGTCAGAAGCTATAAAAAGAGGGGTTGATTCTTCTGTTATTAAATGTCTCTGTCCTATGAATATTCATCTTAAAACTAAAATAAAAGGGGGTTTGGATCTTTTCAATATATTTAAGGGTGTCAGACAGGGTAGTTTAACTTCCCCTGCTCTTTTTAATAACTCAGTTTCTGCTGCTCAGTGCTCTGTTGAGTGCACATGTATTTATGGTGGAATCAATGTCTCTTTATTTACCTACGCTGATGATATTTTGAATCTAAGTTGCACCTTTTCGGGAAGTATAAGAACTTCTTCTAAACTCCAGTATCAATATCAGCAAATCAGTCTGAATTTTAATGTTGATAATATGAAAAAAACTTCGTTTTCTTAAAGAGTTAAAGAGGCTGCGTCCCAAAGTCGAACCTTAAAACGTACAGGAATTAGAAGAGGCAGTTGGGGGGCTGCCACCCCCCAAACCCCCAGCTTTTAAAGACTCTTTTGTACAGGTTTTTTTTTGTGGGGGGACTTCATTGTTACTAATTACTAGTTTCGGCGCAATGGTTCTCCTGTCCTCTTGTGTTTAACATTTTTCGAAGTTATTCCATTATTCATTCATTTCAATTTTTTGTTAATTAAAAGAGGGCCTTTCCGAAGCCAAGAGCGGGGGGTTAGCAAAAAAACAAAAACCTGTACAAAAGAGTCTTTAAAAGCTGGGGGTTTGGGGGGTGGCAGCCCCCCAACTGCCTCTTCTAATTCCTGTACGTTTTAAGGTTCGACTTTGGGACGCAGCCTCTTTAACTCTTTAAGAAAACGAAGTTTTTTTCATATTATTTCTGTACGTTTTTCTACAATCCATGGTGGATGTAATTTAATAATTCCCGTACTCCTCGTACAGGAATTAGGAGAGGAACTTGGGTGGCTGCCCCCCCCCGCTTTTAAATCATTGTATAAAATAGAAAAAAAATAGATAGAATGACCAAAATGTTTCTTTTGCTCATAAGAAGCTAATATTCTGTTATCTCTCAAATGATAAGCTGTCCAGGTGTTATCAAAATTTTTAGGACTATAAGAAGACTATTAGGAGAGGCAAACCCCCCGCTTTTAAAGACTCTTTTGTACAGGTTTAATTTTTTTTCATATTAATTCTGTACGTTTTTCTACAATCCATGGTGGATGTAATTTAATAATTTCTGTACTCCTCGTACAGGAATTAGGAGAGGAACCCCCCCCCCCGCTTTCAAATCATTGTATAAAATAGAAAAAAAATAGATAGAATGACCGTAATGTTTCTTTTGCTCATAAGAAGCTAATATTCTGTTATCTCTCAAATGATAAGCTGTCCAGGTGTTATCAAAATTTTTTTGATGTTGTGAAAAAAAAACAGCCCGTAAGGGACTTGAACCCTTGACCCGAGGATTAAGAGTCCCACGCTCTACCGACCGAGCTAAACACTTACATGTGTGTAAATATAACTTCTCGATAACTTTTAAAAATTTCAAATTAACATGGGCTCTTATGGAGAGAAATGCGTTAATTAATTAGCTAATGCGTGGTTTCTGGAAAACAGGGAAGGAGTTATCGGATCGAGCTGAAATTTCGCGGATAAGCTCCTGGGCCGTAGGGGACCTTAACTTGTGAATTTCAGCCCGATCGGACAACGTTAAAAGGGGGGGGGGGGTTGGAGGGTCGAAACTTTCGGGGGGTTAAGATTTTCCTACGAAACTTTCCAGGAAAATTACTCAGAGAATTCTGCATCGAATGAGTCTTCGTACACCCAGATCCGATGTCGGATGTGACCTGTAGGCGTCTAGGAAAAAAAAGAACATGAATTTTAATTGGCTATGCGTGGTTTCTGGAAAACAGGGAAGGAGCTATTGGATCGAGCTGAAATTTCGCGGATAAGCTCCTGGGCCCTAGGGGACCTTAACTTGTGAATTTCAGCCCGATCGGACAACGTTAAAGGGGGGCTAGGGTTGATGGGTCGAAACTTTCGGCCAGATTTTCCCCATGAAGGAAAAGTTGGAGGGGGATGAAATTTTGCAGGTTTCTTAGTTAGAGCTCGGGCTACGAAATGCATTCCTCCCCATTCCTCTGCGACCACTGGAACCGAAGATCGCTTAACATTGTCGTGTGTCGCCTCTTTATAGAGGCACGAGTGTGCCTCCTTGATAAAACTGTAGCAATTGCTTCCAATCTTAAGGGTAACTCTGACATGCAGCTTGAACTTTCTGAAACATCTGTTCTGCTTTCTGATAGCCTTGTTTATCTTTGTATGCCCATTTGAAGAAGTATTAAAGACACCATTAGGCTTGTATTTGAAAACCTCACTAAAAAGATTCAAATTGCATATGCTTTGCTTACATCTAATATCACAAATCTTAGTCGGTTTCACCTTTCAAAACTTTACAATCGTCTAACTGTAACCCATCTTCTTGCTATGCTCCCTATTTGGAAATTTTTTCGTGTGAAATAAAAAAAAACAAATCTATTTTAAATTTGCCAAGTATCTGCTGGCTCTGCCTCCTTGGACCAGTAATTCTTCTCTGGTACAAAAATTTTAATTGATTCTGCCTGCAAACATTATTGATAAAAGAGTGGAAGATTTAAAATCCTCTGCTAGAAAAATCAACCACCAGTGGTTTTCTGTCTTCATGTAGTATGTAGTTATGGTTTTGTTTGTTGATTGTAATCTCTCTTTTCGTTGATTGTTTATTTTCTTTCTTTCTTTCTTTCTTTTTTGTACTCTGTCACTAGGGCTACAAACCCTCTTTTGTTTTGTTGACAGGTCAGAAATAAATTGAATTGAAAAATTGAGCTTTTAATATTTTGTTGACAAACCTGAAATGCAGAGAAGTCATCCACATACTTGGTCATACTTGGTTAAATCTGGTCGGGATTTAAAATAAGAGCTCTGAGACATAACGATGTGTAACTTTTACAGGAGGATCTTGACTCTCTAATTTATTGGTGCAAATCTAATTCCATGTTCATAAACCCTTCTAAGTGTGTTGTTCTACACTATGCTCGTAAACTCCCACCTGTGCATACTTAACAGCTGTCTGGCATACGAATCCCTTCTA
Organism: Artemia franciscana; assembly: GCF_032884065.1. NCBI lineage: Eukaryota > Metazoa > Arthropoda > Branchiopoda > Anostraca > Artemiidae > Artemia > Artemia franciscana. The sequence goes on along the minus strand of NC_088874.1, from coordinate 41,692,983 downwards.
ACGAAATAGTATGTGACCTTGGCGTTTACTTTGATACCCAATTGAAATTTGATAAGCATGTTTCGGAAATTATAAAGATTGCAAACTATCGTTTATCGTCTATAAGGAGAAGCTTTAGTAGGTTTAACCTTCGTAATTTCTTACTACTATAGAAATCAATGGTCCACCCTCTTCTTGAGTATAATACTTCTGTTTTGTTTCCATTAAGTCTAATGGACGAGTTTAGGATAGAAAAGGTTCAGAGAAGGGCCACTAGATTGGTCCCATACCTTCAGCACCTTTCCTATCTGCAGAGACTTTCTAGGCTTCAACTCCCGTCGTTGAAGTTTCGTAGACGTTGCAATGACCTTGTAAATGTGTTTTGTATAATTAAAGGAGTGGATGATGTTGATCCAAATTTATTTTTTAAATTTAGCCATTATTACTCTACTCGTCAGCATGATTATAAATTATATCCCCCAAAACCACTGAGAAAAATTGGTCAATTATCTTTCGTTAGTAGAGTTGCCAGACCATGGAAAGGTTTGCCTTTGGAGGTTGTCAAGGCAGAGAGTGTTCAAACTTTTAAGAGTGCATTAGTAAATACGCCTTTTTATTTAGACGCTTTTGTTGTGTAGTTTCGTGTTATTTAGAAGTTTTTGCTGTTTAGTTTGTCATTGCCAATTTACTTTAGATTAGTATTATGATTTTGTGTTTTTGTGACAAGCATTGATGCTTACCGCTATTTGTAATAATAAATAAATAAATAATATGCTTCCAAACATCAAATTTCATTAAGATCTGATCACTTTTTATAAATTAAAAGTACCTACTTTTGTCTAATTTTTCCGATTTACCATCCTCCCACTTCCCCCCCCCCCAGATGATCAAATTGGGGCAACGACAATTTCTAATTTAATCTGGTCTGGTTCCTGATACGCCTGCCAAATTTCATCATCCTAGCTTACCTGGAAGTGCCTAAACTAACAAATCAGGACAGGTAGACAGATCAACTGACAGAATTTGCGATTGCTATATGTCACTTGGTAGATACTAAGGGCCATAAAATGTCTAGCATAAGTTCCTCAGACCTTAATTGCCTAGGGTTCAAGACATACTTGACCACTGTCATTATTATGGTTTCTACCATCCTATTCTTGCCCCTGAAAGACATTTTCAAAATATTGTTAACAGCAAAACTCCATGTGCCTTAACTATTCTACTCTTTATATATTCTTTCTAAGGTAAATGAAGCTATGGACTCACGTAACTTTTTTTGTCACCTAACATAGCCTCATTATCTTCATTTATTTCTATGTTCACTATCGAATTCTTTTTACCCAAACCTATCCTTGTAACCTTAACTTTCAAAATCTTCAGAATTCATTCATTTTGCAAAAAAAAAAAAAAAATATCTAGGACACTGAAATCACCTGCATAATCTAAGCCAAGAAAAGTCTTATCCTTCTCTTTTGTACTGTGGTATCTTACAGTCTTGTCTCTGTTCCTTAGGGCAAAGTTGACCAATGTAATCTATACAATGATAAGACACAGCCATGATTTACACCTGATTCCATGCCAATCCAAATACTAACCTTGCTTCCTATCTTAACCACATCAGTATTATTCTTAAACATATCTTTAATTGTTTTAATATAATTATCTAGATCTATACAATGATATTCACTGAAATTTTCTCTTTGGCTGCATGCAATTTATAACATTCAGGACTAAAGGAGTCTAATAGTTCAAAAACTTCTTATCTGTTAATTCTAAACCTGTAAAGACAACCACCCTTCCTTTCTCAAAGTCTTATAAGCGTCATTTTGCAATTTGCTTCCCACCAAAATCAACTTAACTCTTATCTACTCTCGTAAAAGAGTTTAACTAAAACTTTCCCAAAATCCTCGTTTAAAATATCAAGTTCATAATTGTCAGTATAGTGTCTCTAAATTTGCAATCGCCCTAACTTAAAAAAAAACTCATTTACCATACTATCTTTGCCATAAGCCTTGTTATTTTCTAATCTTTTTTGTACTAACCTTGACTCCTCCTTACCAAAGAATCTTCCTTTAACAATAATTTATTATGATTAAATATATTTTCAAAATATTCTGCCAATGTCTGTTTAAGAACATGTTCATTACTAATTAAGGCCCTGTTCCAATCTTTAGCTGGAAAAACTTTAAACTATGTAATTTAACAGTAAAGAGAATTATTAACAAGCAGGCAATGAGAGATAGCTTAGCTATTCATATACTTGTGATTATTAGAAAGCAGCCAAACTGAAATAAGCAAGAAGATAGGTACTGGCTAGAATTAGTACGCAGATCCAGGCCACTAGTGAAAAATTTCCCTGACTATTGGTTTTTGTGTCAAACTCCAGTTCAGTGCCAAACTCATTGGTTTTAAATAACCTAAAAATGTGCATTAAAAAAAAAATTTAGTAACTTCAAGAAATGAGCAATTTTTAAAAAAAATCTGCAAATTCATAGTTGAGACCCAATTAGTAATGCTAGTCAAACAGTTTGTGGTAACAAACTGTAAGTAAGGAGCAACTTGGCTCAATAGTGACCAAAACTCTAAAAAAGATAATTTTGATCAATAGATACATAAAAAGAATCAGCTTATTAAAATAGAAGAATAAAATCTTATTTTAAAATTTCTATCACAGTATGGTTGCCAAATTCGAATTTTACATCAAAAAAGCACTAGTAGGCATATATATATATATATATATATATATATATATATATATATATATATATATATATATATATATATATATATATATATATATATATATATCAAAAGAACTTGACCTTCATGTCAGACATAATTCATTGTACAAAGTACATAAGAAAAGAGTCAACGCTTAGTTAAAAAGTCCAAAATAAAATATAAATAGCTAACAATAAAATTAATGACTAGTTTTCCTGGTTATTATACATCTCAACAAAAATCTTGCATTATCTTTTATATTTAGTGGGAATGGGAGTCAGTATGAGGACTTTTTGGTGTTTTATACAGGGTGGTCTATTGCAGGTGGGATGGTAGGGTTTGGGGATGATGGAAAATAATTGGGGAACAGACAGGGTCTTCGTACCAAAACCAAGGCACAGGAGGTTCCTTCTCTTGGGCAACATGGTGAGCTTGAACTTACCTAGTAGACAATGGTATGGAACCTTCCCTTCACCATTTATGGTTCTAAGTGCATGTTTTTGGACATTTTTGGACAAAGAGCCATATTCCACACTGGACAAGCAAACTTGAGTATTAGCCAAATAAAAGAACAATAAAGTTGGAGACAGTCCTTAGGGGGGCAAGAAAATTTATCGAAAGTTTAGAAGGGAAAGCTTGTTTGAGGATCTTTTGAACTTGGGCATCCCACTTCAATTCAGAAGTAATTGTCACCTAAAGTAGTTTAATGCATGTGATAGAGATTTTGGGAGGAATGGGGTTTATAAAGGGGGGGGGGTGATTTAAAAATATTAACTGTCATAACTTACAATTCATTAGGGTTTACTTTCATCTTTGACAAAGAAGCCTCCTGTGTGACATTGTCAAGTAATGTCATAATTGAGCTTCTAATATTTTGTTGACAAACCTCAACTGCATACAGGTTGTCCATATACTTTTATTGCTCTCTGTGGTCAGTCATGAGGCTATTAAACATTACAAATAATAAAATGGGATCCATCTTTGTTTCCTGGCGGACCTGACAAAAGAAAGGAAGGGAATCAGAATGAATATTTTTACATTTAAGCACTTGAACAATTTTTTAAAAAGGAGACAACAATTTTAACTAGAAAGGGATTCATTTGAAACTTTTTCAGTAGTTTATTTACAAGGATATTGTGGTCAATTAGGTTGAATGCTTTCAAGAGATCAATTAATAAAAAATTCAACCAACTATTAGGGTTTTCAAGGTTTTAAGAATGGTGTCAAGAAGACTAACAAGGTAGTGTGAAGTAGATGTCTTCTTCAGTTTTCCAAGTTGTTGTAAGTCTATAAGTTCAAGGATCTCTGCCTTTAACCAATTAGCTAAGAAACCTTCATACATTTTTTGATAAAACTGGAGTTAAGTTGATTGGTCATACTCCAGTAAAATTGTTCAGGCCTCCCTTCTCTTAGATTGGATGTTCGCCATGCCTTTGACTCCCTGATCTACCCTCTTATGCTTTCAATGGCTGTTTAAAGAGGAGTAAATGTGGCTATAATTAGATCTCAAAGGGATATGTATGCTAAGCTACGAGTCCGTCTTAAAATTCCTCTTAAGCAAAATGAAATGGCAAGGCAACTGGATAGAACTATACCAGTTAAGAGAGGAGCCAGACAAGGTGCACCTTGCTATTTCAGTAATTATTTCCCCGAAACTCAGGACCGGTGTGAGATGTCTTGCGTTCTCTCTGGCCTCAATATCTCCTTAGTCACTTATGATGATGATATTTTTAACATTAGCCGAACTTTGGACAAAATCTGGTCTTGAATTTAACGCTGCAAGGTCTGACGTCATGCTTTTTAACTGAAAAGGCCCACTCTCTTATGAAGTTGTACTTGGGAATTCAAAGATCTGCCCTTCTGACCAAATTGTTTATCTTGCAATGGATTCCCATTGGAAACACCATTTCCCATACTCGTCATTTCCCATACACCATTTCCCTAACACAAGTCATCAAACGTCGCATATCGGCTGCCTATGCTTCCATATTCTCTGCTAAGCTTCATTTTAATCGCCGTCATCTTGCATCGCTGTACAACACTGTTGCTATCCCCACATGCTCTACATTGCACCCTTCTGGAAGATTCTTACAAGTGTTGATAAATTGAAAATCCGCTCCAATTTAATTTTTTTTTTCTCTATTTGATTTCATATATGCATGAACTGAAATTGATCTAAACACTGTTGTCAAGTCAAATTAGTAAAATCATAAAATCATATAGCAAAACTATAGGATAAAATTATATGGGTCCATACTAGTTGCAAGTCTGTCATCCCTCGCTCCAATTAAGCCGCCCGGAGCTTTAAGTCCTCGCTTAGAAGGAGGGCAAGGGCCCTCAACCAAATTTTTAAAGAATTCTGTTAGTCTGGACCACCCAAAAATGGCAACCCTTAATGATCAGCTCAGAAAGTTTGCCTCTTCGCGGCATAATACGATGTTACTTTTGTTTTTCAAGATTATTTGCTTTTCTGAAATGCGTATCGAAGAAGTGAATATAGTGAAAAATAAATTTCGCGACAGAAAACAAATAAAAACGTATTGACCCCAAAATTCTTTAGTCGAAAAATTGACGAAAAACACACTATCTTCTTGATTTTTTTACCCCCCCCCCTCCCCCGTAATTTTGCCCTCCAAATTTGTCAGTGTTCTGTTGCTGAAAATTGGAAAACTGGCTTTTAAGGAAGAGTTTTAGGAACAAAGAAAATTTTCATATTGTGGAATAAATTGTACACTTATTTCAAATGTGACTTTTGAGGTAGGGGGGGGGGGCTGCAAACCCAAATATCCATATTTTTAGCCATTGATGATCAGTCGTACTATTTTTGAATCAGATTCATTTTCGAGGGATTTCAGTCTCTTTTTTCATAAATCCTGAAAGCTTATTTTTGTATTTCCTAAACACTGTTTCGTTGGATGTGGCTAACAGTTACCACTCTTGAATTGGAATCTATTCTTAATAATATTGAATTTTACTCAGGAACAGGAGTTTGTTTAAGCAAATTTTTACTCTCGGTTATTATAGGTCGGGATTTGTCCTTTGTTAGGTAACCAGGATGTGTGAGGCTGTACTGAAGCAGTACAACCTTGTTATTTTTATTAATTTCCTATATGCTTCTTCATTCTTTCTTCAAATGAATGGTAAGAAAAAATAATAAAATATTAGGATTTTACCCTCCTCACCCACAGCCCAACTGGAGGACTTTCCTGGAGGAAGCATATAAGAAAAGAGTAGTGACTTGGACCTCTGCAGTCTCTGTGCCTCTGTTCTGAATGCCTTTAAATAGTCACTTTTTGTCACTATTTCTGAATGGGAAAGGCACTAAAGTCACTTTTCTTGTGCATCTCGTTGTGGCCGACCACTGTTCATGTTTGTTTTAATGTTGCTCCTTACTTTCAGTTGAAAACACTTTTTTTTATTTTAAATGTAAAGACTCATTACTCAGTTCATAAATGAAATCATTTTTGGTAAATTGTATTATTTTTTAGTTAAAGCATGGACAGTAGTAGTTCTACATCTACTGGTACAGGCTCAGATTTTGTCCAAAATGACGATAGAACAAAGAAAGGGGCTATGAAGATTGGAACAGGTGAGTATATGCTCTTCTGTTTATTAATGTTCCTCCAGAGTGACTAGGAACAGTCCTTTTGCAGTGGGGGGGGGGTAATTCTGTGCTTTTTTTCTTTTTTTTTCTCATATAATACCAAAAAAGCTATTTTTCAATAAAGCGAAAAAAAACTTTATTCAAAATCTAATGACGGAATTCCCCTACCCAAAAGATGAGCCTTCCCTTGTTTGATCTATGCGTAGGCATACTTATCCCTCTAAAATTTGGTTGCGCGTTGGTGAAGCTCTTTGACTCTTTAAGAGACCCAGAGGAGAGGGACATCTAAATAATCTTGGGGGAATAAGATATTACATCCCCCTCCTGACCCCTATTTGTGCTTATATTACTCGTGAAATTTTTTTTTCTGAGTTTCATCAGATAAGGTTTACTCTGAACTTCTGTGGAAAACAACCATAACAGTAAAAAATAATCTTTGAGACCACAATAGCTAATCATGTAAAACAGAAAACCACAAAGAAGAGAGGAACGAGGACAAAAACAGCCAGTGAAAAATAAAGGAAAAAAATATGCAAATACTTTGGTTGAGACCTCCGCTCAGCCATCCTCAGTGCAGAATAATAATAATGAAAAGAAAATGTAGATAAAAGTCCAAAGGACAATATAAAAACCACCCCTCAAAATAAACACTGAGAATAAAATAAGGATCCTTTCTAGGCAACGATGAAAGGGTAAGTGAACAAAAAATACTATGCTTAATGGTATTTCACAATTTATTTTATGTGAAGCATTCTTAAAGGCTAATCGCTTGCCTAGTAGGGTATCAAACAGTTCGTGGTAACGAACTGTAGTAAGGAGCGACCCGGCTCAATAGTAAACGAAACTATAAAAACGGAGCTTCGATGCTAAAAGATATATCAAAAGAATCGGATTTTTATGCTGATTTTAAATATATAAGTTTCATCAAATTTAATCTTTGTCATCAAAAGTTACGAGCCTGAGAAAATTTTCCTTATTTTGGAAAATAGGGGGAAACACCCCCTAAAAGTCATAGGATCTTAACGAAAATCACACCATCGCATTCAGCGTATCAGAGAACCCTATAGAAAGAATTTCAAGGTCCAATCTACAAAAATGTGGAATTTCGTAATTTTTGCCAGAAGACAGATCGCGGGTGCGTGTTTATTTTTTTATTATTTATTTATTTTTTTCCCAGGGGTCATCGTATCGACCAAGTGGTCCTAGAGTGTTGCAAGAGGGCTCATTCTAACGGAAATGAAAAGTTCTAGTGCCCTTTTTAAGTGACCAAAAAATTGGAGGGCACCTAGGCCCCCTCCCACGCTCATTTTTTTCCCAACGTCAACGGATCAAAATTTTGAGATAGCTATTTTGTTCCGCATAGTCGAAAACTGTAATAACTATGTCTTTGGGGATGACTTACTCCCCCACAAACCTTGGAAAGATCCAAGGATCTTTCCTTGGAGGAATATTTCATGGGGGAAGAGAAATTCAGTGAAAAGGGCGAAGGATTTTCTAGCATTACTATTAAAAAAAAACAATGAAAATATAAACATGAAAAAGTTTATTTTCTGATTCAGGGGTCATTCTTAAAGAATTGGGACAAAATTTAAGATTTAGTGTGAAGAGCGAGGTATTAACGAGGGGACAAACCCCCTCATATTCATAATAAAAATATAAGAATATAAAAGTTTGTTACGTAAGTTAATTCTTAAGTTCCGTATATTTTTTACTAATAAAAACGTTCGTTAAAAATTAAAAGTTCTAGTTGCCTTTTTAAGTAACCGAAAAATTGGAGGGCAATTAGGCCTCCTTCCCCACCCCTTATTTCTCAAAATCGTCTGATCAAAACTAAGAGAAAGCCTTTTAGCCAAAAAAAAAGAATTAATATGCAAATTTCATTTTAATAATTTATGTACGGAGAGCCAAAATAAAACATGCATTAATTCAAAAACGTTCAGAAATTAAATACAAAAACTAGTTTTTTTTAACTGAAAGTAAGGAGCGACATTAAAACTTAAAACGAACAGAAATTACTCCGTATATGAAATGGGTTGTCCCCTCCACAATCCCTCGCTCTTTACGCTAAAGTTTGACTCTTTGCCACAATTCTGCTTTTTAAAACAATTAAAAACTTTAGAGTAAAGAGCGAGGGATTGCGGAGGGGAAAACCCATTTCATATACGGCGTAATTTCTGTTCGTTTTAAGTTTTAATGTCGCTCCTTACTTTCAGTTAAAAAAAAAACTAGTTTTTTTTTATTTAATTATCTGAGACTCTATTGGATTGCGAAATATAATTACGTGGACGGATATAAAAACCATCGGAATTACTAAGTTTATTATAAATGGGGCTTAGAAAAGCCCTTCCAGTTGAGCCATCTATTGAGAAAAGCCCTCTATTGAGGGCAACCTTTAGGTGAGTGCGCTTTTAACTGCCTCCCTAAAAACTTGCATGAGACCTTTAACAGGGATAATGAGGAGGTATTATCAAACAAAGTTAAATGATGTGGGTTGTCGTAAACATGTTGAGCCAAGACAGAATCAAAATTCTCCGACCTTTGGCGTAGCCCTATGGCTTTATGCCAACATACCAAACAAGGTTTTATTTTCCTTTGGAAAAAGGAAAACCTTTGGAAACCTTTGTTTTATCCTTTGGACTTTTATCTGCATTTTTTGTTATTATTATTATTCTGCACTGAGGACGACTGAGTGGTAGGTCTCAACCTAAATATGTGCATATTTTGTTCTTCTGATTTTCACTGACTCTTATTATCCTCGTTCCCCTCTTCTTTGTAATTTTCTCTTGATAACAGTAAAAAACACACATGATAATTTGCAAAAACACATGATAAATGCAAAACCTCATAAATTTGCAAATGGTAATTTTACACCATGATGTACACTCGTGAGAAACAACAATCAAAAAGAAATTACCATTCCTCAAAGCACTCTATAAACTGAAATAAAATCAAATGAAATTCAGAAACAAAATAGGTTACTGTATCAAATCAGACAAAATGTAAGATAACTAAAATGGTCTGTGAAAATTGAGTTAAAGCGGTGTGAAACCAAGTGAAAATTGGACTAAAAAGAATAAGAATAATAGAATAAGATTTTAGGAAACTATCAGTGATATGTTGACAATTCAAACAATAGACATTGTTAATCTCTGCTTATAAATTATGCCTACCCCTTTTGTAATAATTCGATTCGGTATCTTTTTGGCCAATCTCGCCTGAAAGACAACCCCTTTTTGGAGAGGAAGGAATAGTTACCGGGTCCATGGGTCAAAAATGAAGCCAAAAAACTCATTTTTGTGTTTAGGGGGATATAGTGAAAACATAAGCGTCAAGCATTTCAGCTTCAAAAATAAATCTTAAGGGCTCATTGCAGCACTAAACTTCTTGAAGTCAACAGACCTACATATGCTATTTCTCAACCTCGAGCAAGACAAACCTGCCTGTAAATACCATATTAAAGTATTTTATGCCTTACCTCTCGACCAATTTATTCCGCTAGGAAATATTGAAATCCATCTTTTAGGTTTCATCCCGACTTTGTTTATTGTTCAAAATCAAAATAACAGGCAAGTCGAAGCCAATCAGTAAAATTCATTCTTATTTAAGAGTCTTGATGTGCAAGTAACAAAATTGTTGCCTTCGATTGTTATCAGTGGAGAGGCAGCCCATAGTAAATAACATAGATAGGAAAAGGCTATTCAACCCTAAAAATACCACCAAAGCAAACAAAACCCAGCAAAACAATCAAAGTCCTGTGCAGTGATATGTTGTTTACTGTGCTATCACTTTATCAAGGGGTATTATCCTCAATTCACTCCTCAGTGGTGTTTGCAGTCATGGTTTTGATTAGGAAAGATCATGAAATTTTCCCTCTGATGCCACTAGAAGGCTGAATGGGTGGGTTTTCCCTTCTGGGGATAGAGGTGGAGGAATTACTTTTATTTGATTTCATCTTACACTTACTTCCCTCAGAAAGACCAAACTACGGAAAGGGATAACACGTTCCTTCACACAGAAGGTATCTAACTGTGGACAGTACGGTTTGGCTGGCATCTAAGTTTCGAATAGGGTTTTGAATCTGAGTTTTGAATAAGTTTTAAATATAAATAGTAAGACAGGTAAAATAGTAAGTCTTAAGTAAAATTGGGGATAAGTTAGCTTGTCTTTAAATATTACCAATATTGTCATTCCGTTTTATGTCAAAGAAAAGTTAAGAGCTCACGGTGTGAAGAAGGCAATAATGAGGATAGACAGATAAAAAATGAGAATTTATATGTAAGTTAAAGGTGAGATGGACTTACTCTCATTTTCTACATTTTGACAGAAGTAACCATAGAAACCTAACCAAGAATGTCAAATGCAGCTTCTCTATATTTTACCTAACCAGCTTACCTAACCAGGAATGTCAAATGCAGCTTCTCTGTATTTTACCTAAGCAGCATACCTAACCAGGAATGTCAAATGCAGCTTCTCTATATTTTACCTCAGCAGCTTACCTAACCAGGAATGTCAAATGCAGCTTCTCTATATTTTACCTAAGCAGCTTACCTAACCAGGAATGTCAAATGCAGCTTCTCTATATTTTACCTAAGCAGCTTACCTAACCAGGAGTGTCAAATGCTGCTTCTTTATATTTTACCTAAGCAGCTTACCTAACCAGGAATGTCAAATGCGCCTTCTCTGTATTTTATCTAAGCAGCTCACCTAACCAGGAATGTCAAATGCAGCTTCTCTATATTTTACCTAAGCAGCTTACCTAACTAGGAATGTCAAATGCAGCTTTTTTACATTTTACCTAAGCAGCTTACCTAACCAGGAATGTCAAATGCAGCTTCTCTATATTTTACCTCAGCAGCTTACCTAACCAAGAATGTCAATTGCAGCTTCTCTGTATTTTATCTAAGCAGCTCACCTAACCAGGAATGTCAAATGCAGCTTCTCTATATTTTACCTAAGCAGTTTACCTAACCAAATATGTCAAATGCAGCTTCTCTATATTTTGCCTAAGCAGCTTACCTAACCAGGAAAGTCAAATGCGCCTTCTCTGTATTTTATCTAAGCAGCTCACCTAACCAGGAATGTCAAATGCAGCTTCTCTATATTTTACCTAAGCAGCTTACCCAACTAGGAATGTCAAATGCAGCTTTTTTACATTTTACCTAAGCAGCTTACCTAACCAGGAATGTCAAATGCAGCTTCTCTATATTTTACCTCAGCAGCTTATCTAATCAGGAATGTCAATTGCAGCTTCTCTGTATTTTATCTAAGCAGCTTACCTAACCAGGAATGTCAAATGCAGCTTCTCTCTATTTTACCTAAGCAGCTTACCTAACCAAAAATGTCAAATCCAGCTTCTCTATATTTTTCTTTTAGCCGTCTAGAATGCACATGCATCCTCTGTGTGTTTCTAGTAAGGTAGACGATAAGGATTTAAAAGAAATTTGAATTTCATCAAAAGGGGTATAGAGTGAAGCTTTGAATAGATTGGAGGCGAAGGAGGAGTATTCGGAGCTGTGTTGCCCTCAGGCAACTTAGTACTGCAGTAAGTTGTTAGTTGTAGTACCATAATATTTAGATAAAATACAGGTTTGGTTGTTGTTCATAGTGGTGCCCAGGGGCGGATACATGATTTTTTTTTTAGCGGGGGAAGGGGCAAAATATTTTGCTTCGATAAACTTGCGAACAAAGAAACACTAGCAATTTAAAGGGAATCTCAACGATTATACGCCGTAGCTAGGTTGTGGAGATGGTCGTAAATTTAATCTTAAAACTGCTGAGGGTTAAAGTTTTAATAAACCTGATGAAATTAAAATATTGTAAAATATTAATACAAAAATAGTAAGTTATAGACCCCCTCTCCGCCATAAAAAATGAAAAGCTGTTCACCCTCTACAGAAAACATGATATTTAATATGGCAATATGATATTATCCCCAAATCCATCACTACGGTAGGGGGGGGGGTGTCCCCCACCTGGATCCACCACTGTTGGTGCCAACCCCTTTTGCATTATGCTCCCCAAATCATGCAAGTAAGTCAATATTGTTTTCTATTTTGCCTCTCAGAGCAGCCTTTCTTGGGTGCTTCCATTCAGAGATTTGATTTTAGACCTAGTTGAAAGTATTATGTATCAGTACTTTTTAACATTATGTTTTTGTCTTCTTATTTATTCTTTAGTATGTTTATTTTAATTTTATAAAATTCTGCTATAAAAAGACACTTGGACAGATTTTACATAACAACTCTACAGCCAAGATTGATGAAATAGCCTATAAATTACCTTACCCTGTTCAAACTGCAGAAAAACAGAGTTTACTTGTAAAAATGTCACGTCCTTTACTTTAGTAAGATAGGATTTCGCCAGATTCTCCTCTTCCCCAATATTTGTTTTAATGCCTCTTTTGGGGTATTTGCATTGAAAAATGTTTCTTTTTGTTGTCTCTATTTAAAAATTGAAAAAAAAGGTATCCTTCGCCCTAGATTTTTAAAATATATTTCACTGAATTTTTGTGAATTCATGCCACTACCTAACCAAAACTTTGGTATCTAACAAAGTGACTGGCTTTGCAATCTTACTAAAGCAACATTACTAAAAACAATCTTTTACTCTTCTAAAAGAGTTCACTTGTACCCAAAGAGTGCAAAATGTAAACAATATAGCTGACCTTTTTTCTGTTGAGTTGTAAAATTCATATCAGTTGCTTGAGGAAATTAAATAAAAAAGCTATGGCAACAAAGATGAATGGTATTTTCTGAAAGTATTCAATGATAGTAGTGACAAATACAAATGGCTCTGTAATACTCTTGTTGAGAATTCGAAATAGCCAAATCATTGTAGTGTGAATTAGTATAAACAATGTTAAATCACTGCTAAAAGACCATTAAAGTGATCTTTAAACAAACATAAATTACCACAAATTAGATTGCCGCTGCCCATTAATCGTCCCGAAAGACTATAGTGTCATTTTTGCTTTACTGAAAACTAAAGAGATTACTTAAAATTTGTTAGATTTCATAAGGATCAATACAGCTGAACTTAAAACAAACATAAATTACCACAGATTAGAGTGCCGCAGCCCTTCGTTCGTCCCAAAAGACTAGCGCGTCATTTGTGCTTTACTGAAAACTAAAGAGATTACTTAAACTGATTAGATTTCACAAGGATCAATAAAGCTGAACTTAAAACAAACATAAATTACCACAGATTAGAGTGCCGCAGCCCTTCGTTCGTCCCAAAAGACTAGCGCGTCATTTGTGCTTTACTGAAAACTAAAGAGATTACTTAAACTGATTAGATTTCACAAGGATCAATACAGCTGAACTTAAAACAAACATAAATTACCACAGATTAGAGTGCCGCAGCCCTTCGTTCGTCCCAAAAGACTAGCGCGTCATTTGTGCTTTACTGAAAACTAAAGAGATTACTTAAACTGATTAGATTTCACAAGGATCAATAAAGCTGAACTTAAAAAAACATAAGTTGCCACAAAGTAGAATACCGCTGCCCATTGATCGTCCCAAAGACTAGAGTCTCATTTTTTGCTTTACTGAAAGCTAAAGAGATTACTTAAATTTATTAGATTTCACAAGAATCAATACGGCTGAACTTAAAACAAACATAATTTACCACAAATTAGATTGCCGCTGCCCATTAATCGTCCCGAAAGACTATAGTGTCATTTATGCTTTACTGAAAACTAAAGAAATTACTTGAGTTGAAATTTTGGCAGCCTTGTTTTTTTTATACATTTTAAAGTAATGATTTAAGAAAAATCAAGAAGTGACAATAATAATGTGTTTTTCAACCAGTAACCAAAGAAAAAGAGCTTACTTAAAAAAATTTGCAACTCAAAAACATTTTGTTCTTTTAACTGGCTTGAAATTACATGCAAAAAAAAAAAAAATCACGTTTTGTGCTCCTTTTGCCAGTTCAAAATTTGTCATAGCCACAATGGTTAATAAAGCTTATTTGTTTTCCCTTTCTAGATATACTAAGGAAAAAATATGATTGTCTAGAAAATGTGGCGATTAACGGTATAAACAAAAGCCAATAGAAGTAAAGTACACTTTTAACACTGAATTGTAGGCATCAATCTATCTTTTTGTAAACAGTTTTGTATTAAAAATGGTTATTTTGGCTGCTAATTTGTTGCCTAGTCTGAATACAAGGTCGGGTAAATTGCTCATTGATTGTTTTATTACACTGCGTTATCGTCTATTAAGTGGCTGTGTAATTTATTAAAGGCCGTGTTCCCTTAACAAAGGAAACCCAAGGGAAAAACAGGGATATTGCTGTGATTTATTTTCATTTGTAGCCCCAAGAAAGGGGAGGACAGCTAGGCAACGGCCCTATGACTGCGAAAAACTGAGTGACTTAGAAATTCCGTCACAGTTTGTGTTAAAACAGACCAACAGATTTGAAACCCAGGATCTGCTGCAAGATGAAATTCCATCGACAGCTTGGACTGCTATCAGAAAAGCGGACAATGATAGTGCCTACGGAACACTTGGTATTTAAAAGTCGTCAAAGGATGAATGGATCTCCGTCGGATCGTGGGATCTGATCGAGAAGAGGGCTGACAAGAAGAAATCTCTTCTCAACACTCTTTTCCCTGATGCGAAACAACCTCTTGAACTAGAGTATGTTATGCTTCATAGGGCTGTAAAGAAGAGCTTCCGTGCTGATAAACGTCGTAGCCTTGAACAGAAAGCCCAGAAGGCTGAAGAAGCTGCTAGACGGGGAGACTTTCGGTCAGTGTACCGCATAACCAATGAGATAGTTGGAAAACGTTCAAAGACAGATGGACCCGCTAAGGATGAGTTTAGACGACTTCTTGCTGACCCTGTTGAAGTGAACGAAATATGTGCGACCTATTTCGAAAATTTGTTAAATAGGCCACAACCTGCGGATTCTCCAGATATACCAGACACGCCATTTCTAAATCTAGCCGTCGATATTAAAGTACCCTCTGGTGGGGGGATACTAAAGGTGGCAAAGAAGCTGAAGCCTGAAAAGCCCCCTGGGTAAGACCGAATTGCAGCTAAAATGATTAAATGCTCAGTAGCTGCAAGCATAACTATATGGGCCACGTTTTCTTCATAATTTTGAGAGCAGAAGACATTCCTAAGGATTGGACAAAAAAAATACTCTCGTCAAAATATTCAAAAAGGCGACGCTACAAAGTGCGAAAACTGGAGAGGTATCAGCCTTGTATCTATACCTAGCAAACTATTGGTGACTATAGTCCTTAACAAAATCCAACGAGCGTTGAACGAACATCTCCGAGAGGAGCAGAATGGATTCCGGCCAAACCGATCATGCGCTGATCTTGTTTTACTGTTAGAATGCTCCTAGCTAGAAGAAGCGAATGAATGGTGCAATAAGGTTCACTTGGTCTTTATGGACTTCGAGAAAACTTTTGACTCGGTAGATCGCCAAACGCTTTGGAAGGTTCTCCAATACGGTATTCCTGATAAGCTCATTATATTGATTATTGAATACTGATACTGATTATTCCGAAATAAATCTTGAAAAAGCAGCAAATGTTACTTAACTTTTTTAATGCTAATTTTGGACAGTTTGAGTTGTTCCTTGGGCAGGATTCTCTAACATGTGACTAAGAGACGATAATTTTAAGTCATTTATAGCTTAGGATTTATGTTCATTTCATTGCAGGAACTAAAAAAGGCCGCAAACTTTCGGTACAGTTTGCTACAAACAAACCTTTATCTCCAGCGCAGAATTTAGTTTTACAAGCCGAAATAAATGGTAAGTTTTTGTTCTTTTTTATAAGTAGCTGCAAACGATTTTTACTCTTTTTGATTTTATAACTGAATTTACTGGTTTAGATAAGGAGTGGATCCAAGGGCTAAGTGGTGGGATGGGTTGAGTACGTCCCGGCCAAGATTTTTCTGGTGCCCTCATTTTTTTCTCCCTATTTTAACCTTTTATTAAAGAAACAAATTTGTCAATTTGGTCAATTTTAGGCGCCCTTGTCACACTGCCACCCCCCCCCAGATTTTGCTCTAGATCCATCTTTGTATTTCATAGATGTATTTAGATTCTATTTTTATTATAGAAAACACAGATAAAAGAATAATTAATAAAAAAAAAACGTGAATTGGCATCTAAAATATTTCGTTTCTTCCGAAAATGCGTCATATTGGTGCTGCCTTCTATATTTATTTTCAATGAAGTCTCTGTGCACCCTTTAATCAAGCGATTCTGACTGTATAACTATACCCAAATACTTGGTTCTGCAATTATTTGTGACGATTATCCTACAGACGTCAGAATATACAAGTATGATAATGTAGTAGGCATACAGGCAGTAATCGGGATTAATTAAAATTAGACACTATTCCAGAATGAGTACACAAGTGTAGTTTCTTAATGTCTCTGTCTATAAATGACTAACAGAGTAGAGGTAATATGCAGAAGCGAAATGTTTCTCCAAACATCACACCCATTTCATAGCGTGCAATTTGGAAAGTTTCACAAACTGTCAGAGCTGCAGTTTCAGTTGCTACTTGGTTTCCCATCGGATACATTTGTCATTGCGCATGCGCGAAGGTGGGTCATGAGGTTAATGTGGTTTTAGATGTGTTTCAAAAATTTCCAACGAAGAGTATAGGACTTTTCGGTACTCTATATTACCTCTACTGTGATATCAGAGCAGTTTGTGAAGTCTTTTTGCGACGGTAAACGTGCTTTTCCCTGAGCAAGACACATTTTTATTTCATTAAAGGAAATGGGACCTTTTTGGGCGAAAATTGTATTTTTATCTGCTTTGACAGTACTAAAATGTTTCTTCTATAGCAGCTCTAATGGTACGATGCGGAACTTACTTGTGACTTTTAATGCTAGTTATGAAATTTACCGTAATTTTAGCTAACTTGTTTGATATTTCTAGGTTGATTGAAGCTATTTAATTAAGGGTAAAAACTCATGAATGTTTTAAGACGTCCATAAATGATTCCAGTCAATGCGTTTTTTTTTAGTTATTTAACCCTCGGGACTGGTGATTATGTCCGGACCATGATTAATTTTGATTTGTTAATTTTACTTTTACTCCTCAAATGACCTTGTTACCGGTTATGTGATGTCACCCAAGGGAGCACAGAGAGTTTGTGATTGACCTGTATTTGTTTTAAAGAACCTTGTTTTATAATCTAGTCATTTAGTACCTGTTTGACTTGACACTATTGACAGTCTCTATGTTCATGCAATCTGTATAGGATACCACTTCTGTTAGTGGTGCTGGAATAACCCCTTTTGTGACAGATTTATTTACATGAACACATTGTCAATAAGCTGAGGAGTCCCTTCATATGTTTTTTACCACCACTTTGCACATCAGTACTATCCCCAAGATGGTTTTAATCGGACCCATAGCCATTACTCTTTTCTTCATTTAATGACTTAAGATGCCGAAGATTGTTTAACGGCGACCCCCTCGGGGTAAGAAGTAGGTGCATCTGACGCAAAAGGGACTGTTTTCTAAACGAAGTAGGTGTTAATTACATAATGTGGAGGGATTACTTTGGTTGTTATGTAATAGGATTTGGTTGTTACATCATAAAGAGAGTTTAAAAACCTACGAGACCCGCCAAATCAGGATTTCTTTGGATGTCACATCATAGGGTTTTGATGTTTTAAAAACCTACGAGACCCCATACAATCAGGATGTCTTTGCATGTTACATAATAGTTTCTCTGATTGCTTTAAAAACCTGTGAGGGCCAGAGAAAAACTGAAAGGGGCCCGCTAGTGGAAAACCTTCGAGACGCCAGACTCTATAAACCAATTCCAACGAAGGGCCCTTAGTGAATAATTCCACTGGGGCCCTAGCAACCAACGTCACCGGGGCCCCTAGTATCCAATTCCACCGGGAGAGGTGGCCTAGCGAGCGATTTCACCCAGCAGGTGCTTGTTACGTAATGCGTTTTGTTTACTTAGGGTTGTTATGTAACAGGAATTGATAGAGTCCGCTTGTCAAGCGGGGATCCTTGGTTGTAACTGAGGGGGACACCCATATGGGATGTTACTTAATTGCAGCGCATATGTGGGGTGCTATGTAATGACAATGCAAACGTGTGTTGTTACATAATAATCAGATATTTTCTTCGGAATTTCATTTTCTTTCAAGGCGTTTAATTTCAACGAACCTTTATAATAAAAAGATTTTTCTGCATTAGGATTCGAATATAAGACCAGAGTTGACCAGACCAGAGCCTTAACCAGCTGGACTAGAAAACTATTCAGAATATTTTGATTTGGTTAATACTTTCTATGTTATAACATATTGCACTGAGAATCTCCTGTTCCCGCTTACTAGAATGATTAACAGGATTACGTGTTCCCATATGGATGAACCAATTGACGTTCAGGGGGGTGGGGAAATATATTACTAGAAACTGCTTACATTTTTTAGAGGGTGCACTTGCATGCTAAGCAATGCTTTAGAGGGTGTTATCACATAATACTGGGGCTTGTTCATAACGCATTTTTAGTAATAGAGTGTTTTACTTTATTGGAACTTGAAAGTGCTTTCAGAGATGAATTGAAAGCGAGAGTATCATGGCTAGAATATGGCCCAACCTCATATATGATAGAATGTCTTTCTTTTCCTCTTCACTACGCAGAATTTAGAACTTATATTAGAGGCAGTCTTGAACGAGCATGCCTATGTACATAGACTAAAAGGTACTTAAATTGCATTAGTGAAATACATCGAAGTTTTATCCTAGAAAAGGAAATCTAAAGAATTAAGGTTTTTGTTGTGCATACACATTTTGTTAATAAAAGAAAATTTACAATCATTATTAAAACAGAGAAAGCAATTAAAACACAATAAACGAAAAAACGTGAAAAGAGCTTATAAAGGATAAAGTATAAGCAAAAAGAACTATGAATTAAAGGAAGGTGGGCGCCCTAGAGACTAATTTCAGAAGGGTGAGGGCTTGTTGTTCGAGATAAATTTTAATCCCTATTAAGAGTTATTTCTGAGAGGTCTTAATAAAAATGTCACGTTTCTGCTGCTTTATTAGACACGCCTGTAATAAAAGACTCATTTTTGCGTTTGTTTATTTCTGAGAGATTTTATTGAAAGCGATCGGTTTTTTCCAAAGTCTTGGTTTTGAGCCAAGACTATGCATATTTCACACCGCCGTGATAATGTGTGCCTAGCCCACCCGAGCAATCAATTCAAGAGGGGGGAGGGGTTGTTATTGGAAGAAAAGTTTTATTTACGCTTTAGCACGTTTTACAAAGCTCCTATAAGCAAAATTGAAGAATTTTGCATTTTCGCTAGAAAAAGATCATGATTGCGTGTATGCAGTGGGACAGTTTGGCTAAAATAAATGTCTATGTTAGCCGTTTATATTGAAGGACCAACTGCATCTTTTAAAATTAATTTGCTACCATACGGTATTACTGCCTCTGAAACTCGAGGCTCAAAATGTATATAATTTTTCAGTAATTACAAATCAATAGACTATCACAGAATTTTGACACAGTAGCGTTTTGAACTACTTTTGGCTAGAATAATTGTTTTGCACCACAAAATGCTTGAAACGCCGCTTTGCTTTAGGACAGTCTGTTTCGCTAAATAAATGTCTATGTTACCCGTTTATTTTGTAGGACTACCTGCGCCTTTTAAAAGCGAATGTGCCAATGTATAGCTTTACTGCCTCTAAAACTAGAGGCTAGATATGCGTACAGTTTTTCTATAATTCAAAATCAATTGACTATCACAGAATTTTCACACGATAGCAATTTGGACTTCTTTTGGCTACAATTGCTGTTTTGCATCACAAAATGGCTGAAAATACTGCTTTGCTGTGGGACAGTCTTTTATGGCTAAATAAACGTTTATTTTGGCCGTTTTTTGTAGGACTATTTGCACCTATTAAAAATGAATGTGCTACCGTACGGTATTACTGCCTCTGAAACTCGCGGCCCAATATGCGTGTAGATTTTCGGTAACTCTAGATCAATTAATTATTCACACAATAACATTTTGCCCTTCTTTTGGCTAGAATTGGTGTTTTGCACCACAAAAGGGCAGAAGACGCTGCTTTGCTGTGGGACAGTCTTTTTAGCTAAAATAAATATCCATTTTAACCGTTATTTTGTAGGAAAACCTGTGCCTTTAGAAACAAATGAGCCACCGCATGATATTACTGCCTCTGAAACTTGAGGCTCAATATGCGTGACGATTTCCGATAATTCTAAATTAATTGACAATCTCAGAATTTTCACACACTAGCTTTTTGGGCTTCTTTTGGCTCGAATTGATGTTTTGCACCACAAATTGGCTGAAAAGGCCGCCTTGCTGTGTGACAATCTTTTCGGCTAAAATAAATGTCTATTGTTAACCCTTATTTTGTAAGACTACCTGCACCCTTAGAATCGAATGCGCCACCGTACGGCATTTCTGCCTCTGAAACTCGAGGCTCAATGTGCGTATAGATTTTCGCGTATAGAGTTCCAAATCAATTGACTATTTCAAAATTTTGACACAATAGCTTGTTTGGACGTGTTTTGGCTAGAATTTTGTTTTGCACCACAAAATGGCTATATATATATATATATATATATATATATATATATATATATATATATATATATATATATATATATATATATATATATATATATATATATATATATATATATATGTATATATATATATATATATATATATAATAAATAAATGTCTATTAGCCGTTTATTTTGTAGGACTACCAGCATCTTTAGGAACAAATGCGCCATGATACCGCATTTCTGCTTCTGAAACTTGAGGCTCAATATACATATGTGTAGATTTATAGATCAATATGTATAGATTATTGACAATGCTAAACCAGTTGACTATTTCAGAATTTTGACAAAATAGCTTGTTTGGACTTCTTTAGGCTAGAATTTTTCTTTTGCTCCACAAAATGGCTGAAAATTCCACTTTCTGTGGGACAGTCTTTTTGGCGAACATAAATGTCTGTTAGCAGTTTATTTTCTAGGACTACTTGTACTTTTAGAAACAAATGCCCCTTCGCACGGTACTACTGCCTCTGAAACAGGAGGTTCAACATACATATAGGTTTTTGAATCAAATTTCAAACAAGGCCAATCTAAGTCGAATTTTTCTTCGTGAATCTTATTGTATGTTAATTTTTTCTTCATGAAACTTTTCGCAAGTTGACTTTTCGATTCTTGAACTTATATGCCTTTTTCTTACATGCTAGTAGGTTAGGTTAAGATTCATGGTGTACCATATAACTGAACCTACTAGCATGTAAGAAAAAGACATACAAGTTTTATGAAGAGAAAACTCTACTTGCAACAAGTTTCATGAAGTAGAAATAAAAAATAACAAGTTTTTTGAATACATAAATCAAGATACATTAAGTTTCTTGAAAAAATAGTCTACATGCAACAATTTTCACGAAGAAAATTCAGCATGCATCATGTTTCACGAAGAAAAACCTACATGTAACAAGTTTCACCAACAAAATCAATGTACAAGTTTCATGAAGAAGAAATAAAATACAACAAGTATCTCGAAAACATAAGTCAAGATACATTAAGTTTTATGAAGAAGAAATAATCCACATGCAACATTTTCACGAACAAAAATCAACATGCATCATGTTTCACAATGAAAAAAACAATATGCAACAAGTTTCCAATAAATCAGCATGCTACAAGTTTCACGAGGACATAGTAAATCAATAGTAAATCAGCTTGCAACAAGTTTCATGGACAAAAAAATAGCATGCAACATGTTTAACGAATAAAAATTTCAAGATAAAATAAATTTCATGAAAGAAAAAATCAACATAAAAGTTTCACAAAGGAAAACTAAAAATACAAGAAGTATCATGATAAGAAAATTAACAAGCAACAAGTTTCGCGAAGAAATAGTCAGCATACAACCTGTTTCATGCGCCAAAAATGAACATACAAATAGTTTAAGGAAGAGAAAAAATAAAGTAGAATAAGTTTTACGAAAAAAAATTAATATGCAACATGTTTCACGAAGAGAAATCAACATAAAGCAAATTTCATAAAGAAAAAAAAATAAAATACAATAAGATTCACGAAGAAAAAATTAACATACATTGGCCTTGTTAGAAAATTCTGAGATAGTCAATTGGTTCGAAAAACTAAATGCATATTGAGCCTCCTGTTTCATGCAGTAATGCCGCACGGCGGGACATTCGTTTCTAAAGGTGCAGATAGTCCAACAAAATGAACGATTAACATGGACATTTGTTTTAGCCAAGAGAAAGTTCTTAAGCCGAACTTGCCAGACATGACAATAAACAATCAAGAGAGATAAAACTCTACAAAAAAAAACTTCAAACGAGACGACGGCCAGTAGAATTAAAAGACTAAAACAACGCGGATATTTCGCCTGTATAAAACAAGGCGTCTTCAGCACAAGATAGAAAATTAAAAGAAAACTAATCTGAAAACAAATAAAAATAAAAACCACCACCAAATATAATAAATACAGTTGTCGCTACTTATCCACGTAGGGAAAAGCAGCTATGCGAGTTACTTCAGTGAGAATCAAAGAGCAACTGAGGAAAAATTTATGAAAATTGAAACTTAGTTAATTATTCTGTTGCGAAATAATCCTCTTGTAAGCTAACATTGAAGCAACTCTTTTTGGTCTAGTGGGTAATCTTGTCCCCTGGTGATTGTGTAAAATTTTATTTCCCCCATCGACTATTGGCTCATTTTTTAAAAGAATATCATAAATTGGGTCAATATTCAAATTCCCTGTGTCTCTATTTACTGAAATATTAGCAAATATATGTTTTTTAATTTCTATAGCCTCCCTCGCCCACTGAGAAAAACCTCTATCATTAGAAATAGCTGTAGCCTCATCAAATTGTATAACATGTTCAGGATAAAAGAATGTTTGTTCAGCTACAGCCGAAACAAAAGTTTCGGGAGGCTTTCTTAATTGTAGAGTTTTTTCTATTGAGTTGCGATGCTCAATAAATCTTTCAGTAAATTTTTGGTGAGTTACTTTACCAATATAAAACTTTCCACAGGAACAAGGAATTTTATATACCCCACTAACTAAATCTCAAAAGGGGTTAAATCCTTCCCAGAATTAAGAAAACTACCTAATGGTCTCACTGATTGGAAACAAGCATCAATGTTATGTTTACCCACAATTCTTTTAACCATCTCCCCCAAAGTAGGTACATAAGGTAAAGAAAAATGCTATTGTGTGAAAATTCTAAGATAGTCAATTGATTTAGAATTATCAAAAAACTGTACGCATATTGAGGCTCGAGTTTCAGAGGCAGTAATCCCGTTCGGCAACGCATTGGTTTCTAGAGATGTAGGTAGTCCTACAAACTAACGTTAAACACGGACATTTGTCTTTGGCAAAAAAGGCTGTCCCACAGCAAAGCAGAGTTTTCAGCCATTTTTTGGTGTAAAACAACAATTCTAGCCAAAAGAAGTCCATAAAAGCTACTGTGTGAAAACTCTGAGCCAGTCATTTGGTTTAGAACTGTCGATAGTCTATACACATATTGAGCCTCAAGTTTTAGAGGTAGTAATCCCCTAAGTTGGCGCATTCGTATCCAAAGTTGAAGATAATCCTACAAAATAACAGTTGACATAGACATTTATTTTAGCCAAAAAGACTGTCCCACAGCAAAACGGCGTTTTCAGTCATTTTGTGGTGCTAAACAACAATTCTAGCGAAAAGAAGTCCAAGAAGTGACCATGGTTTTCTTTGAGGTATAGTTTGATAATAAGTTATAATAAATATAAAGAAGACTTTCTAAGAGTTTTTGATAAGTGAATATTAAAGTTTTTTCAATCAATTATAAATTATAATTACTTGTTTTTTGCTTTTTTTGTTATGTATTTGCCCCTCTTGTCAGTTCTAAAGTTGTCTGATTTTTTGGTTTTTTTTTCTCTTTTTTATGGTTGTCGTTTGATTGTGAGGTTCAACTGGTAAGTACTATTAGTACTATTATTTTTTACTATTATTATTATTTTTTAATATGATTTTGACGAACATTGTTGTTTTCATTTATACTCCCGTTCCATCGGAGCTATGCTCTCTGCCGGGAGTAGGTCATACTTGTGTTGTAATTATTTTTAAAAATAAAAGAACCTGAACCTGAAGAACCTGTTGTGTGGAAATTCTGTGTAATACTAGTCAATTTATTTATAATTATTGAGTAACTGTACTCATACTGAGCCTCGAGTCTCAGATGCAATAATGTCGTACGGTAGCGCATTCATTTTTAAAAGGTGTAGGTAGTCCTACAAAATAACGGTTAACATAGTCATTTATTTTAGCCAAAAAAGACTGTCCCACAGCAAAACGGTGCTTACAGCCATTTTATGGTGCAAATCAATAATTCTAGCCAAAAAGGCTATTGTATGAAAATTCTGAGATAGTCAATTGATTTAGAATTATTGCAAATTATTACGCGTACTGAGCCTTGATTCTCAGGCAGTACGTTTGCGATTTTTGAAGAGGTAGCAGCCCTGCAAAATAACAGCTAGTCCTGCCAAATAAAGGGCTAACATAGATATTTATTTTAGCCAAAAGGACTGTCCCACAGCATACATGCATATGTGTTTTCTTCTAGCAAATAGCGCAAAATTCTTTTTTTGCTTATAGGAGCTTTGTAAAACGTGAACTAAAGTGTAAATAAAACTTTACTTCTAATAACAACCCCCCCCCCTCTGGAATATTGGGCTAGGGTGGGCTTGAAGATAGTCTTGACTCGAAAAACGTAGCATTTTCATTAAAACCTCTTAGAAA
The DNA here is from genome assembly GCF_032884065.1 of Artemia franciscana. Taxonomy (NCBI): domain Eukaryota; kingdom Metazoa; phylum Arthropoda; class Branchiopoda; order Anostraca; family Artemiidae; genus Artemia; species Artemia franciscana. The sequence continues at coordinate 41,667,869 of NC_088874.1, read as the reverse complement.
TAACCGAATGCAGAAATGTTTCTTTTTTCTTGCAGGGGCGTCTAATTGAGCAATAGAAACGTGGTATTTTTATGAAAGACCTGTCAGAAATAACTCTTAATATGGATTAAGTTTATCTCTAATAACAAGCCCCTCCCCCTCTGTAATTGGTTTCTAGGGTTCCCACCTTTATTTAATTCATGGTTCTTTTGCTTGTATTTTATCCTTTATCAGCTTTCTTCGCGTTTTCTTTTTTCGTTGGTTATGTTTTAATTGCCTTTTCTTGTTTCAATAATGCTTGTAAATTTTTTATTAATAAAATTTTTATGCACAATAAAAGCCTTCATTCTTTAGATTTCTTGTTCCAGGATAAAACTTCAATACATTTCACTAATACAATTTAAGAATCTTATAGCCTATGTACATAGGTATGCTCGTTTAATATTTCCTCTAATATAAGTGCTAAATTCTGTTTAGTAAAGAGTAAAAGAAATACATATGAAGATTTACCTTATTTTAGTCATAATGATACTCTCGTTTTTATTTTACCTCTGGTAGCACATCCAAGTTCCACTAGAGTAAAAGACAATTACTGAAAAAATTTGTTATGAACAAGCCTCAATGTTATCTGATAACACCCTCTAAAGTATCATTTAAACTGCATGTGCATATGAAATGTAAGCAATTTCTAGTAATCGATTCCCCCCTTCCATGTCAATTATTGCATCCATATGGGAACACGGTATTCTTTTAATCAGTCTAGTCAATGGGAACAGGGGATTCTGCTTGCGTGCAATATATTGTAATGTAGAAAGTATTACCCGAATCAAAATATTATGAATAGTTTGCTGGTCCAGATGGTTAAGGGTCTGGTCTAGTCATTGGAGAAATCTAAGGTCTTACATTCGAATGCTAATGCAGACAAAAATCTTTGGGTTATAAAGGTTCCCTGAAAAAAAAAACGCTCACTTACATAAGTCCCATCCATTGGTAGTTGTCTCGGGGCCTCTCTCCTCACGAGTGAATATGTATGTCGCCTATGCTGCTCTCTGTTTTGTGCCATTCTGAGAAGACCCGGGACGTTTTAGTCGGAAAATTTCCAGCACTTTGGAGGGCGACCGCGAGGGCAAGAATCGTCGATGCAACCTTTGCAGGCAATTTTCAGTAGTTTGTCGTTGGACTTGCGCTGGACGTGGTCAAGCCACCTGAGTTGTTTTGTTGGACCCGTACCCTGTGCGGAATGGTAGTGTCGTACTGATGTCTTTTGAGTAGGGTGGCATTTGTGACTCGATCTATGTATGTTATACCGGCGATTTGACGCAGCAGCTTTGTTTCAAAAGTGGCAAGTTGCCTTTAGGCATCTACTTTGACTGCCCACGTTTCGCAGCCGTACATAGCTATAGGAATGATGAAGGAGCAGAATAGTTTACGGAGATTCGATTTTGCTTCCATATTGGCATTACAGCTTGAAGCAGGTGCTACCAAGAGCGAGGCGTCTTTTGGTGTCCACTGAGTGATTATTGTCGCTCGTGACATTGCTCCCCAGATATGTGAAGGTATCTATCCATTCTATTTCCGCTCCATTAAGAAAAAACGCATTGAAAGAAATGAAATCCCGAAGAAAAAAAAATCTGAAAAGTATTATGTAACAACCCACGTGTTCATTGTCACTACGTAACACCCAACGTGTGCGCTGCCGTTCCGTAACATTCCACGAGGACGTCCCCCTCAGTTACAACGGGGATTCCCCACTTAACTAGCGGACTCTAACAGGTCCTACTACATAATAATCATAGGTAAATAAACCCATTTCGTAATAAGCACCTACTGGGGGGAATTGCTCGTTAGGGCTCCCCCACCGATGGAATTGGATGCTATGGGCCCGGTGGGATTGGTTGCTCGGCTCCAGTGGGACTACTCGTTAGGGGCCTTTTGTTGGAACTGATTGCTAGGATTCGGCGTCTTGAAGATTCCCCACTGACAGGCCCCTGATGGTTTTTCCCTGGCCCTCACAGGTTTTTTAAGTAATCAGAGAAACTATTAAGTAACTTGAAAAGCAATCCTGATTTTGTGATGCTTCGTGGGTTTTTACAACACCCAAACCCTATGGTGTAACATCAATAGAAATCCTGATTTTTGCGGGGTCTCGCTGCTTTTCTAAAGACTCTCTATATCTATGGTGTAACAACCAAACCCTATTAGACAACAACCGAAGTAAATCGTCCCTATTACGCAATCATTAGTAAGTTTAATTAATAACATGTAAACAGTACGGGAACTACTGACTAGAGTGGAGTCTCAAGTTGGTCTTAAAAAAAGAACGTAGAAAGATCGTAACTCTCCTGCCGAATATTCCTAGCTGGAAGTAGTAATGAGAAATAAACACATTGATTTCAACATTCTATTGAAATTGATAAGAATATAGCTGCTTCTTTTATTAAATAGTGTCAAACATAGAACAACTATTTGAAGGCAGTTGGAGACTCCAAATAAAAAATATTCTGACCATGTCCACAGGACTTGAAGTATATTCGTTTTACTAACCTTCGCGCAAAGTTTGTCTATAGATAAGATTTTAGCTCCCAAGTTTTTGCGTATAATAAATTCAGTCGCTGATGTCTTTTTTTTCAAATTAAAATTATTACTTTTTCCAAGATGGTTCTGCAAAAGTTTTCAAGTCTCTAGCTAGATTATTTTGCTTAGTTTTTAGTGGGGACCCTAACTCACGATTAATTATAATTATCTTGTAACTGTACAATTAATATAATTAATATTAAATACTGTATAATTATAGTATTCGAAAAGAAAATTTGATACTTTCCTTAAGTAAAAGATGACGAAGGTTTATCGAAATTTTAAGGCGATTTGGAACAACAAAACGAAAACTGTATATATGTAGAAAATTATATAAATGATCAAGGTAGTGGTCAATGATGATAATTATGTAATTAAAGGAAGATTTGGATAAAAAAAGTTACCCGTGTAAATTTAGTAGGCCTATTAAAAATTTCTTTACAATCCATATGATTCGATGAGAAACGCAAACCACTACCGACTAAAAATTTTATGCGTCTATAAACTTAAAATTTGAAAAGATAATTGTGTAATAAAACAAGAAACACCGGAACCTACCTTGGACCCCATGCGATAGCTCTGTGGACCCCAAAGTATCTGGGAGCTACAGTTTTAAAACCTCTATACTAAAGCGTATGGATATATGTATATATATATATATATATATATATATATATATATATATATATATATATATACCAATTGATCCTCCTTTGTTTTATCTACAGTGTATATAAAAAGTTCATAATATTTGAATCTTTGGTTCATTGCTTGAGGAGTGTATTATATGTATATACCATTAGAGTAAAGGAGCAAATATCCTTCAGAGCCATTGATGGTACATAGGGCGTTGCCGATTGTCGACGCGCTTCAATTGCCGGTTTGAGAGAGAGAGACAGAGAGCAAGAGAGAGAGAGAAAGAAAGAAATAATTATTGTGTATATGAGGGGGCTTTCCCGTTCTCTATCATTCTCTTTTTACGCTAGAATCTTACTTTTTGTCACAATTCTTTAGTAACGACTGCTGAAACACAAAGCTCGTTGATTTCTAATAAGAAGCTTTATTAAAGCACTAAAAAACTTTAGTGTAGTTAGCGGAGGTCCTAGCAGGGGCCAGCCCTCCTGATATACGGAGTTATTGCTATTCGTCCTAATTTTTAATGATGCTCCTTACTTTCAGTCGAAAAAAATGTATATTTTTATTTAATATCCAAGGTAAACTGACAATCTAAACGAGAAAAACCTGCCACATTTTAAATGTGGTGCTAGCAAACGCAGTTGTCTATATTTGTAGTGAGGCTTTTTCCATAAGAAAGCCCAGAAAAGAATGCAATTTATAAGCCAAATTGATTCAAATTTTCCTTGCTAGACTGAATACTCTCTCTACGGTCAGACAAGGCTTGTGCAGAACAGAACTTTTGAGTTTTTGACTCGTGTTTCTTTAGCATTAATATTTCCGCATTGATAACTCGTTTTATTTCAGATCTACCAGAAAAAGTCAATGACATTGAAATGGCCCTTTCTAGCGAGGAGTCTACAATCTTCATTCATGTGCCAGAAGTAAGTTTTCTACATACAGTTAAAGCTCTCTACTTCTTACTGTCTTTTATTTCCTCTCCCATTCCCTATTTTTCATGTCTCTGCGCCTCTTTCTCAATAGTCCCCATTTTCTGCAGTATAGTGGTATTACTGAAGAATAGATTAATTCTATTTCATCTGTAAGTCTTTTAAGACAAGATCCCAGCAAACACTGTTTTCCAGCATTTATTTTATATCTATGAAGATTCTACCTCGCAGCAGTAAAAGTATAATTTTGAAAACATTCTTTGAAGAAGATTTTTATGAGATGAAAAGAGATTTATGTTGAAATGGGTTTTTTAAGCTCTATGGTAGCTCAAATTGTGTTTACTACTAAAAAATCATTGCTTCGCCAAGCTATGGTCGTTTAAATTAACAAAGTATTATCAAATCGTATTTGTCTTCATCAAGGCTACCATAATCTTACTAAGTATTACATAACTCTTGTATGATATTTTCAAAATCTTGTCTTATATTATGAAACATCGTGCACTACATTATCAAAATCTCGACTGGTATAAGAGAATCCTTTATGATAATATCAAAATCACATATGGTATTATCAAAATCATGCAAGTTATTAACAAAACCTTGCACTGTATTATCATTTAATATCACAAGTTATTAACAAAATATTACAAAATTGTTATTAACAAAATATCTGCTATTACCAAAATTTGATATAGTACTGTGAAATAGTGTGTACTCTTAACAAGATTGTCAAAATCCTATCTTATATTAGTAAATATCTTGCGCTACATTATAAAAATATCGACTGGTATAATGAGAGTTTTCTATAGTAATATCTAGACCTTAAATGGTATTCTCAAAATCTTGCAAGTTATTAACAAAATCTTGCATTGTATTATCAAGATCGTACCTGACATTAACAGAATATTTTCAACTTCAATCAAAATGTGTGCTATTACAGAAATCCAATATGGTGCTATCAAAATCATTTCCACTACTAACAAAATTTAGCATAGTACTATCAACATCATGTCTGTTATTATCAAGATTATCAAAATCTTGTCAAATAATATGAAAATTCGATACTTTCAATGAGTTTTACATTTAAAAGTCTAGATAGCGACCCGATTCACTACCTCAAGTGCAGCCATCTTTTTAGCTTTGGTTATAGATGGCAGCATAACTGCATTTTAAGATAGGATACATTGAGGTTAAACGAACCTAACTTGAATCCAGTTAACTCAATGTAATCTAGCTTTTATCAAACTTTTATTTCTTTGGTCATGGTTAAAAAGACTTGTTTCGTAAATGCAAAAAGTAGTAGTTCACTGATCCCAACAGAAGATGTTACACAACTAGTGTGTGAGTTCCTTCATGTCTCAAACGACATCCTATGGTTAAAATTTATATCTTAGAATTTATTCAAAATTTATTTCTTAAAATTTATATCTTATAAGTAACTTAAATCAGGAAACTAGTTCTCTCACAGGTCAAAATAAACCAGTTAAGCACTTTTGAGTCAGTTAAAAACGTTTGGGGTTGTATCATTTATCTAGTGCCGTCATAACATTTCTTATAACGTATTTGACTTCATTAAAACATGTTATGTTTTGTTAGAACGCTCCAAGAAGCTTAGGTTTCAGTTTTGAGAAAATATGTACCTTCATGTCTCAAACGGTTTATTACAGTTAAAAAATATATGTCAAGCAACCTAAATCAGGAAATTAGTTTTGTCAAAACTCAAAATAAGCCAGCTAAGATCATTTGAGACTATTAAAAACATTTGGACTTGTAACATTTCTCTCATAGGACTATCGTCATATTTCTCAACATTAATTCGACTTCACTAATTTTGTTAGAACATTTTAAGAAGCTTGGGTTTCAGTTTAGAGAACCAAAAATGTACCTTCATGTCTCAAACGGTGTCCTATAGTTAAAAACATATCTTAAGTAACTCAGACCAGTTAAGAACGTTTGAGCATGTATAGTTTCTTTCATAGGCCTGTCGTATCATCGCTTAAAATGTATACCACTTTATTAATTTTGTTAGAGCATAAAAAATGTACCTTCGTGTCTCAAGCGGCGTCCTATAGTTAAAAATATATCTTAAGTAATTAGGAACCGTTGACAACGTTTGAGCTTGTATCATTTCTCTCATAGGGCTGACATATCGTTGCTTAAAATACATGCTACTTTGTTAATGTTTCCTTTTGAATCAGTTAGACACTTCTGAACTAGAAACCAAAGAATTTATACAATCTAGAAGGCATACAAGTGTGATGTATGTCAAAAAAGGTTTAATTGGGTAAATGTTTGTTGTTGTATGTATACTCAGTAACATTTAAGACTTGAAAAAAAAAACAGAAAAAATCTCTAAGTAAGAAATAAATCCTGCCCCCTCCCAAAAAACTGTAAAGAGGGGACATTGGGGGCTCTGGAGGGACCTGGGGACACTCATTGGGCACTGGCATGCACTCTTATAACTTTAGTAAAGGGGGACAGTCATAGGAGCTCTTATTGAATAAATAGTACAATATATAGTACATTCATTAATATTTTGCATTAGGTGTATCTTGAATTCCCATTTAAAATTAATGCTTTTTTGCTTCGGAAATTATCTCTAAACCTCAATATTAATGTTTTATTTAACCCAGTTCTGTTGTCAAGAATAATTGCCCAGACTAACATTCCTTGTTAGCTGTCAAATTAAAACTCAAAATTTTAACCCCTCTGATGGAGTTGTTTGATAAGAGTTAAGCACTCAGAAGTAATCTTAAACAAGACTTATTTTGAAATTATTTGTTGAATAGTGAACTAAGAACATTGATTTATATATTTTGTACAATGAAAAGTTGGATTTTTGAACTCCTTAAAGAAGAAACTAAAGGTAAGGCTTGTAAATCTTTTAGATGATGAATTTCAGTAACTAAAAACGATTTCATAAATACATTATGATAATAGAAAAACTATGATAGTCCATTCTCTCCAGTAAACTTGAAATAAAATTCTAAAGTACTTAAATCTGAAGGCATATCTTGTCTTTGTTTATTCATTATAATTCAAGCACTGGAAGAATACTAATTTTAATGTCCCATCTTCAATGCCCTTTATACAAAAAATTGTGTCAACAGAATGTGTATTTCAAGATTCCTTGCATCTGTCCTCTTAAGTAGTACGACTGTACAAATTTTTTTCCTGTCTTAATATAGACAAAGTTTCTATCTTTTGGAATAAAGGCAATGCATACCGTTGTTAATATGCAAATGAAATGGTCCATCTGTAGTGTGCTAATGGGGCTTTGGGTTTATGCAATGAGGTTTAGGGTATGATATCTAGAGCCTCAGGCGTTCCTGTTGAAGTATAGGCAAATTTTATTCCTGTTGGATCGCCTAACCCCATACTACTATCGTTCGGCCACTAAACTACGTCTTGATATTGAAAATCTTCATTTTTTTTCCTGTGCATCTTTCGCTTTTCTTCAGCTCCATGGTGATATTCCTAGGCCTCTTAGATTTATGCCTTCTTTTGTATCTGATCGGTCAAATTATCAGCTCCGTTATCTAAATATTCAAATTCTGCATATATTAACAATTAAATTGGATTTTAATCCCTTTGCATATCAATTGACATGAAACACCCTTCCCGATTCGGGTCGAGAATGCCACTCGTTTCGTACCTTCACGAGACTTGTGAAATAAATGTCCCATATGATTAATTTTTCCTTGACGTTTAGGCCTATAGTGCTATCCATTTTTTTAATTATCATTATAGTTATTGGTGTTGTGATTAATAGCAGTTCGATAAAGCTTATGTAATGAAATCTATTTCCGTATGTTGATATTTTTTCATTTTTATGAAGCAAATGCTTTACATGTTAAGTGCTTAATGCTATAAGATCTGTTTCATAATCCCCCTCCTACCGGCCATGGAATCTTTGTGGGGATTTATTATCGTGTTGTTTTCTATCTATCTAAAATTTTGCACAAATGTTTAAACGAATTAGAAATTTCTATAGTAATGAAAGAAAATCTTGCACTGCACCCCTTTGACGAAGGAAGCCCAAAAATTTGAGGTGCTATGGATATTTGATTTCTTTTAAATACATTTTAAGTCTCTCAAATTGCTTCCTCATTTTTTCATTACATAAATAATGCCGAATTTGCAACTCGTCCTTAACCCAGTTTCATAAATCAGTGATAGGTCCAAACTTTGCTTGGCAGGATCAATAGCTTATTTTCGATGGAACAACCCCCCCCCCCCCCGGTAGGTATTTTGTTGTGCATATGGTTCTTAATTTACTATGAGTCTTTATTGTAGGGCAACTCCATTGATGTAGACGCTTCTTTAGTTGTCGAGCCAAGAAAATCGAAGCGCCGATTTGCTAAAGCTCCCATTGAGGCTAGCCCACCTAAGCCGCAATCATCAAATAGAGTGAGTCTTTTTCTCCAAACTACCATGTTTTTATATAAAAGGCAAACAAACAGCATCGGTCTTATCATGAAACAAATAAATTTAAAAACGGATAAAATGTGTAATTAACGGGTAAATTTTCCAATTAACATCAGAAATTCACCCTAGATCCAAATCCAAAATTTCTTTGCATTGGAAATGAACTCTACCTTCTCCTCCCTAATGTGCAAGTGCATACCTTTAGTAGTATATGTGCACTGAATTCTCCTGTCAAAAAAAATAGAAAATTGATTGAATATATATAACTCAGGGTACATATTTGCACATTAGAGGGTGGGGATAAAGCTAGTCTTCGACGAAAATGAATGTTATGTTTAAATTAAGGATGAAATTCTTATTCAAATGGTATGTCTGTCTCATTATGGCTATTTCATTAGTAAGTTAATCGGAAAACTTACAAGTTAGGGTTACGTTCTTCGTGTAAGTTTTTGGTGTGCCATTTTGTGTAGTGCTGTGGATTAAATTGTTAGTGCAAGATTAATAATTGCGATCATTCGATAGCAGAGATTGAGTTTTACCCATAATCCGAATTACATTTAGAAATGTGTTTTACATCTTTTTTAAATTTCAAAAAGTCGTCGATTGTTGACTGAAACCTTGTTGCACTTGTTGCATGCCAGTTTTTTTCTTCGTGAAACATGATGTATGCTTATTTTTGTTCCTGAAACTTATTGCATGTATATTATTTCTTCAAGAAATTTAATCTATTATGACTTATGTCTTCGAGAAACTATTTATATTTTCATTTCTTCTTTCTGAACTTTGCATGTTGATTTTTCTCTTAGTGAAACTTGTACGCCTTTTTGTTACATGCTACTAGGTTAGGTTAACCTAGTCTAGTAGCATGTAAATAGCTAGTAGCTTGAAGTAATAATCCACATGCAGCAAGTTTCAAGAAAAAAAAATCAACATGCATCATGTTTCACGAAAGAATAAATCAATGTACAACAAGTTTCACGAAGAAAAATATCAAGATAAATTAAGTTTCACTAACTAAAATCAGCACGTGACAAGTTCCTCGAACAAAAGCGGTTTCACGAGGAGAAAAATCAATGTACAAGTTTCGAGAAGAGAAAAAGGAACATGTAACAGGTTTCATGAACAAAAAATAAAAATATTGCAAGTTTTTTGACGGTATAAATCAAGATACATTAAGTTTTTTGAAGAAATAATCCATATGCAACAAGTTTCACTAAGAAAAATGAACATGCATCATTTTTCACGAATAAAAAACCAATATGCAATAAGTTTTACAAAGAAAAAATATCATGATAAATTAAGTATTACGAAAGAGTAAAACAACATACACAAGTTTTACGAACGAAAATCAGCAAGCAACAAGTTCCATGAGCAAAACCGGTTTCACGAGTAGAAAAATCAATGTACAAGTTTCACGAATAGCAAAATCAAAATGCAAGAAGTTTCACGAAGAAGAGATAAAAACATAACAAGTTTCTTGAAGACAAAAATTCAGATACATTAAGTTTCTTGAAGAAATAATCCACATGCAACAAGTTTTACAAACGGAAATCAGCATGCATCATGTTTCACGAAGAAAAAGAACAAACAGGCATCATTTTTCATGAATAAAAAAAAATTCAAGATACATTAAGTTTCACGAAAGAATAAATCAACATACAACAAGTTTTCACGAAGAAATATATCAAGATAAATTAAGTTTCTGAACAAAAATCGGCACGTGACAAGTTCTACGAACAAAATCGGTTTCACGAGGAGAAAAATCAATGTACAAGTTTCATGATTGGAGTCAATTGCTAGGAGTCATCAGAAGAAACGCAGTTGGGAATTTTACTTTAAGTTTAAATGGTCGTTTCTAGTGTAAGCGGCTATTTTTGTTGGAAAACGTCTGAAAATGCTTTAGGTGTGATAATGCACGCAAGAAGGTGCCATATGCTAATCAGCGAGTGCCACAGACTGGGAATTACCATGGGACATTGCAATCTAACAATGAAATTGCGAGTTTCCACTATTCAAATAAAAACAATGGTCATTTTAATATATCAATTAATTTTTGTAAAAAAAATGGGTGAAAATGCTTTAGGTGTGATAATGTGCCCCACGGTGGCATACCGTGGCACAATGACATGAAGAGACATCATGTATCATGTTGAGGATGACCTGCAAAATCATGTTTTAAATATATTTTTAACTAGAAAATACCTTGAAAATGTTTTAGGAATGATGGAGGGCTGCCAGTGGGACAGCATCAGTGTGACATAGTAGTTCAAATTGACCTGGTGTATCACGGAGGGTTGGTTGCGAAAACATGAACAAATAGATTTGATGTATGATTTTTAACAAGAAAAAATCTGGAAAAATGCCTTAGGAATCCCGAGGGGATGCTGCAGGGTGCCAGAGTGGCAGTCACAGTGTGGTACGGTGTCGTGAATTGAGATCGTGTGTCATGTTTAGGATGGCTTGCAAAAATAGGAATCAAAGGATTTAAAGCAGAATTGTCTTGGGAATCATGAGGGGGTGCCAGAGGACCAGTAATAGTGTGCGACGGTGGTGTGAAGTGACATAGTGTATCACGGAGGGATGGCTTGCGAAAATATGAACCAATGGATTTAATGCAAGATTTTCGACCAGAAAATATCTGGAAAATTTATTAGGAATGATAATGATAAGGGGTGATAGAGGGGGCCAGTAATTGTGTGGCACGGTGGCGTGAATTAACATGGCGTATCACGGATTGTTGGGTTGCGAAACATGAACCTTTGCATGTAATGCATGATTTTTAACAAGAAAATATCTGGAAAATGTCTTGGGAATGATGATGGGGTGCTAGAAGGTGCCAGAGGGGTAGTTATAGTGTGGTATGGTGATGGGGATCTATATGATGTATCACAGAGGATTGGGTTTCGAAATCACGAAGTATTGGATTTGAATCATATTTTTATCTTGAAAATATCAGTACAATGTCTTAGGAATGACATTATGTATCACTGGGATATCATGGGTCATCCACCTATTGTCACAACGGCGTGAATTACTTGGACTAACATGTTCTACTGCTTAAAGCTAAGGTGGGAGGTGTTAAAGAATTTTTTGCTGGGCGGGGGAGTGAAATCTAACACCCAGTCAAAGAAATGAGGCATTTTCGTTGAGATCTCTCAGAAATAACTCTGAATATGTTTAAATTTATGTCTAATAACAACCCTTCCCCTTGGAATTGCTTTCTAGGGTGGGCCAGCCACATATTGTCACGGTGGTGTGAATATGCATAGTCTTGGTTCAAAGAAACATGGTATTTTCAGTAAGACCTCTCAGAAATGACTCTTAATATGGGTCAAATTTATCTATAATAACAAGCCTCCCCCTCTGGAATTGATTGCTATGGGTTGGGCCAGCCACATATTGCCACGGTGGCGCCAACTATGCATAGCCTTGGCTCAAAGAAACGTGGCATTTTCATTAAAACCTCTCAGAACTAACCGAATGCAATAAGGTGTTTTTGTCTTGCGGTTGCTTTTAAGTGAGCAATAGAAATCATTCATTTTCATCAAGATCTCTCAAAAACACCTTGTAATTGTGTTTAAATTTATATCTAATAACAACCCTCCTCCTCTGGAATTGCTTGCTAGGGTGGGTCAGCCATGTTGACAACGTGGCTAGAATATTGATTGAATTCATGCTAGTCCTTAAAAAACTTGAGTTCAAGTTCAACTTTCTTACTGGTTTCGAAAAGATTTAACCCCTATTTTTGGTAGATGGCCTCATGAAAATAATTTAGATTCATACTTATAATTCAATAACTTAAAATAATCCAGACTCATTCTCATATTCTTCATGAACTGGTCCTAAATGTTAATCATTGCGAATTAATGGTGTTGCTAATAAAATTGTAGCTTGTGCAGAAAACATCCACCTGGTACTGCTTCTAACATCTACCACTGCTACTCTTCTGCTACTACTTACTACGGCTTCTTAGACTCATGCAATTCAGTAATATTAAGTAGAACAACGTTCAGAACTTATGGCTATGAACCTAGTAAAGAGCGGTTCACTATTAGGAACTACCTGGTTTAATGGTTACCAGCTCTTCGTTGGAATTGTGGTTGATAATAACTTGTTAATAAACCGTGAACGATGTACAGTAGTCGAGGAACTCACCTTCAGGAACGTCGCGTTCTGTCTACGGTTGTGCAGAGTAATTAATAAGCGATGATCAAATATCATTTTCTTTTTAACCTTTCTACAGATAATATTCTTGTGTGACCATTCTTTGACCTTAGTTGGTCTTCGCTTGTGCCAGAGATCAAATGGCTGTATGTTAACGGTTGCCTGGCGATTGCCATTTTTCCTACGTTGAGGAGTTTTGTGTAAATTTCAAGATTTCTTTCGAACATATTCCAAAGATTAAAGTTTGTATGTAGTATGGTATAGGGTTGTGATTGTAAGTATGATATAGGGTTTTGAGTACTATAAAATAAATTTGGAGCCATTTTGGCGCTAAAACATCATCTGGTGTCATTTTAGTTCTCTATGGGCCAAAATTGTTGTGTAGCTTCCATGATTTGATTGTCCTTAAGATCATATTCTATTTTGGTGATGTTTTCCTTCTAAAATCAAGAAAATTTTTGTAAGCTCATAACTTCTGATGAGTAGCTTTAAACTTGTTGAATATTAAATGTTTGCAGTTTCGATAAAACCCTGTTATTTGACGTGTTAATTTTGTATAAAAAAATTAATCTTTAGTGTTACTTTTTGAACGAGTCGCTCTTTACTTACAGTTTGTTAAAGTGAACTCTTAGATCAGTACAATTTATCATGTGAATTTGAATCAACACTACAATGGTGAATTGAACATGGAAGAGCACAGGGAAATGTGTAAACAAATTTGCATATGGAGGGGAGGGGGCATGGGCCTGGATCCTTCCTCCCCTGAGTAAGGACCTGTCACCCCGGCTCAATTGCCGAGACATTACGACATTCATTAAGAACGTTTCTTCTGTGTTCATATGTATATAGGGGTTTGAGCCGTGTATACTCCTATGGTAGTGAATATTGTTACTACATGATATATTACTTCTCAATTGTATTCTTTTTTATGGTCCTATTTTGTGCTTATTTTTTAGTTTGCTTATATAGGTACTCTTCATTCATCGTAGCTTTGTGCACATTTGGTAGAGTTACGGACCGGTCAGAATTCTGTCCAGTTGCTGCTGGTTCATGTCGTTTTTATTATGTTTTTAGGCCGCTATTTTACCAGATAATTCTGATGACTCAATTATTGTACCTAAAAGAAGAGGAAGAAGAAAGGCTGTTGCACCAGAATTCCCACCAGAAGGAACTGAAGCTTTGCAAAAGCTTTTGGAAGGAAATCGGAGAAATAAAAAGAAGCAGAAAGAGGAAAAAGATGGGCGTTCAGAAAACCAAAATGAACCTAGAGTGCCTGCTGAACAAGTAAGTTATTTGGTTGTTTTTGAATTGTATTGGGTTAAACTTTATTAAACAAAAAAAACAATACACAATTTAATCATTTGACAAGTAGTCGTCCAAGGATAAATTAAGCTCTGAGGACAAACAACTACAACAATCAATATCAATAAATCAACTGAATAATTAAAAAAAATATTTACATATTTCACATATTTCCAGTACGACGTGGGGTCCGGCAAGGTGCTGTCCTCTCCCCCTCTATTTTCAAACTTTGTATATTATCTGTCCTTTCCTCTATCCCACCTACTTGCATCCTTAACTCTGTAAATATTTCTTATCTTGCCTATTCGGATGATATTCTTTTGATCAGTATAAGTGTGAATATCTTTCATTTAATAGTAATATCACTACTCCTCTAATTTGTGGATCTTTTTCTATCCCGTCGGTTTCTTCATTTCGGTGGCTGGGAATTAACTTTAGTAAAACACTAAAATCCTTACGTACTCTCGCTATTGCTGATTGCAAGAAGAAAATCCAATTAAGTTACTCTAAAATTGTTGCTAACCGAGGTAAATACAATAGAAAGTCTCTTGCTAAATTATACTCGGTTTTTACAGGTCATTCGGTTTTGTTTCTTTCTGGTATTTACCTTATTTTTCATAAAAAAGATATCAGTTCAATTCGTTCTTATTATTTCCGGTTTTCCCGTTTTCTATTGTATCTGCCTCCATGGTATAGGAATAGGAGCCTCATATCTATTTATAGTTTCCCGGATATTGGGTTGAAGCTCACGGAGCTTGCTGGCAAAATACCCCAGTCTACTTATAATTATTTGCCCGCCCACAGAGGCCTTACTCGTTTGCTTTAGTTTCTTGTTTTTTCTGTTTTGTGTAGTGTTTGTTTATTTTCTTTTATTGATACTCCGCTTTGATTTTTTCTGGCGGGTCAAAAATAAATTATTATTATATAATAGTAACAAGTAAAATAAATATCAAAAATCAGACTATGGTTCTTCATCCTCCCCTCCCAATAAATGCTTCTTTAATCTTTTCTTAACTTCCTGTAGAAGTTCTACCACCTGATACTCATCGGAAGTACATTCCAAACACTCGATTCCAAATAGTGAATCGTAAATCCTGCCCGAGTACTCTGCCTACGCTATGTGTTCAAACCAATAATGTGTAAATTTTAGTTCATCTTGGAACTTTTCAGATATCCTTCAGCTTGATTTGTTCTTTTTGGGAATGCGCGTAACAGGGAGACATGCATTTCTCAGCTTTTTGTGTGTTCAATTTTCAAAGGTACAATTTATTGGAGCCATATTTAAGCAAAGCTCTGCAAGCTAAATACTTAATAATGTATCTGAGCAGAGATACCTTGTACGCAGGGAATGACTTCATTTAAGCAGTTTGAATGACAAAATAGATAACTCATTTTCACGGATCTCTTTTTGCTTAACCTACCTTGGGCCCTCCTTTGCCATGACTGGCACCCAATGCATCCTTGAAGAGCCGCCAGTCATCCCGGTTGTGTAGTACTGCTCCGACATCTTCCCATTTGGGTCGGCTCGTCGTGTTAATGTTGGACGGGTCCCATTGATAAATGGGACGTAAGGTGTACTATGGTCGACCGCTTCTTCGGATACTTTGAGTTTGCCATTCTGGGATCTGTCTAGGGACAGATTATACACGGATTATGTGCCCATGGTGGCACCACCTTTGCTGCTGACTGATGTCTGTAACCATGAGTTTGTCTGAGGTAGAACGGACAATCTGGTTTGTAATGTCATCTTTCAGTTGATATTCAGGATCCTTGGAATGTGGTTATTTTCAAGGGAAGAATCTGTCTTTCTTATTGCTATTAATTTCCTGCACTCACTGCTGCTGAAAAGTGCAGAAAAGGCATAGCCTCTATTTCAGCATCACAGAATACCCTTTGAATCGCCTCACTGGCTTTAGTCAGTTAAAAGTTCCCCTGACTTTTGTTATGAGCTGCACTTCCCGCTCGCTTGACCATGAAATTTTTATTGAGTTGTCGAAGTACCTGATCTCTACATCCTGCTCGACAGGTGAAGTTTATTCTTTCTGAGAATGAGGATACAGCGGAGATGCACATTTTTGACCTTTTATGTCTTTCATACTAAATATTGTCACATATTTTTGTAATTACCAGTTTCTTTCTCTTTACGCAATTTAATGTCTTTTCAATCTTTTTAAAGATATTTGATTATTGTGTCAAGTCCAAGTTGAATCAAGATGATTGCTACTAAGCTTCAAACTTTTGGTTTGCTTTTTTAATGTTTTTAAATTGTTGTAATCTCTTGTCAAAATACATAAAAATATTTTTGCAATTACCAGTTTTTTGCTCTTTAAGCAATTTAATGTAAACTTCCATGTATGAAAATCATTGCAATGACAACATCATTGCAATACTGATGTATTTTAAAATGACGTCATCAACATTTTTTTTTCAAAATCAAGGCTCTTAATGAATAAATACTAGAAGTAAATGTTACAGTGCGAAAGAACATGGCTTGAAGGCTTTTTTGCATGGTAAAGAATATGGTCAACTCGTCAGGAGAGAAAATGACATTAGTTGCTCTATTATATCCAGTGGAGAAGTAAAGAGGAAGTCTATTCTAGTGCCACCAGGCCGTATCCAGGGGGTTACCAGGTTCGACCTCCCCCCCCCCAAAGAAAACGCTTCTCCAACTTGCAAATTTGTCGAAAAAATGTCCTAATCTTTCTCTAGGCTGTTAGAGAAAGTTCATAGATGGGTAGTTTTTAGCACCCCCCCCCCCTTTTAAACTATTTTTTTTGGTAAAACCCTTTCCGAAGGAGAATCCTGGATACGGCCCTGAGTACCACCAGCAACAACTCTGGCTCAACCATATTAGAACTTTATAGCAAACAAAAACACAAAGAAATTGGCTTTGTATCCATTATAATAATATAAATTATCTAAAAACTATGCCAGTATAGACTTTCATAGCGGCCTCATTGGGTGAACATGACGGGTGACACAACAAGCATTGTATATCCAATTGTCATTCCAAATATGCTTTTCTATCTTTTTCATATTTTTTTTCTTATGTCGCCTATCTGAACGCCGCTTTAAGCATTATTCACATTGATAAGAGGAATAAGAAAAATGAAGCTTGGTTCTATTTTCTCGTATGCATCACGAATCCGAATGCTTAATTGATGGCGTCAAAGTGTCAAGAAAGATATGGAAGTCAAAATGAACAAAATATTAGCTTTACGTGGCTGTTTTATTATATTCGGATGTAATGAGGTAACATTGCTTATCTCACCAGTGTGAACCATGCATTACATTTACTTAAAAAACTAAAGTTCAATCTTCGTTCACAGATTTTGGCGCCAGGCTCTGGAATCTGGACCAATGAAGATCGGTCATTTTTGGACAGATTGACAGATCCGTCAACAGATGACTGGTCGTCATTGGTCTGGCATCCGGAATCCGGCTCCAGAATCTGGAAGACCAAACTTAAACCATAAAAACTTCGTCTAAACATTTGCCATAGCACTATGGAAAATAGCACAGTTTAATATCCCACTACTTCGAAAAAAAAAACGTCTGAAAAAAAGTCCTTATTTTAATGAGGAGTCATGACATCTTTATTACTTTTAGTAGATAAGGTTGTCAAACTTAGCATCTTCTAAGCGGTTTCTTATTGCAGTCAATCCATCTCCTGCAACAGAAAATAGGCGATCAATAGGTGCAGATGATGATAGAGGGGCGTTAAATTGCTTAAACAGTTTTCCAACTTTCGTGTAGTCTTCCAGAGAATCGAGGGTCTCTCTCTTGTCTTGAAGAAGTTCGAAGAATTCAGCTTTGAGACTAGTGTCTATATTTACTTCTTTATCACTGACACTATCATCACTTCCGTAAACGAAAATAGATCTTGTAGTGTCCCCTCTTCCATGCTTTCTTCATTTCCTTCATCATCCATTAGGAGTCTTTTCCTTTCAGAAACCTATTTTTCTGCTTCCTCCTTCTATTTGACAAATGCCTGATGCGCGTGAGGGTAGACATGCTACAAAAAAAAACAATTTTTTAAATACAAAAATGGAAGTCATTGCAGATGCATTGAAATAGCTTAGGCTTATGTTGGAATTCAAAGAATATGAAGATCAGAGGATTTAAGATGGTAATGAAAAAAAATTGGACCAAGTATGATTAGCCCTACAGTTTGCTCAAACAGTTAAAAATATGATGGTAGTAACTCATCTAAAGCCTCTTGCACGTATTCATATTTTCATCAAGCTATTGAAAGATTTGGCATGAGTTTTAGTTTTCATGATTTAGGTGCCTGGTAACTAAAATTTCAATTTAGTGCCTCGGGCCTAAGAGCAAAGAAAATTTTCTTAAACCTAAGGCCTAAGACGAGCGGCGTGAATACAGAAGAAGCCTGGTAGTGGGGGGGAGGGGCAAATTTTCAAAACTTTTGCAACGTGTAGTCAAAGCTGTCGCTATCCCCTTTCCTTTGGGAGAGGGCTGCAAGAATATGAGACAACATCAAAATCAGGCCAACTATATTATATTAAAAAAATTGTTTAAAGTGGTGAAAGTTATCTGTTAAGGGACGAGTGAACGGTTTGAAAACACTCTGAAATTATTGTAATATAAAAATATATTATTAAAAAATGTAACATTCTCGTTTATTCCTTTTAAACAATTATTTCAGAGAAGGTAAAACTCAAAGATAAACATTATGCAGGAAGAGAGGGGGGCAACTGCTTCCTTGCCCCACAGCAATTTCGTGCCTGCCTGAGAGAAACAAGAGAATGTTCTACATGTTGATATGAATCATAGCTCACAGTTTGTTTGGCAACATAACAGGCAGCTAACTGCAGTAATTTATTTATTCTTTTGTTTAAGATGGTAATTAGCTGAAAAATGATGGAACTAATATAAGTAACTATCTGCTTTGTCCCTAGTGTGATTGAGCTCCAAAGCCTCGCCAAGGCTCACCTCTTTCTGTCTAACTGTCAGCAACTGTGCTTCTGAAGTTTAAACGCAGTTGTGCATAATTACTGGACAGTTAAGGCTGTTGAAAGATCCTGGTAATTAGATAATAATTACCAAACAAAAACCTATTTTCGGACGACTGATGTGTCTTATAATTCGACCTTGAGATGCTTGAGAAAGTTTGTAGCGACCTTAAGAGATCCTTTGATAGTCTTGTTTGGGCAATTCTTACATGTTGCCAAGATCAAACCTTACTAATGTTCCAAATTGATGATCTTAAAAAACTTCCCATCAAGAATCGAGGGGATGTGTTGACCTTTCAGATTATCCATATTCAATTTTGCCCTGTGACTGTTGAGCCTGCAAAGTAAAAAAAAAATATTATTTTAAAAATTTAATTTACTTACTTGTAAATCTAGTCGAATACATTTGCCACCACTGACTGACTTTGAGAGTCATTATATTTAATATTTTGTTTAAAGGTGGAGCAGGACCACCCAAACTGGGTTGAGCTCAGCCTTTAAAGGCCTATTGCCTTTGCACCCCTAGAACTACAAACTTCAGAAGGAGCTTCTCTGCACCCTTACCCGCTGCAGTAATGTCAGTATGGACAGTTGGGGTCTGGTTGGGCTCCTTTTTAAGTTGTGCATTATTTTAGAAGATTGAGTTAAATTGAGTAAAAATTCCATATATAAGTGGACTTTCTAGGCTGATAAATAAAACTTCAATACAGTTAGGTCTCTTACATTTCATGTCATTCGGATCACACACGGTGTGTTTTTAGGTCTAATGCCATGTCCTACATCGAGCTAAAAACGGTTTATAAGCACAAATTTAGCATAGAATTCGAATATAAAAAGTATGCTTAAAAATTTCGGGAAAAGGAACTAAGAGAACAAACCTGAAAACAAGGAGGAAGGAAAATGTCGAACCAAGCAGCTCAAAAATAGCCTTACAGTCGTAAAAGTATCCTTATTTTTCTAAGGTGGCACTCAGACGGACACTTCAGTGACATACCAGTAGTATCCCTGTAGGCACTTTAAGGATGCCCATAGCCCCTACTTCTTACTCCATAGTCGCTACTTCTTCCTGATTTAAGATGACGAAGATTTTTAACGGCGATCCCCCAGGGTAAGATGCAGGTGCATGTTACGTAATAGGGAATATTTCCTAAGAGATGCAGGTGCTTATTGCGTAATAGGGGATACTTTCTAAGAGATGCTGGTGCTAATTACTTAAAACCTAATGATGTTGGGTAAAAACCTTCAGGGGCCGCCAACTCAGGATTTCTTTGATTGTTACATAATAGGGAATGTTTATCTGTGTTAACGATGACGCAATCTTGTGTGACATGATAGATTTATTTGGGGTGACGTAATCTCAAGTGACTCGGTAGATTTCTTGGGAATGACATAATGACAGCACACTCATGGGATGTTACGTAATGACGGTGCATATGTGGGTGCTACGTAATGGCGGAGGCAGACATGGGATGTTACGTTATGAAAACGCACACGTGGGGTGTTTTGTAATGACGACGCATGATGTTATGTAATGGTGGCGCGCACGTAAGATGTTATGTATTGGTAGTGCACATGTGAGTGTTATGTAATGACGGCGCACACATGAGTGTTACATAATACTTTTAGAGATTTTTTCTTCGGGATTTCTTTTTTCTTTCAAGGCCTTTTCATCTTTCAAAGTGTTTTTTTAGATTTCATTTTTTTTCAAGACGTTTTTCTTAGGGTATTTTTATAATCTAAAGCTTTTGTCTACATTAGGATTCGACAAAGATTTTCATCTGTTTAGAGGGTGCTGTGTGTCTGGGAATTGCCATGGGACATCGTAATTTAACTATTAAATGGCAAGTTTCCGCTCTTCAAATAAAACAATGGTCATTTTTAGTTT
This sequence comes from Artemia franciscana, assembly GCF_032884065.1. Classification (NCBI taxonomy): domain Eukaryota; kingdom Metazoa; phylum Arthropoda; class Branchiopoda; order Anostraca; family Artemiidae; genus Artemia; species Artemia franciscana. Next base: position 41,646,996 of record NC_088874.1, on the reverse strand, counting down.
CTAAAGTCATCCTTTATGAGGAAAAGGGCATAAACACCTTTAGGTGTTATAATGTGAGCCAGAGGGTGTCACCGGTTTTGTAGATTGTAGCACGATGACCTCAATTGCTAGTAGTCATAAGAAAAACATTATTGGAGATTTTCTTTTTAGTTTAAACAATTGATATTAGTGTATGTGGCTATTTTTTGCTTGAAAATGTCTGAAGATACTTAAGGTGTGATAATGCGTTCCAGAGGATGCCACGATCCAGCCATTGGGTGCCACTCTGGCGGTAAGTGCCTTGTAGTATTACGATGTAATAATGAAAAGCTATATTCCATCAGTTCAAATAAATATTATCTATCGGGATATTCAAACGTCAGAAAACGCTCAAGTGATGATGGTGGGTAATAGATGGTGCCACTAGGCAGGTATATTTTGCGACGCTAGCGTGAATTGCTACGAGTCACCAGGAGAAACATTATTGGGAATTTTTCATTCAGTTTAAACGATCGATTCTAGTGTAAACAGATGTTTTTGCAGGAAAATGCCCGAAAAATGCCATGTGTGTAATAATGCTTGTCAGAGGCTGCCGTGTGTCGGCCATTGAGTGTCACAGCCCAGGAAGTGCCATGGAACGTCGCAACCTAACAATGAAACGTTAAGTCTCTGCAGTTCAAATAAAAAGAATGGTTATTTTTAGTTTATGAAGTTATTTTTACGGGAACAACACTTTGGTGTGATAGTATTCACCAGAGGATGTCATCGGGCCGTTAAGCTGTACCACGTTGGTGAGAATTACCAGGAGTCATGAGAAAAATGTTATTGGGGATTTTTCATTAAGTTTAGACGATCGATTCTAGTGTAAACGAATATTTTTGCAAGAAAATGCTTTAAAATGCCATATGTGTAATAATGCTTGCCAGAGCGTATTGTGTGTCGGCCATTGAGTGTCACATGGTGGGTATTGCCTTGGACTGACACGTTCTACAGCTTAAAGTTTAGCTGGGAGGTATCAAAAGAATTTTTCAGTGGAGGGGTACTGAAATATAACATATAGTCAAAGAAACGGGGTATCTTCATTAAAAGCTGACAAAAATAACCGAATGCAAAATTGTGTCTCTTCTTTCTTCCAGGTACGTCTAACAGAGCAATAGAAACGATGCATTATCATTAAGACATCTCAGAAACATTTCTTAATATGGCTTAAATTTACCTCTAATAAAAACTTTTCCCGTCCACCTGGAATTGCTTGCTTGGGTGGGCCAGCCAAATATTGTGACGGTGGCGTGAATATGCATAGTCTTGGCTCAAAGAAATGTGGCATTTTCATTAAAGCCTCTCAGAAATATCTCTTAATATGACTTAAGTTTACTTTTAATAAGAACCATCCAACCCCTGAAATTGTTTGATAGGACCACCGCCTTTCTTTAATTCACGCTTTTTTAACTTATATTTTATCCTATATCAGCTTTTTTGAGGTTTTATTTTTTCTTTTTGTTAAGTTTTATTGATTTTTTCTTTGTTTTAATAATGCGTGTAATTTCGTTCTCATTAAGTAACTTTTATGTACAATAAAAAGCCTTCATTCTTTACATTTCCTGTTCTAGGATAAAACTTGAATATTTAACCATCTATGACATTTAAGCATCTTGTGGCCTATGTACATAGGTATGCTCGTTCTAGATTGCCTCCAATATAAGTGCTAAATTCTGTGTAGTGAAGAGGAAAAAAAGACTTTCGATCATATGTGATGGTGTACCATATTTTAGCCAAAATGATGCTTTCGCTTTTGTTTTATCTCTGATAGCACATTCAAGTTCCAATACAGTAAAAGACTATTACAAAAAACGTGTTCTGAAAAAGCCCCAAAGTTATCTGATAATACCCTCTAACGCATTACTTAGCAAGCAGGTGCACTTCAAATGTAACCAATTTCTAGTAATTTGTTTTCTCCCCTCCATTTCAATTCTTGCAATCATAAGAAAACACGCGATACATTAAATCATTCTAGTGAACGGGACTGGGAATTTCTTTCTGCGTGAATAGGTTATAACGTAGAAAGTATTACCCGAATAATAATGTTAGAAAGGCTGTCATATTCCAACTGTCTAAAATCTTAATACGGACATAAATCTTTCGATTAAAAAGGTTCCTTGAGAAAATGAAAATGAAATCTAAAAAATCGCCTTGTAAGAAAAGAAAAATCCCGAAGAAACAAAAATCTTAAAGTATTATTTAACACCCATGTGTGTACCGTCATAACGTAGGACCCACATATGCGCCATCATTATGTAACATCCCACGTCTGCGCTGTTATTACGTATTATCGCACGTGTGCCCCTGTCATTATGTAACACCCATGTGTGCACAGTCATCATAACCAGTGCTTATGTTGAGTTTATGCAACACTTACGTGGTTATATTGGAAGGTACCTCTGGCTAAGAGGTCGAAAAAATTCCTTTTTTGACAAAATTTTTTTCTACTTTTCAATAATATGTAGTATTCAACAGAAAGCAGAGTTCTAGTAAACGGGCCTGGGAACTATCTGTGCGTCGAATAGGTTATAAAGTAGAAAGTACTAGCCAAATAATAATATTAGAAATGCTTTCATAGTCCAGCTGTCTAGAGCTCTATTCCATTAGATGAAAATCTCTTTCGAATCCTAATGCGGGCAAATATATTTAGATTATAAAGGCTCCCTGAGAAAAACGTCTTGAAAGAAAATGTATTCTAAAAAAATCGCCTTGAAAGGAAAAGAAATCCCGAAGAAAAATTCTTTTTAAAGTATTAAGTAACACCCACGTATGTGCCGTCATTGTTTAACATCCCACGTCTGCACTGTCATTATGTATTATCTTAGTGTGCTCCTGTTATTACGTAACACCCACATGTGCAACGTCATCATAACCAGTGCTTATGTTGAGTTTATGCAACACTTATGTTGTTACATTGGAAGGTAAGAATTTTAACTTTTGACATAAGGGAGCTTACGCTGAACCAATAAAGAAGCAGATTTTTGCAAAATATCCAAAACTTAAACATAGCCTATTCAGTCGTGGGTGAAAAACTGGCTCTATCTGAGCTCTCATGACCTTAGCATAAGAGATAAAATTGCGAATCAAGACATTTGAAGGAGCATAGCTGATGGCGTGGTTGCTTCCTTTCCACAGCATCTAATTCTATATTTTCCATTTAGCCAATTTGTGACCCCAGTTTTTATAAAAGTTTTAAGCCAAAACACTATGTGAGCGGCATCGGCTTCACATAAGAAGTGGCACCTTATGCGTCTCTTTTATTGCTGTTCTCTGGCTAAGAGGTCGAAAAAATCTCTTTTTTGACAACAAAGTTTTTTACTTTTCAATATTATGCAATATTCAAGAGTCCAACCTGGCAAAATAGGAAGTGCTCTGGATGGTGAACATGGGGTTAAAATCGATAGCTGAAAATGTTTCATAAGCGAATATGGGTTTGGATGCTAAAATCTGCTTGTTAGCCAACATGGGTTAGAGGGGGTCTCAAGATGCATGTATAGCCTATTACATACAATTCATATGGATACCTTTATGCATTGTTTATACAAGTGTAATGAGCAATGCTGGAGGAATGTGGTCTTATTAACCTGATTTCGCTAAAACTGTAATATATAAAGTTTAGAGTAAAGGTCAGAGTAGCTTCACCTAATGAAAACAAGTTATTTTTTATTTTATACTAGCTGTTGGGGTGGCGCTTCGCGCCACCCCAACACCTAGTTGGTGGGGGCGCTTCGCGCCCCCCCCCCCCCCAAGCCCCCCCGCGCGCGTAAGTCGTTACGCGCCATTGTAGTTGTGTCCCTATGTCCCACCTGTGAATATAGATATATATATATATATATATATATATATATATATATATATATATATATATATATATATATATATATATATATATATATATATATATATATGTTTTTAACTACGTAAAACTTGCGAATATACAACATTCTTTGCTGTCTCTTTGAGGGTCCCGGGCGTCATTGATATTCCTTGTGTCCCGGTCGTCATTCGTGTCCCGGTGTCCCAGTCTGTATATACATTCGTTTTTGAATTGGTCTTTTTTTTAGGTTTTAGTTTTCTGCCTTTTTTTAGTTTTTTTTTAGTTATACCTCATGATTCTAATGATTGCTCTTGAGCTTTGTTGGTGGTGATTGCTAATCGAACATTCTCTGTGTCCCCATCGTCATTTATATATCCTCCTGTGCCCACCGGCGTCCCCGTTGTAGTTGTGTCCCTGTGTCCCGGTCGTCATTTATATTCCCTGTGTCCCGGTCGTCATTTGTATTCCGGTGTCCCAGTCTGTATATACATTCGTTTTTGAAATGGTAAATGATGAAATAAATTTTTGTATTTTTCCCCTTTTTTTCTTTTTAGTTTTTTTTGGTTTTTACATTTTTTTTAGTTTTTTTAGTTTTTTTTCTTTTTTCTTTTTATTTTTTTTTTATTTTTATTTTTTTAGTTTTGTTTCTCTCCTTTATTTTTCTTTTTGTTTCCTTTTTTTAGTTTTTTTTAGTTTTTAGTTTTTTAGCTTTTTTATTTTTTTATTAGTTTTTAGTTTGTTTTTTTCTTTTTAGTTTTTTTGTAGTTTTTACCTTTTTTTAGTTTTTTTTTTTACTTATGTCCTGGTCGTCATTTATACTTCCTGTGTCCCGGTCGTCATTTGTGATGGTTTGTTGACGGTGTTTTGTTGATGGTGATTGCTAATTGAACATTCCTTGTGTCCCGGTCGCTTTCTCTTTGAGTGTCCCGGTCGTCATTTATATTCCCTATGTGCCGGTGTCCTGGTCGTCATTTGTGTCCCAATGTAATTTCGTAATTTCGTCAGTCGAAAACATGACGTCAGCCGACACAGAAACATGACGTCACCTGATCCACAGACAGACAGACAGACAACTTATTTTTATATATATATAGATTATTTAGTCAATTGGGCTGTAAAGGTGCACAGAACCTCGCTCTATTCTCTGTTGAAATTTTGTTAGCATGCTTGTTAACTTTTTTTATGGCACTTGGTATTAACCAAGTGACATATAGCAATCGCAAATTCTGTCGGTCCCGGTTTTGCTACTTTAGGCACTTCCAGGTAAGCTAGGACGATGAAATTTGGCAGGCGTATCAGGGACCGGACCAAATTAAATTATAAATAGTCTTTTTCCCGATTTGACCAACTGGGGGGAGTGGGGGGCCCGTTAATTCGGAATAAATAGAAAAAATGAAGTATTTTTAACTTAAGACGGGTTATCAGATCTTAATGAAATTAAATAAAAAAAAAACAAGTTTTTTTTAATGAAAGTAAGGAGCGACATTAAAACTTAAAACGAACAGAAATTACTCCGTATATGAAAGGGGCTTTTCCTCCTCAACACCCCGCTCCTTACGCTAAAGTTTTTTATTGTTTTAAAAAGTAGAGTTGCGAGAAAGAATTAAACTTTAGCGCATGGAGCGGGGTGTCGAGGAGGAAAAGCCCCTTTCATATACGGAGTAATTTCTGTTCGTTTTAAGTTTTAATGTCGCTCCTTACTTTCATTAAAAAAAACTTGTTTTTTTTATTTAATTTCTGAAAGTTTTTGAATTAATGCATGTCTGATTTTGGCTCTCCGTACATAAATTACTAAAATGAAATTAGCATATTAATTCTTTTTTTGGCTAAATGGCTTTCTCTTAGTTTTGATCAGACGATTTTGAGAAATAAGGGGTGGGGAAGGAGGTCTAGTTGCCCTCCAATTTTTCCGTTACTCAAAAAGGCAACTAGATCTTTTAATTTTTAACGAACGTTTTTACTATTTAAAAAAAAACGTAACTTAAGAATTAACTTACGTAACAAACGTACATAACTTACGTAACTTACGTTACGTTTTATCCCAATTCTTTAAGAATGACCCCTGAATCAGAAAGGCCGTAGAATAAATAGTTGAAATTATTAAAAAAAAATTTAGCATAAAGAGCGAAGTATTTATCTCCTCCTAAATACCTCGCTCTTTATGCTAAAGTATTTTTAGAACCCTCCATATCCGTAATAATCTCTGTTCGTTTTAAGTTTTAATGCTTCTCCTTACTTTCAATTGAAAAAACTTTTTCATGTTTATATTTTCATTGTTTTTTTTATAGTAATGCTAGAAAGTCTTGCGCCCTTTTCATTGAATTTCTCTTCCTCCATGAAATACTCCTCCAAGGAAAGATCCTCCCATATAGCCCCCTCCCCTGAACCCCACACCGAAACCAAAAAAATCCCCCTGATAACGTCGGTACACTTCCCAGTAACCATTACTGTATGTAAATATTGGTCAAAGTTTGTAACTTGCAGCCCCTCCCCCAGGGACTGTGGGGGGTAAGTCATCCCGAAAGACATAGTTATTATGGTTTTCGACTATGAAGAACAAAATGGCTGTCTCAAAATTTTGATCCGTTGACTTTGGGAAAAAAATGAGCGTGGGAGGGGGCCTAGGTGCCCTCCGATTTTTTTGGTCACTTAAAAAGGGCACTAGAACTTTTCATTTCCGTTAGAATGAGCCCTCTTGCAACACTCTAGGACCACTTGGTCGATACGATGACCCCTGGAAAAAAAAAAAAAAACAAAAAACAAATAAACACGCACCCGTGATTTGTCTTCTGGCAAAAAATACGAAATTCCACATTTTTGTAGATTGGACCTTGGAATTTTTTCTATAGGGTTCTCTGATACGCTGAATGCGATGGTGTAATTTTCGGGGGTGTTACCCCCTATTTTCCAAAATAAGGCAAATTTTCTCAGGCTCGTAACTTTTGATGACAAAGACTAAATTTGATGAAACTTATATATTTAAAAACAGCATAAAAATCTGATTCTTTTGACGTATTTTGTACTATCAAAGTTCCGTTTTTTAGAGTTTCGTTTACTATTGAGCTGGGTCGCTCCTTACTACAGTTCGTTACCACGAACTGTTTGATTTGATGTTCGGAAGGATATCGTGTCTCAGAGCTGTTATTTTAAATCCCGACCTGATCTGGTGACACTGGGGGGGGGAGGTTGGGAGGGGGAACATAAAATCTTGGAAAACACTTAGAGTGGAGGGATCGGGATGAAACTTGGTGGGGAAATAAGCACAAGTCCTAGATACATAATTGACATAACTGGAACGGATTCGCTCTCTTTGGGGTAGTTGGCTGGGGCGGGGGTTAATTCTGAAAAATTAGAAAAAATGAGGTATTTTTAACTTACGAACGGGTGGTCGGATCCTAATGAAATTTGATATTTAGAAGGATATCATGTCTCAAAGCTCTTATTTTAAATCTCGACCGGATCTGGTGACATTGGGGGGAGTTTGGGGTGGGGGAACCTAAAATCATGGAAAACGCTTAGATTGGATGGATCGAGATGAAACGTGGTGGGAAAAATAAGCAGAAGTCTTAGGTACGTGATTTACATAATTAGAACGGATCTGCTCTATTGGGGGGGGGGGGGTTAATTCTGAAAAATAGAAAAAATGACGTATTTTTAACTTACGAAGGAGTGATCGGATTCGTTACGTAAGTTAATTCGGAAGTTACGTTTATTTTTACTAATAAAAACATTCGTAAAAAATTAAGACTTCTAGTTGCCTTTTTAAATAACCAAAAGATTGGAGGGTAACTAAGCCTACTCCCCCGCTCCTTTGGACCTCGTAGCTCGGATATCTTATTTTAAATCTCAACCGGATCCAGCATCATTGGGGGGCAGTTGGGTGGGGGACCGGAAATTTTAGAAAATACTTAAAGCGGTGAGATCAGGATGAAACTGGATTAGAAGAATAAAAGCCTGTCTAAGATACGTGACTGACATAACCGGGCCGGATCTGCTCTTTTTGGTGGAGTTGGGGGGGGGGTAATTTGGAAAAATGAGGTATTTGTAACTTACGAAAGGGTGACCAGATCTTAATGAAATCTGATATTTAGAAGGATCCTGTGCTTTAAAGCTCTAATTTTAAATTCAGACGAGATCCTGTGACATTGGGGGGAGTTGGAGGGGGAAACCGGAAATCTTGGAAAACGTGACAATTGGGGTATTTTTATCTTACGAATAGGTCGCCGGATCTTAATGAAGTTTGATATTTAGAAGGAATTCATTTCTCAGAGCTCTTATTTCAAACCCCGACCAGATCTTTTGATATTTGGGGGAGTTTGAGGGGGAAATCTTTCAGTGGAGGAATCGGGAGGAAGCTATTTGGATAAAATAAGCAAATGTCCTTGATACGTGATTGACGTAAACGTACCAGATTCGCTCTCTTTGGGGAAGTTGGGGGAGGGGTTTAGTGATTTGGCGTGTTTGGTGCTTCTAGACGTGCTAGGACGATGAAAATTGGTAGGCGTGTCAGGGAGCTGCACAAATTGACTTGATAAAGTCGTTTTCCCAGATTCGACCATCTGGGGGGCTAAAGGGATAGGAAAAATTAGGTATTTATAACTTACGATTGGGTGATCGGATCTTAATGAATTTTGATATTTAGAAGGAAATCGTGACTCAGAGCTCTTATTTTAAATCCTGACTGGCATTAAGCCTCTGATTTTCTTTTTAAATCAATCTATTGATTCTTAAAATTTTGTTAGAGGTAGGTAGGTAGGTAGGTAGGTATTTAGGTAGGTATGCGTTTATTTCATCAAATAAAAATTACTAAAATTGCACTTACAATCAATAATATACTGCTCAATTTAGGGACCTAAAATGTCCCTGTTCAGCAGCAAACTACAACAAATAAATGATAACTATTCATTCAAAACCAAAGAAAAAAAAAAAAAAAAAAAAAAAAAAAAAAAAAAAAAAAAAAAGAAGACGAAACACTATACAATCTCCAAACAGCCATCTCTCATCATAAAAAAAGAAAAAAAAGGGATAAAAATTTAAACAATATAATTTATAATTTATTCAAAAAATAATTTTTTATTCTTACTTTAAATAACATAAGATTTTCAGAACACCTAACACTCTCTGGAATTGAGTTCCAAATAACAACACCTACATGTTTAATCATAAACCCAGATCGCGTTGTATGCCTGATTTCACTAGTCAGCTGATCAGAGCTCCTAGTAGAATAATCGTGGTAATTTGAATTATATCGATAAAAACTTCTAAAATATTGAGGAGACAATCCATTTAAAACCTGGTATACAAAAATTGAAATCTGTTGAGATTTGATAAAATCAATATTCAAGATATCTAAATCTCTAAAACTATCTCTAGTACTACCACACTCAAGATACTCACCCAAACTTCTAATTGCCTTATTCTGCATAATCTGGACCCTTTTTACATGACTAGAAAAATTGCTTGCATACAATGAACAACCATACACTAAATAAGGATGGACAATTGAATAATAAATTGCTTTCAGGACATGTAGAGGAAAAAAATCATGAAATCTTCTTAAAATACCAACTCCGCGAGCCAATTTTGAAGATAAAACTTTGCAATGATGAATCCAACTGAAATTTACATCAAAATAAAATCCTAGATATCTACATTGAAAAACCTGACTGATGGAAACACCTTGTAAAAGAATACTATGACAGTTATTTACAACTTTACCAATACGACTAAATATCATATAATTAGTCTTCTCAGTATTCACTGCAAGAAAACTATGCTTTGTGAACTGAGATAAATTCTCCAAAGCTACATTAGTTATCTCTATAAGATCTTCGACAGATTCCCCAATCACTGTAAGCGCTGTGTCATCTGCGAATGATGTAACTACGGCACCAGGAATGTAAAAACGCATTGTATCCACGTATATAAGAAACAGTAAAGGTCCTAATACCGAACCTTGGGGCACTCCACAATTCACATTGAAGGGTTTCCCTACCACATCATCTATCATAACTTTGATGGACCTACCATGCAAGTAAGACCTAAACCAATTCAAACACTTCTCACGGACTCCCAAACAAGCTAGCCTACTTAATAAAAGATTAAAATCAACGGTATCAAATGCTTTTTTAAAATCTATGAACACAGTAAGAGGGATAAGATTCCTTTCTAGGGCACTATTAACGCACTCCATTAGATGGTATGCCGCATGAACAGTTGAATGTTTAGTTCTGAAACCGAACTGTGACTCACTTAATATTCCGAGCTTGTCTAAATATTCATACAGCTGTCGATGTACTATTTTCTCGTATATCTTTGAGAATAGTGGTAACAAGCTTATAGGTCGATAGTTCGTCATATCTTGCTTATTGCCTGATTTGAACAGTGGTAGGACCTTTGCTTGCTTAAGCGCTTCAGGGAATTGGCCGACTTCAAGTGACAGGTTAACGAGGTAGAGAAGACATGGTAGTAGATACACTGAAACTACTTTGAATGCTTTCAGATTCAAACCGTCAATACCAGCAGCATTTGACTTTAAATTCTTCACAATTTTTGTTAATTCTTCAATTGACGCTTTTTCAAATTGAAATTTATGATGCTCACCTCGATTATCTTCAAAGAGCGTGTCACTTTTCGCTGGGTCTCCGTGAGAAGTGTCTTCCCTGATTCTACTTCCAATACCAGAGAAGAATTTACCAAACTCGTCAGCAATCTGCTGCTTATCAGTCAATGTAACACCCTCGACAGTGATAGCATTTATGAGGCCATAATGTTTACCTGTGCCTTTAATCACGCCGTTAATGGTCTGCCAAGTGCCCCGCATATCACCTTTTTGTTCATTAAATTTTTCGATGTAATATTTTTTTTTTTTTGAACGTCTTAACTTATTCACTAAATTTCGTTGACGAATATATTCATTTTTACTTTCTTCAGATGAGTCATTTAAACTTTTAAAGAAGCAAGCGTTACGAGCATTTATAGCTTCAACAACTTCATCATCAATCCAGGGTTTTCGGGGGATATCTCGTTCTTTTTTCCTAGTAAGTTTCAAGGGACAAGCAGACTCAAATATCGGAGTAATTATCCCAAGAAAGTTGTTGAGGGCACGCGAGGGATCCGGTTCTTCATACACTTTCTCCCACGATATTACACTTATTTGTTCACGGAACTCATGTAAATTTGCCGGCCGAAGATCTCTTATAAGTTTACGCCTAGACTTTTCGCAAGTCGGGATCCGTTGCTTTATCGTACATGAAACAGGAAGATGATCAGATCCCGGATGGATCATGATATCACAATAAGAATCAGGAACTAAATTTGAAGGGAGAAACACATTATCAATAAGAGTAGCAGAATGTTCAGTTATTCTAGAAGGAAGGCGATTCATTGGAAAATAACCATGCGATAACATCAAGTTAAAAAACTCAAAATTATAGCTATTCAAACATAACAAATCAAAATTAAAATCACCCATGATTATGCATTCATTTTTTACAGACAGAAGTTTACATAAATAATCATCAAATAAATCAAGGAACTCAACCGAGGGAGTGCTAGGTGGCTTATAAACCAAACAAATTACTATCTTTTTATTCTCAACAAATACAATTTCCACAGAAAAAATTTCCACCTTCCCTTCAATCCAAAGGCATAAGTCATCCCTTTCTTCAAATTTTATTCCATTTTTCAACAAAAAAGACAAACCTCCTTGTCTCATCCGATTTCTAACCTTCGAAATCATTTGGTAACCTGGAAAAATGTAAGACGAGAGACAGCTGTCCATAGATAAAAACGTTTCACAAATACCTAATACATCAATACTACTATTCATAGCAGACAAAAAATTTTCAATATCCTCAGACGATGACGTAACATGACAATTCCATTCAGACACACGAAAACTCTTATTTTCTTTCCGTATTGGAAATTCAAATGATACATACTGACTTTTTCTTACTGGCTCAGGGCATTTTACAACACTATCTTGAGCAATTTTACACTCTAAAATTTCATTAACATCTAAAGCATTATTTTCTAATTCATCCAACCGATCCTTCTGGTGTAACGGCAAAACTAATTATCAAGAAATAAGAACAATATAAACTGTACTGATTCCTATTGGAAAAAAAAAAAAAAAAAAAAAAAAAAAAAAATCTAAGCGACATCTTGCAACGACCATAGGCGACGGGGGAAAGCATCACTCGCAAGGCGTATATAAATTCGGCCTTGATCAGACCACACTTGTTTATTACCGTATTTTTCACGTGCTAGGTTCAGAATATCACGTCTCTGCTTTGTTAAATTTTCTGATACAAATACACCAGTGCGCACTAGTTTCGACTTAAGCTTAAAAACTTTTTGGGCAATTTCTTTCGACCTGAATTTTACCAGAACCGGAGCTATGGCATCTTGACGAGTTGTAGAACTGTTTATTTTAAATCTTCTCACTTCCACAATATCACCATCAGACACTTCAGATATTTCCATTTTATTGCGAATCACACCCCCGATTACAGACTTTAAGTCACTACTTGGAGGCTGTTTGATACCATTGAAAAGAAGACTATCTAGCCTTAAGTCCTGATCATACATATCTAATTTCTGCTCTGCATTCTTAACTCTCTCCTCAAGAAATATTATTTGATTTCTTAGGAATTTCAGCTCGTTACTGAGGGCTAAGAATTTCGGTTCAAACTCAACAATCAAAGCTGAATAAACTTCATTAACGATAGTTGAACTCTGAGCTTTTATAGCATGCAAAGTGTCACTGGATAGAGACTGCCTACCAGCAGCAGTGGCCACTAGTTTTTCATCCAGCTTTTCGTCTATTTTTTTAGCAAGATTTTCGATCACACTTTGGATTTCCTGTTCTGTCGCGGAAATGTGAGTAATAATAGCCGACGATCCCGCTATGGTTTTTTGCCCAGGAATTGAAATTTGGGTTTTTAGCTTCTCTTTGCAAAGTTCTATATAAATGTTCGGTTGATGAATAAAATCATCAAATGCTCCCTTTACACCCTTGCTAGTAGATTTCATAGCTTCAGCCTTATTTGCTTCAAACTGCATAAGCTGTGACTCGAGAACAAACTGGGTGTCACGGGACCCGTAGCAAAAAACCAGATACTTAAAGACTTTTGACTTTGAGTTCGTAGTCTTTGAATTCAAAACCTCAATAATACGAACTGGCCAATCGGGGAATCCTCGAAACTTTGCTAGAGCCAGATCATGAATACTAAATTTAGCCATTATCTGTAGCTCAAATTTATCAAAAGTAGTTTACAGACCTGCTAATTGATTTCTTCACCGTACTCTTAAAAAATATCCAAATATCTAAGCATCCAAAATACTCGTGCCAAAAATCACACGTCACTAATTATCAGGCAATCGTTGCGCAATGAAATAACTATCCAAAAAGTTGAAAACTGAAGAGCTCATACCATATGAGCTCTTGGATCTTAGCTCTTCTTGCCTCGTCACAAGTGCCATATGAGCTCTTAGCTCTTGTTTTTATTTGGTATTTTATTAGAAAGTCAACAGAGAAAATTCTCTGTTAACAGAGTAACAACAGATTATTAGTTTTTGGTAGTCAAAATTAACTCTCCATTGACAATTTTGTCAACAGGTGAGAATTACAGATAGAAAACCGAACTATTCTTCGTCAGTAGCTGTCGACAAAGAATGCTAATCGAACGAGGCTCAGATTCTGTCTGGTAGAAGCAGGATATAAACAAATCATTTCTAACTGTATCTCCTGGTTCTGTTGGTAGTGCCTCTGCACACTTTTGCATCTTTCACTATAGGGGAAACTAATCTGCATCTTTACCATATTTAGCTCATTTTGATTACTGGATTCATTCTCTCCGCTTTAAGTATTTTCTAAAATTTTCGGTCCCCCCCAACGGCCCAACGGCCCCCCCAATGACGCTGGATCCGATTGAGATTTAAAATAAGAGATCTCACAAGAACAACGTGAAAACAGGCTTTCGGCTGAAAGAGATAATGCCAAAAGAAAGCGTGCCAAGGAATCAGGTACAGTCCAGTCGATGATTATAGCTTGAGTAGATGTGTTGCGCCTCAGGAAAAGATAACCTTCCTCAACTGGCTGCACCACCAGAGCCATTGAAGACTTTGCTTACTGGAACTACGTCAGAATCTAAGCGTTTTTTTATTAAACATCAGAAAATATAACTCATGTTTCCAAATGACGTCGTTTGGTGCCCAAATCGAAAATCAAGATCAATACACCGGGACACAGGGAATAACAATGACGACCGGGACACTCAAAGAAACATTACAGACCGGGACACAAATGGCGACCGGGACATCGGGACACAGGGAATATAAATGACGACCAGGACACGGGGACACAACTACAACGGGGACGCCGGGGGGGCACAGGGGGGATATATAAATGACGACGGGGACACAGGGAATATTCGATTAGCAATCACCATCAACAAAGCTCAAGGGCAATCATTAGAAAAATGCGGTATAGATCTGAATACGGATTGTTTTTCCCATGGACAGTTATGTGTTGCGTGTTCAAGAGTCGGTAAACCTGACAATCTATTTATATGCACAGACAATAGGACAGCGAAGAATTTTGTATATTCGCAAGTTTTACGTGGTTTAAAACATATATATATATATATATATATATATATATATATATATATATATATATATATATATATATATATATATATATATATATATATATATATATATATTCACAGGTGGGACACAGGGACACAATGGTGCGTAACTAATATGGCGCGTAACGACACGCGCGGGGGGGGGGCTTAGGGGGGCGCGAAGCGCCGCACCAACAGCTAGTTCTACATAAAAATCCTGTTCTTCATTTATAGTAAACCCAACATTTTGAAACTTGTTCTAGACGATTTTAGAGAATTTCAAGACAAAAATGTACTTGGTACTTAAGTACCGATAAGTACACGAAAAATGTATTAAGTATGTGCTTAAAGTAGTCTTCAAAAAATGTTTTTAAGTATGTATTTAAGTACTTGGAACTGTACTTAAGTACGTGCATTTAAGTACCGACCCAACACTGGTTTTGGAAAATACATAATTTATTCATTTCTGTTATAACTTGCTAGTACTTGTTCCTGGCGATTTTACGCCTCAATTAGCACCTGAAATTCAGATGTTAGGTGGCAATTTGTTTAACTGCAATATCCCACGCTGAGGACGGCTGAGCTTGAAGAGTCGCACCATTGACTCTCACTCCAAGTCAAAGGGCTAGCAACTCAAGGACTTGAATCCCCACCCCATTGGACACGGGAGTTCTATTTTAAATCTGTTTTATAAATTCTAAGACAAAAATTAATGTTGTAATATAATTATTGAAATCAATTTTTTGCTTAACTCACTTAGTATCAAGGTTGGAATGCCAATAACTCCACTAGACATCCATCGTATCGAACTTAATAAGCCTACATTAAGGTGCTCTTGTCAGAGGGAGGGGCTTATTGTATTTCCGATACGTATACCTCATCGTGCTCCCTGTTGGAGAATGTGAAACCTTTTCGCCAATCTTCCCTTGTATGAAGCAAACAGTCTTTATTTTTTCGATATTTGGGAAACGATATTCAGACCTATGTATCGAAATACTTACATTTAATTTGCAATCGAACTGAATAAAAGCTATGACATAACGCCTGGAATGAATTTTCAAATAAGGAATTATCCTCGGCTTTGAATATATCCATTTTTAAGTGCCTGAAAATGCACTTTCATGTAGTGGCGAGATTTATGAGTACAGTGTTGTCAGTAACAGTTTTGACTGAGAAAAGACCAAACAATAATATTATTATAACATAACGCAATTTTAACCATTAATATAAGAAGGAAATATTTACCATACTTTTTGTATATTTTTAGGAGGTTGTGTTGCCAGACAATTCTGATGGTTCAATTATTGTTCCCAAAAGAAAAGGAAGAAGGAAAGTTGTTGCACCAGAATTCCCACCAGAAGGAATCGAAGCTTTGAAAAAACTTTTGGAGGAAAATCGGCGAAAAAAAATGAATCAGGAAAATGAAAAAGACGGGTGTTCAACGGGTAGAAATGAACCTAATGTGCCTCTTGAAAGAGTAAGCAATTCGGTTGTTCATATAAAAATGTGATAATTTGAGGGGGTTTTTTCCCTATTTTATTCAACTTTTCTATTCCTTCTGAGAATTACGAGAATGTCTTCAGAGTATTTCATCTGAGATTCATGCATCGTTTAGCTTTTTTCCTTTTTTTAGCATTTAGTTTTTAAAGGGATAACTTATTGAGTCAAGATTCAGGCAATCTTCGCAAGTCTAAAATTTAACAAAACCATATATGTAGTAAACTGCTTCTGAACTTTAGTGGTAGACACTAAAACTCAAGTTTGTTAACATTCAAGTTAATGACAAGTTTGTTATTCGGCTGTTTTAAATCAAAATACATTTATCTTATTTCTTTTTTAAAATTTTAGGATCTCCTTTAACTTCGTTTTAGAGTTACAATGGAGATATGCATTTTGAAGTTTTATAAAATTAAATCATTTCCAGAAAGAGTTGGAATGCCTTATTAATGGGAAGATGGTCTTGGTCCTTGTGATTTAGCTATAGATTTAGAAAGTCAGGTACAATATATTTAGAGACTTTTTTTGTCTTATCAATAAATTCAGCTTCCTCTGGGACTGATTGGCAATTCTGAAAGAGTGAAACAGTATAACCTGGCTAAATCTAATTTTGAAGAGGAAGTTTATTCAAATTTAATTTACCGGGGATAATTTTGTCGAAGAACACAACTAATGGCATATTGCCTTCCAATCCAGGGCAGGAAAAGGTATTCTATAGAAAAATTGTGATTCATGAGGGGCAGTGTGCTTGTCCCCTCTGTAAGGAGAAGGAATTTGTTAATATAATAATGCGCATAACAAATAAAATACACTTGGTTACCACGGAGAGACAGAGCTCGTGATTGTGGTGACCCCATCAATATTTACAACATAAATAATGTTAGTTTAAGATCCAATACTCAAGTCCACGGCCCACCACACAAAGCAGAACGACAAAATAAATACCACAATAACAAAACAATCAAACAAACGTGCACGGAAAATGACATCATGAGCAATCAGAGACGATGAATTAAAAAAAAAAAAAAAAAAAAAAAAAAAAAAATCCATAGAAAAAAAAAAGATTAAGACCCTTAATTAAGGAAGAAGGTTTAGACCCTTTTTTCCAGGAGTGGACGGTGCTTAATACTAACAAATATTTACATGGGGTTAATTTGCTGCTTCCTGACATTGTAGAAAGTAGAAATCCTACAACAATTGCTCAAGTGGGTGTGTATGTAGATAAATGCTGGGAAAAAAAGAAAAGGTTTATTCGATAAATTTTTTTTTTCTAGAATAGGTATATTTAGCTTTGTATTGGTTTTTGTGTGTTATTTATTTTTTCTTGTTAGTGATTTTCTTTTTTCTTTTTTTGTGTGTGTGTATGGCCCATGGACTTCTGAAATTCACTGATCTGTCTATATCTCTATAGATATGTTTCTTCAACAATTTTTTTTTGTAACTAGTCATTTTGTAAACTTTAAATAGTTTCTCGAGAACTTTTTGAGAACCTTGTTTTTGTTGTTGTTGTTGTTTTGAGAACTTATCAAGAGAGATTGGGACTTGTTCTTTCCCAGCTGAAACCATTCGTTTTTCTGGCACTTGATATTAACCAAGTGACATATAGCAATCGCAAATTCTGTCGGTCTGTCTGTCTGTCGGTCCCGGTTTTGCTACTTTAGGCACTTCCAGGTAAGCTAGGACGATGAAATTTGGCAGGCGTATCAGGGACCGGACCAGATTAAATTAGAAATAGTTGTTTTCCCGATTTGACCATCTGGGGGGAGTGTGGGGCCCGTTAATTCGGAAAAAATAGAAAAATTGAAGTATTTTTATCTTACGAACGGTTGATCAGATCTTGATGAAATTTGAAGTTTGGGAGGATATCCTGTCTCAGAGCTGTTATTTTAAATCCCGGCCAGATCTGGTGACATTGAGGGGGGGGAGTTGGGAGGGGCAAACCTAAAATCTTGGAAAACACTTAGAGTGGAGGAATCGGGATGAAACTTGGTGGTAAAAATAAGCACAAGCCCTAGATACATGATTGACATAACCGGAACGGATCCGCTCTCTTTGGGGTAGTTGGGTTGGGGGTAATACTGAAAAATTAGAAAAAATGAGGTATTTTTAACTTACGAACGGGTGATCGGATCTCAATGAAATTAGATATTTAGAAGGATATCGTGTCTCAAAGCTCTTATTTTAAATTCCGACCGGATCTGGTGACTTTGGGGTGGGGGACCCTAAAATCATGGAAAACGCTTAGATTGGAGGGATCGGGATGAAACTTGGTGGGAAAAATAAGCAGAAGTCTAAGATACGTGATTGATATAATTGGAACGGATCCGCTCTATTGGGGGGGGGGGTAATTCTGAAAAATTAGAAAAAATTACGTATTTATAACTTACGGAGGAGTCATTGGATCTTCATGAAACTTCATATTTAGAAGGACCTCTTAATTCAGATCTATTATTTTAAATCGTCATTGGGGGGGGGCAGTTGGGGGGATCGGAAATCTTAGAAAATAATTAAAGCGGAGAGATCAGGATGAAACTGGATGGGAAGAATAAAAACTTGTTTAAGATACGTGACTGACATAACCGGACCTGATCTGCTCTCTTTGGTGGAGCTGGGGGGGGGGGGGTAATTTTGAAAATTGAGGTATTTGTAAATTACGAAAGGGTGAAATTTAATCTTATTAATCTTAATGAAATTTGATATTTAGAAGGATCTTGTGCTTTAAAGCTCTAATTTTAAATTCTGACTAGATCCTGTGACATTGAGGGGAGTTGGAGGGAGAAACAGGAATTCTTGGAAAACGTGAAAACTGGGGTATTTTTATCTTACGAATAGGTGATAGGATCTTAATGAAATTTGATATTTAGAAGGAATTCATGTCTCAGAGCTCTTATTTCAAATCCCGACCAGATCTTTTGACATTGGGGGGAGTTGGAGGGGAAAATCTTGGAAAACACTTGGAGTGGAGGAATCGGGATGAAGCTTGGTGGATAGAATAAGCAAATGTCCTTAATACGTGATTGTCGTAACCGTACTGGATTTGCTCTCTTTAGGGGAGTTGGGGGGAGGGGTTCAGTGATTTGACGAGTTTGGTACTTCTGGACGTGCTAGGACGATGAAAATTGGTAGGCGTGTCAGGGAGCTACACAAATTGACTTGGTAAAGTCGTTTTCCCAGATTCGACCATCTGGGGGGCTATAGGGAGAGGAAAAATTAGAAAAAATTATGTATTTATAACTTACGAGTGGGTAATTGGATCTCAATGAATTTTGATTTTTAGAAGGACATCGTGACTCAGAGCTCTTATGTTAAATCCTGACCGGCATTAAGCCTCTGATTTTCCTTTTAAATCAATCTATTGATTCTTAGAATTTTGTTAGACCTCATACCATATGAGCTCTTGGCTCTTAGCTCTTCGTGCTTCGTCACAAGTGCCATATAAGCTCTTAGCTTTTGCTTTCTTTTTTGTTCGAATTTGGTTTGTTTGTTGAAGAAAGAAAAAAGAAAGTCAGAGTAATCGGAAAAGTGTATGTGTGCTTCCATTCTTATTATCTCTAGCAATTTATTTTCCTTATTTTCGCTTATTTTTGCATGCCTGTTCTCTTTTCTGTTTGTGTTTGTTGTAGGTGAATTTTGACAGTGTTTGAGTTTTTTGTCGGGGGGGGGATTATTGCATAAAAATAGCCTTGAAAAAAATGGCTTTTAGTTAAGCAGTATTATATAGAAAGCTTCCACCTTGCGTGAACTTTTTTTCTGAATATAGACCATTTTCTTGTAAATAAAAATAGTTCTTTTTTCTAAAAAAAAGAAAAGCATTATATTCCAAAAATTAGTAAATTTCATAAGCCATTATGTAAGTATTGGAGTTTTTACACACATCTTAAAATATTGGAAGGGCAGGGGGGCCTAAGAGCTTTTCTTTGCGTTCGTGCATCGCTTAAGTAATTATAGAACCTTTTTGAAAATATATTTGAAAAGTGTGTCAAAGGGATAAGGTATAGAAAAAGTGGCGTTTTGCTTCTTTTTTTTCTTTTTTTTTTCTTTTTTTTTGTGCGAAAAAAATTATTTTCATTCAATAAAGCTAATTTAGTTCTATTTAAATTAATTTTACTGTCAGCATGAGCTGGATTTTTTTTTTTTTTTTTATGAAAGCTGCCTTGCATCATAAAATTCCTTCCTTTTTTTCCTTCCTTTTGTTTAGTCCCCGAAGCCGCGCCGAAAACCGGTGACACGCCACCGACAATATTTTAGCGCGCCTTCGCCGATACGGTCGGTGGTGGCGCGCCGCCTGAAATTTCAAGCACCGAAATATTTATGAGATTATTGAGAGGCAAATATAACGCAAAATCTGCTATCTAACAGTAGCCTACATGCAAAAATTTTTGATCCTTTCAATATACTTTTGAATATACTCATCAACGATGGGCTTTAGATTTTCATTCACTTATTTCTGTCCTCTTCGTTCCACTAATATCTTCTAATTAAAATGTGTAACGACTAGCCATGATATTCCTCGGATACTTTATTTATAAATGTTTTACCATATGCAAAAATGTAGCTATTCTGCAAAGGTCTGAAAGTAAGGTGGACAAACTTTATAAGTAACAACCTCTCCCCCTCCCCAACCCAAAATGTTTTTATACGTATGTACATAGAAGTATGTACAAAGTGGAAGAACTGAACTCATAAACTAATTCTTTGTCTTCCTAACAACCTTCTCGAAAAAATTCAAATTTAAAATATAAATGAATTCCTAAAAATATTTTATGATTTAAATGATGTTCTTGATTCTGATGCTCAGGTTGCTGATGATCTGCCTCCTGTGTTATCGAGATATGAACAACGCAGGTCCCTAGAACGGAGTTTGCCCACAGGATTGAATGCAACATTTATTAAGATGCAAAGTATAATTCAATGCAAAGGCCCTCTGGCAACTGTTTTGTGTGAAAATGGGAAACCTGACCTTGTTCTAGATGATGAGGAATATGAACCAACCCGTGACCTTTTCTCTCTATTACAAAATTTTTCTACTATATTCTGCACTATTGAGGGCGAATTCTTTCCCACCCTAAATGTTATCCTGCTCTGTCGGGGCCTTCTAAAAGGTGACCTTGAAGACCAGTCTAATGATAGTAGATGTATTTTGCTTCTGAAAGAAAGTATGAAAAACAAGTTTGACTTTCGTTTCCCAAGGGATGATCTCATGGTGGAAGCTGCACTTCTGGGACTTATCGTCATCAATGGTCCTGAACATCTCCCATTTTTTTTTTTTTTTTATTGCCTTTGAAACATAATTTATGTATGAAATATAATGTGACGAAAGTTGCTAAAAAGCTGAATCTGAATGCTGTCCATGCAGCACATTGTTGCTGTCCAGTGTTGTCCATGCAGCACATTGTTGCTGTCCATTGCTGTACATGCAGCACATTGTTGCTGTCCATTGCTGTCCAACAGCTATGGACAGCTACAATTACCATGCAAATTGTATTAATTGTGTCATAATTCATATTTCCATCGTATTTTCTTGCCTTTGAAACATTCAAGATAAATGAAATTGATGAGCATCTGAACCTTCTTGATGGTTCACTGACAAGAAAGAGATTCTTGTTCAAAATGGTTATCTCTCTAGAGTTGGTGGCTGACATAAGGTATTTTATCACATCTCCTTTGAACCAACTTTGTCCAATCAACACTTCAGGACCCTTAACTACAACTTGTGGTGGCCATTTTAGTGCTGTAGAAATTCTTTTGTACGAAGAGGAGAGGGCCCTAGAAAGGCCTGAAGAGGTTTTAATTTTTGGCGCTGTCCGTGGACTAGCTACCCTAATCAGTTGTGTGAATATGGCTAGTGGGTTTTCTCAGAAGAGCATTAACTCTAAATCTCTTCAAGGTCATACATGAAAAAGAAAGAGACTGCTCTATCAAATAATGTGTCATAATGGCAATGCAGAAGAGGATGAGAATGATGACGTGATTTGGTGTCGAGTGGATTTATATCGGGGCTTGGCAGCCCATACCTGGAGATCAAAAGATCCAGTCCTAGCTGATGCAATCAATTCCGACCATTGCCTTCTTGGAATGATATTCTACTCAAATGCCATGGATTGCAGCTTTGGCAAGAAAAGTCTTATCGCTGTCGGCAACAAGTGCCGCAGCAGAAAGGGTTTTCAGCAGTGCAGGACTGATTGTTACTGCTACGCTCTATGCTCTATACTGCTCAGTTCTATTTTGACCCCACCCCATGTGAACAAGCTTATTTTTATATATGATGGCTACAAGCTTGTCAAAGCTTAAAGGAAATTGATAGAGTTTATTTTTAGCTAAGCGTTTTGAATTTTTTATTCTGCCTTCTTAAACTGCCAGAAAATTGACAAAATAGGGAATTCAAAATTTAATTCAAATCAAAATCTGAGATTTAAAGCCAGAATTCAAAATCTAGTAACAAATAATGCTTTTCTTTACAAAATGTTGCTTCTTTTATTCTTTTATCACCTGGGAACCGAATTTCCATAAAAAACAACATGGTAAGTCTTCTGAAAATTGGTTAGGTAAAAAAAAAAAAATCAGTATTAAATCCTATACGGTAAAATAAACCTTGGATCATTTCATATGTTTACCCACCTTGTTCAAGTGCGTCCACCGCAGTACCTTAATTGTTGAGTTGGGAAGGATAATAAATAAACTCTTTCGTTATCAAGGGAGTTGGTTGAAACGTTTAATTTTACAGCTTTTGTTATATTACTCTTAAGAGAGATGATACAATCTTGATGCAATAAGAAATAATAAGTTCTGCAGTGTAGAAGGTGAGGGGTTGAGCGGTAGGGTAGTCAAAGAAGTGAAATGCAAATTAAAAGA
Source organism: Artemia franciscana (assembly GCF_032884065.1). Taxonomy (NCBI): domain Eukaryota; kingdom Metazoa; phylum Arthropoda; class Branchiopoda; order Anostraca; family Artemiidae; genus Artemia; species Artemia franciscana. The sequence goes on along the minus strand of NC_088874.1, from coordinate 41,624,178 downwards.
CCAGGAAATTCACACATGAAGTTAGATATAAACATCAGATTCTATGGAGGTTTCATAAAGTAGCCATGGATTTATGGTGCAAGTAAATTTGTTTAATTCAAGCTCTAGATCTTAATTTACATTAAAGTTTGAATTACCTATTCTGTCAGATTAATGAAAATGTCAGGTAGTTTTAGGTTTTGTTGTCGATTTTGTGGTGCCGCCGTCGCTGAATTGTATTTTGGCGTGGCTTCTGGGTCTATCAACCAACAGATATTTGTACAAGAAGGAGTTTCTTTGCGATCCAAGACAAGATTATAGAAATTTCGAAATCAGCAGCTCCGAATTCTAATTACATTTCTAAAAAAGACAACTTAAAAAGCTAAAAGAAACTTTTTAGTAAAAAAAAAACATGTAGTTGTAAATACCAGTTTGACAAACCTGTCACGTCATATTTTTTGAATTAATGCTGCTAATCATTGCCAAAATAGTTCCCTGGCTCTCTTCAAAGGACAGCCCAATCTGGGTGGAGAGAGGGGTCACTCCCCAAGTGCTATGCCGATGCATAGCCTACTGAAAGAGTTAGGGCTTGATGGGCTAGGACTCACTCACTTATTTTTCTCAAAGGTTGGGTATTAGCTTACAATCACTCGTCCTCAGAACTAAACAGTTTAAAATTCAGAAAACATGCTAAAATACTTATTTACATGGAGGTATTTACATATTACATTACATATTTAATAATTGATTCGAATTTAGTTTTCAAAACTTTTTAAAAGTAGCCTAAAAAATTCTAAAAATATAACAAACGCCAATCAATTGATGGTTTGCCGTCGATAATTTTTCGCTTCTGTGCGCCAAAAAAATTTCGGCGTTGCCGATGGTGCGCCGTCGCCGGTGTATTAGTGTCCGCCGCCTTTGAGGTTTATTTCGGCGCGGCTTTGGGTTCTACTTTTATTACCGCTTGCCTAGAAAACAAGAGCTTTTACAGGATACATTTCATAACTGAAATTCATCTTTTTTGATAGGGTTAACTATATTACGATTATTGCGTCACAAAGGGATAATTTTTTTTCTAAAATATTGTTTAAATACGTTTAATCTATGTCAAGTCTGAGTATTATTAGAAAAGAAATTTGTTAATAACAAAATAACAAATCTAACCAAAGTGGGGGAATATCTGACTATAGAAATAGATAAATTTTACAATCTGAGTGTCAGTTGTATTAACTTTTTCAGAGTTGCAAAAAATGATTAGTTTAATTCCTTTATAATATTCTATCATCCTAAGGCAGATAGGAATAGAGTAAGGCTAATTCAGATAGTCCATCAGTTCTTTGAATCCTTGAAGGTAATTGGAGGCCAAAATACAATTCAAAAACCCATGACCAAGAATGTCCACTGGGCTTGTATGTGAGTGGGGGACGAAGATTTGACGCCTACTGGGATTCGATCGTTAATAGAAATAACTTCCGAATTTACAAATTAATATAAGAAATTGTAAATTTTCAAAACAAATTGAAAAACCTTAATTATTCAATTAATAAATTCAGTTATAAAAAATATTCAATTATTCAATAAACAATTTAAAGTGCCAAATTTTTCAATTATCTAAAAAGAAAAGTGTCATAGTTTACAGTCAATTAAGATCGATGTTTTAAAATCTGACATTCATTTTCTCAACTTGACTGTGGATAAAAAATGTTTTTAAGGCTAAAAAGTAAGGAGTTTAGTGAGAATATCACCAAAACCCTCACTATTTTCCTTCCCAGTTTTGCTTGTAGGATTAGGCTTCGGCTAGAGGGGCCTCAACTAAAAGAAAAGCTTAATCCAGTTATTGAAAAACCAACCGTGTTTTTGTGTCATTAACCACGATTTATGGGGTAGAGTGATTTTCTTGGTTAGGGATTGGCCCCCAAATTTGGGTACTTGACACCCTGCAGCTAAGGCTATAGTGAAAAGAACAGAAAAGCTAGGCAATCTTTTTTACTGTAGCAGAAGCACCTGGGTGCCCCAAAAAATTTAATTCTAAAATATATTTTTTTTTTCTTTTTCAGGAAGCTTCTCCAAATCAGCCACACATGGAAGCAGAAGAGATAAGGAACAGTTCAGAGATGGAACAACCCCAGAACCTTCTTTTAATGTCGCTAGCTCAACCAGAAAACACTGATACTGCCGTTACTATTCCGTTTATACCAATTGCACCAGAATGTTAGTTTCTACTTTATCTTCTTTCCTTCTATTTCTTTTGTCTATTCTCCATTTCCTATTCTCCTCCCTTCCCTCTCTCTCTTGTAATTTTTCTTGCTTGGCGTTCTTGGTAAATCAGACATGACAAGAGTTATTTGATCATCAGATCTTATAATAATAATTCACCGCAGCACCAAGCCGCCTGAGGCCAAAACAGCTACGCACGCTCCTCCTCCAACCCAATCTATTCAAGGCCTTCCTCTTTACACCCTCCCAGGAAGTTACCAAAGTTACCTTTGTTATATGTGTTGAAATTCACTAATTTTGCCAAAGTTACCTTTGTGATACGTGCAGAAACTCGCAAATTATCTCCAAAATGTCTAGCAGTAACAAGAGCTACTGCCGGAGTCTAACAACATTTAGCACAAATTAGTGCAGAAATTCGCCACTAAGTTGGTGAATAAATCAAATTAGATAAGATAGCACAATTGAGTCAGGGATTGCTTTTATGTGAATATATTAATCGAAGTTCAACGGTTTTTTATAATTAATATTTTTAATAATAATTTTTGATAATAATAATAATAAATTTTTAATAATAATTATTACGTTTTTATATTATTTATAAGCTATATTAAGCATTTAGTTTGTCCCAAAATCTTTTGATTTGTGCTTCTCTGCATACTTGTCGCTTATAATATTGCAATTTTGCTAATACAATTTTGAAATTTTCTTGGTTGGTGACCAAATAAAGTTCTATAATATTGTGATTAAAATTTCTCAAATCCTGGCGCAGATTTGTTTCTACTGAGCCTATGTCTGCTTATTTGCATCTATTATTATAGATTATAGATTATAGATTATTATTATTATTATAGATACATATATTACATCCATAATTGTTTACTTATGGATGGTTACCTAAGAAATAATGATGTTGCTACCTTTTTTAAATTTAATTGCCTTTTTTAAATTTTCCTTCGTTTTCTTTTTTTTTTTCAAAGTACTTTTTTTTTTTTTTTTTTTTTTAACCAAGTTCTGTCAACATGTCAATTCTGTCTTGTATATCTCTCGACTGGAAAGAATAATTTCCAAACGTTTCTTAGTTTTAGAAAAAGAGACCCTTTGAAGTGCCAATCTATAAATGAGTGTTGATAGTGAACTTTTCATTCATTTTACTGTTTTCTTTTTTTTATTGTTTATTGCTATGTTCTTACACAAAATGGTAAATCTCATCAATCAAAATGACGGAATGATTTCATCCAGTGTCTTTTGAATGAATGTGAAAATCTCTGGAGAAGTCCTGAAAGTGTCTTTTTTTTGCTTTGAATGCCTATAAAAAAAAAGAAAAAAAAAACAATGCCAGCAGTATATTTTCTCCTAAAAGGAAGAATTTATATACTTTAAACATAATTTTCCCGGTTAGAAAATACATTTTTATCTGATCCGAAACCAACCGAATATTTGCCCTCCAGCAAAAGCTTGGTCGATCAGGTGACATGAAACCCAGTTGACGATGACAAGTAACCTTTTTACTCTTTTTTTTCTTTATACATATATGCAATTTTAGATTCTTCGATTCCTGTCGATCCTTTGCACGAAACTCATCCATCAAAAAAATCGTCGAAAATACCAGTGGCAACAAAAAGATCGTCAAAAATGACGGCAGGTCAGGGGAAAACGCCAGTGAAAACCAAACGCCCAAAGAAGTCCCTACCCTACACGAAGAAAAGGAAAAACTCTAAGTCGCCAAATAAGCCAGCACCTAAGAATAATGACGTGGAAATGGCAGCACAATTTGCAGATGGCACTTCAGCTGGTCCAGTTAGTGTTATCGAAGACGATGACGGCACAAGAGACGGTAAGACTTCTAACAGAACTTAATAATCTAAATGTACTTTTTAAAGGGTCCAGCACTAAATGAGCTATGGTAATTGATGCTCTGCTTACTAATAGTCTAGTGTTCGATTCCAGATACCGCAAGGTCGGGTGACAAATTTTTTACCTATCCCTATAAAAGGGATAGCAACTAAAACGTCGATTTGACATCCTACCCGGCTTCGGTAGCTTTTGATGACCTTTATTTATTTATTCTATCCAGTATTAAGAAGCATATTCCCCCTTTACCCTCCTCCTGAAAAAGTTATCGAAGTATGTTCTTCAGAATTCGAGTAAAAACAAACTATAGATTTTTGACTACCAAAAATTTTTGAAACTTTAGGCAAATTAAAAAGCAGTTTTTCCCAAAAAACGTTACCAAAACAAGAGAAATTTTAATTTAGCTTAAAAACCGTTAAAACATGTTTCAGGCCTTTTGGTTCGTCACTGGGTCTTTTTCACTATTATTTGGGTTTCTAGGTCTTCCCCTTTGTAACGTTTTTTTCTTGAGGAAAAGTTAGAAAGTAATTATCAATATTTGGAAGAAAAAAAAATCTGATGGATGTAAGAGAATAAGAAAGAAAAACCAAGTCAAATGATAAAATGTACAAAAAATATTTATTAAAAGAAAATGAAAAGAAGAAGGAAGTACTACATTTGTTAAAATACCCGTACAGACATACACTCAGATTATCCACAAAGCAGCCTAGGGTGGGCAAGGTTATGATGAATAAGTCAAAATTTGGGACAAAAGAAATATAGATAGATAGATAAGTGTATTTCAAAAGCCCAAGGGCCATATGCACACAAAAATGTAAATAAATAACAAACAAGCAATGAAATTAAACAACAGCAAAACACTCGAAATATTGTGGTTGGGTTACTATTTTGCAGAATACCAGGAAGCAAAAAATGAATCCCATGTAAACATTTTTCTCGTAAATCAAAGAGCACTGGGCATTTCCGGAGAAAATGATCCAAGTCTTCGTCCTAATCTTTACAAAGGGGACAAACATACCGCCTATCAGGACCAACTATAATTTTTTTTTGTCGAACGTTTTATGGCTGTTCTGGATTAGAAGGGAGGCCAATTTCTCCCCCTCCCCCCATTGACACCTATTTGTTGAATAGACATGGTGTGAGATAATTAATGGGTACAGGAGACGGGTTTGTCTGTTCACCATACGATATGGTAAGTGCAAACTTATCCCGCATTCAATATAGTTTTATATTGAAGTTTTATATCCAATATAGTTCGCCCTAAGCTGAATCCAACGACGTATAATCATAGCCGGTAAATTAAATTTAAAATAAACTTCCTCTCCAGAACTAGGTTTTGCCTGATTATAATGTTGTAGAGTTGTAGAATCTAAAACCAGCCCTTGCCAATGCTGAATTTCCTGACTCTCTAATATAAATCGTACCTGGCTTTCTAAATATGTAGGTATATCACTAGAACAAAGACCATTATTCCATAAATAAGGCATTCCTACTTTTTCTAGTAATGATTTAATTTGTGATGGCCAAGTGGTTTTTAAACCACTTTTCAACATCCGATCATATGCCGCTCTTACTAGTTTATCTTCATTAATCTTAGTTAACTTAAACCAGAATCTAAGCACTAAAATATACCTACGTAGCTTTAAAGAAAACAGACCCATATCACCTTTCAGAATCTGTGAATGAGTTGTCTGATATAGACCAAACACTCTTTATAATACTGGAGCTGAAGGGACTCCAGTTGCTGCTGCACCGTTCCTCCACTCCATATCTCTGCTCCATATTCTACCACGGGTAAAATATTTGTATTAAATATTCTTTTATGCATTTTAGGTTTTTAATCTCCGTTATCGTCGGGTCTCTAAAAATTGCAGACATGGCCACTCTACCTCTCTTAATTATTTCATCAACATGACTCTTTAGGCTTGCATTTTCAGACAAGATAAAGCCTAAATATTTTATTCTTTTACTTATAATTAGTTCCTTATTATTAAATTTAAATCTATACTTTCCTTCACCACCTACACTCCTTTTTTTAAAAATAGCAACTTCGCTCTTTTCAGTATTCAGCCTTAATTTTTTTATCTGCAAAATCTGGGATCAACGCATCTGGCATCTCAGCCTCCATGCCGGTATAAGCATTAAAATCCCCCATCAACACGCGCTCCAGATGTCTATAACTTTCTTGTATTAACGATAATTCTTCTAAATTTCCCAAGTATTGTCTCGATTATACGAACTGCTCTGTGGAGTTATATACACTACACCCAAAATTAATTACTTCCCACATTTAAAACAAATATACAGCCAAAGCCAAGTTTTCAGATCTACTATTAATCCTCTAACAACCCTCAATAGCAGATGCTTTAACCAAAACCCAAATGCCACCATAATGTCTATTATCTCATGATATATTGCGCACGATCTGTTCTACCAAATACCCGGGGATAGGTGGTATAGGGGAATAATCATTCCATGTTTCAATAAGCGAAATCACACCAAACGCAGATAAATCGTCATAATATAGCGTCCAAAGCAAAGAACACTTCATTTAAAAAAAAATGCAATATGTTATCAATCAATGCTTTTCAGATATATACTACCAGCCTATACGGATTTCAATGCTTTGAATCTCCTACCCAAGCTTGGAAGGAGTCCTATTACCGCTATTCAATAATTGAGAGGGATTGCTTAAAACCAAATGTAGCTGGGAAATAAGGAAGGTTCACACTTGTGAATCCATTTGTAATGAAAATTAGATATATTGACTTCCACAAAATATTTTGAACTCCAGCTTGCTGTTTCTCGAAATCGGGTGACTTGTACACAGTACACAGTACATTACATTACAGCATAATGTACACAGTACATTACATTTCACAGTACACAGTACATTTCACAGTACACTTTGTTGCTGGACCAAGCTAGCAAAATTTTAATAATCCGTCAGTTTAGGCTGCCGCCTGATTTGGGCTCTTTAGAATTTTTATAGTTTGTTACAAATTGTTTTTTGCCCTTGTCCATCAGAAGAAAACCATGTCTGTGGAGAAAACCACCTGCGAGTGAATATAAGCTAGGCTTAAATAATTGATGACTTAATTAAGAACAATATTCGAGTTGTAATCTAACATATAATTGGCTCTGAACCAACCGTGTTGTGACGCTAAGCAACGGCTACATGAAGCTATCCTATCAACAGTAACTAGATTCCTTACACTACTACAATACAACAGTAACCAGTAAATCCCGTCACACCGATTTTTATCTTTTTAACTTGCTATGGAATTTCCCAGTTTAATGATTCTCATGATCTTTCACTCTGATAATTTCGATTTTGGCATTTTTTTGCCCAGTCTTTGTGTTTTTGTGTCTTTTTATGATTTTTTATTTGCCAGGTTTTTATTTATTAATTCCAAAATCCGAAACTAGCTCTTCAGGCCTTTGGATAGCAATTTTTTTGTGCTGCAAATCTTATCTGAATATCTTTTCCCACGAAGTTAGTATGTCTGCTCATACTTGTCTCATGGTTTGCGGATCAAATTGGAAATTTCAGTGTCAGTTTCAATGTGTGTCGGAGGCAAGGGGCCTCAAGTTTTGCATTAAGGGGTGAAGCAAGTTACTCACAAAAAAGCATCCATTGTGTGTATTCGAATTTGCGTGGTGGCGGTGCTTCTCTGTCTCTTCTGTGTCGTCCAACAAGCTTGGCTGAAAAGTCATTGACTATTTGGAATTATGATTTATGCCTACGGAGCCAGTGGTAGCCAGTGGTAGCAGATATGAGAGATCCCCCTCCCCCCCCCCAAAGAAATAAGTTTTATCCGCAAAAAAGTCTTACGCAACTTTTGAATGTTCTTTTTTAGCTTCAAAATTTAAATGTATCTAGCCCTGGTAGTAATACTAATAAACAAGAAAAAATTCACCCCAATGGGTAATTCCAACACTCTTCCCGCACCCCCAAACAAAGAGAATGCTCTATTTTGCGCAAAACCATGTATTCAACTTCAAGGATTCTCAACATAGCTGAATTTCAAATAAAAAGACATATCCAGTTTGAGTCACACCAGAAGAAACTTTTGAATGTTCTTTTTTAGCTTCAAAATATATATATATATATATATATATATATATATATATATATATATATATATATATATATATATATATATATATATCCCTGGTAGTAATTAAATAATAAAAAAAAACTAGTTTTTTTTTAACTAGAAGTTAGGAGCGACATTAAAACTTAAAACGAACAGAAATTACCCCGTATATGAAAGGGGCTGTTCCCTCTTAAACGCCTTGCTCTTTGCGCTAAAGTTTGACTCTTTCTCTCAACTCTACTTTTTAAAACAGTAAAAACTTTAGCTTAAAGAGCAGGGCGTTGAAGAGGGAGCAGCCCCTTTCACATACGGGGTAATTTCTGTTCGTTTTAAGTTTTAATGTCACTCCTTAGTTGGTGCGCTGGATTCGGGATCCCGTGTCTGAGAGGACGCGGGTTCGAATCCCGGTGTATCCAATTCTTCAGTTTGGGACGGGGGTCAGTGGCGTGATCCTGTAAGCTTAGCCAGAGTCGACCCAGCTCTAAATGGGTACCTGGAGAAATCTGGGGAAGGTAAACAGGAAGGGTGTGCGAAAGCACAGGTTGGCTGGCCCCCAACCCCCCATTGCACTTCCTGGCTGAAGGGCCAAGAAACGGAGATCAGCACCGCCGGTACGGACTGTAAAGTCTAAATGCCGCATCCTTTACCTTTATCTTAGTTTCAGTTAAAAAAGAAACTTGTTTTTTTTTTATTTAATTTCTGGACGTTTTTTAGTTAACCCATGTTTTGATTTCGGCTCTCCGCAGATGAATAATTAAAGCGAAATTTGCATATTTATTTATTTGGATAAATGGCTTCCCATAGTTTTGATCGAATGATGTTGAGAAAAAAGGAGGGGGAGGAGGCCCAGTTGCCCTCCAATTTTTTGGGTACATAAAAAAGGCAACTAGAACTTCTAGTTTTTTACGAACGTTTCCATTAGTAAAAGATATACGTAACTTACGAATTAGGTTACGTAACAAACTTCTATATTCGTATGTTTTATTACGTATATGAGAGGGTTCGCTCACTCGCCAATACCTCGCTCTTTACACTAAAGCTTAAATTTTTTTCCCTGAATCACAAAGGCCGTAGAATAAATAAATGAAATTACTAAAAATACTTTAGCGTAAAGAGTAAGGCATTAGGAGGAGGTGAACCCCTTATATGCGTAATATTTTCTGTTCGTTTTAAGTTTTAATGCTACTCCTTACTTCCAGTTGAAAAAAACTTTTTCATAGTTATTTTTTCATTGTTTTTTTAAATAATGCTAGAAAATGCTACGCCCCCTTTATGGAAATCTTCTTCCCCCATGACAAATTCCTCCATGGAAAATTTCCCCCACATAACTCCCTCTTCTCAACCCCCTTCCAACCAAAAACCCCCCTGAAAACGTCTGTACACTTCCCAATAACCATTACTATATGCAAACACTGGTCAAAATTTTTAACTTGCAGCCCCTCCCACGGGGACTGTGTGGGAGTAAGTCGTCCCCAAAGACATAGTTATAAGGTTTTTCGACTATGCTGCATAAAATGGCTATCTCAGAATTTTGATCTGATGACTTTGGGGAAAAAATGAGCGTGGGAGAGGGCCTAGGTACCTTCCAATTTTTTCGGTCACTGAAAAAGGGCACTAGAACTTTTCATTTCCGTTCGAATGAGCCCTCTCGCAAAATTCTAGGACCACTAGGTCGATACTATAACCCCTGAGAAAAAGAAAAAGAAAAAAAAACAAACAAATAAACACGCATCCGTGATTTGTCTTCTGGCAAAAAACACAAAATTCCACGTTTTTGTAGATAGGAGCTTGGAACATGTACAATAGGGTTCTCTGATACGCTGAATCTGTTGGTGTGATTTTCGTTAAGATTCTATGAGTTTTAGGTGGTGTTTCCCCTATTTTCTAAAATAGGGCAAATTTCCCCAGGCTCGTAACTTTTGATGGGTAAGACTAAACTTGATGAAACTTATATATTTAAAATCAGCATTAAAATGCGATTCTTTTGATGTAACTATTGGTATGAAAGTTCCTTTTTTTAGAGTTTTGGTTACTATTGAGCCGGGTCGCTCCTTACTACAGTTCGTTACCACGAACTGTTTGATACTAATAAACAAGTAAAAATTCACCCCAAGGGGTAATTCCACCACTCCTCCCGCACCCCCAAACAAAGAAGACAATACTCTATTTAGCGCAAAACCATGTATTCAACTTTAAGGATTCTCAACACTGCTGAGTTTCAAACGACAAGACATCGCCGGTTTGAGTCACACCACAGGCAACTTTTGAATGTTCTTTTTTAACTTCAAAGTTTAAATATATCTAGGTAATGAAGCAATATTTTATAAGGTTGTGCCTCTCTTACAAAAGTTGGAGATCTGTTTTTGTACTTAGAAAACTATGCGCTGAGTTACAATCAAGATTGTCAACTGAAATGAAGCGGATCATTGAAAATTTTAATGTGAGCGAAATAGCGACTAAAAACTACTTTTTTGCTTTTGAAGACCAATTTGAATTTCGGCTTTTATCAGTTTCTCATAATTTGTAGTCTATCTGTCTATCTTTCTATATAATTTACTGTCTATGTTTTTTTATCTGTCCCCTTTCGCTACTTTGTAGAACAATTTGAATTTTTGTTCTTACCAGTTTTTCGCAATCTGTACTTTTCTGAGGATTGCAATTGCTCTGTCTCTATGGATCTGCATTCCTAGGGATTGTATCACTCAAGCAAATTTGATTAATTTTTTCAATTCAATTTATTAATATAATACGCATAACAAATAAAATACACTGGGTCACCACGGAGAGACAGAGCTCATGATTGTGGTGACCCCATCAATATTTACAACATAAATAATATTAGTTGAAGATCCAATACTCAAGTCCAAGGCCCACCACACAAAGCAGAAAGAGAAAATAAAAATCACAATAACAAAACAATCAAACGAAAGTGCACGGAGAATGACATCATGAGCAATCAGAGACGATGAATTAAAAAAAAGAAAAAAAAGAAATAGATATAGCAAGAGGTTAGACGTGTCAAAGATAGAATTGCTAGTGCCATCTAGCTTTTTCTAAAGACTGCACAATCATGAATTGCTGGATCATTTCTAAGAATTGCTTGGTTGTTATAGTTAAAGCGGTTTCTAAACGAGAGAAATGGTTCATAGTTAAATTTATGAGGAGATATTGTAGAAATGCTTGCCGAATGAAAATTAGTGGATAAGTTTAACCTTATTTATATGCAATCTCAAATGTATGTGAACTTTGATTTTTTTTTTTTTTTTTTTTTTTTTTTTTTTTTTTTTTTTTTAGTAGTAGTAGTAGTACCTTCTTTTATATTTCATATTTCCTAAGGCTGGTTAATTGTTTTTCTTATGGAACTTGGTATTTACCAAGTGACATATAGCGATAGCAAATTCTGTCGGTCTGTCGGTCCCGGTTTTGCTAGTTTAGGCACTTCCAGATAAGCTAGAACGATGAAATTTGGCAGGCATATCAGGGACCAGACCACATTAATTTAGAAATAGTCATTTCCCGATTCCATCATCTGAGGGAAATGAGGGGGACGGTTAATTCGGAAAAATTAGAAAAAATGAGGTATTTTTAACTTACGAAAGGGTGATCGCATCTTAATGAAATTTGATATTTAGAAGAATATCGTGTCTCAGAGCTCTTATTTTAAATCCCGACCGGATCCGGTGACATTGGGTGGAGTGGAGGGATCGGGATGAAACTTGGTGGAAAAAATAAGCACAAGTCCTAGATACGCGATTGACATAACCAGAACGGATCCTTTCTCTTTGGGGGAGTTGGGTTGTAATTCAGAAAAATTAAAAAAATGAGGTATTTTTAACTTACGAATGGGTTATCAGATCTTAATGGAATTGGATATTTCGATGGATCTTGTACTTCAGGGCTCTTATTTTAAATCCCGACCAGATCCGGTGACATTTTGACAGTTGGAGGGGGAAACCGGAAATCTTGGAAAACATGAAAATTGAGTTATCTTTATCTTACGAATGGGTGATCGGATCTAAATGAAATTTTATATATAGAAAGATCTTTATGTCTCAGATGCTCCATTTTCAATTCGAATTGGATCCAGGGACATAGGGGGTTGGAGGGGGGAAACATAAATTTTGGAAACCAGAAATCTTGAAAAACGCTTTGAGTGGAGAGATTGGGATGAAGCTTGGTGAGAAGAATAAGACAAGTTCTGGATATGTGATTGACATAATTAGAACGGATCCGCTTTCTTTGGGGGAGTTGGGGGGTGTCAATTCTGAAAAATTACAAAATTGAAGTACTTTTAACTTAAGAACGGGTGACCGGATCTTAATGAAATGTGGTATTTAGAAGGAACTCATGTCTCAGAGCTCTTATTTTAAATCTCAACCAGATATGGTAACATTGGGGGGAGTTGGAGGGGGAAACCGGAAATATTGGAAAACGCTTAGATTGGAGAGATCGAGATGAAACTTGGTGGGTAGAATAAGCAAATTTCGTAGATACGGGATTGACATAACCGGACTGGATCCGCTCTCTTTGGGGGAGTTAGGGGGGTCCAGTTCTTTTGCAAGTTTGGTGCTTCTGGACGTGCTAGGACAATGAAAATTGGTAGGCGTGCCAGGGACCTGCACAAATTTACTTGATACAGTCGTTTTCCCCAATTTGACCATCTAGGGGGCTGAAAGGAGAGGAAAAATTAGAAAAATGAGGTGTTTTTAACTTACGAGTGGGTGATCGGATCTTAATGAATTTTGATATTTAGAAGGACCTCGTGTCTCAGAGCTATTATTTTAAATCCCGACCGGCATTAAGCCTCTGATTTTCCTTTTAAATCAGTCTATTAATTCATAGAATTTTGCTTGAGCTCATGCCATATGAGCTCTTGGCTCTTCCGACCTCATCACAAGTGCCATATGAGCTCTTAGCTCTTCTTTTTTTATATATAGTGTATACCACGTATAAAAAATTTTATATATAACATATAAAATTTGCTTTGGTCATTTTTGTGCTGTTTTTGTTTTCATTTCGTTCTATTTTGATTTGTGCTCCACATTTTTTGGCTTTTACCTTTTATGGGTAAAAAAAAAATTAATAAAAAAAGACAACAAACAAACAAACTGCTGTTTTAGGCAGACTGTGTCCGAAGCTTGTAAAGGTTTTTGTACTTCAGCTAGGGGGCCAGCATCGCCTTATCAGTGTATTTTCTGGTAGAAGTTGTTTGTATTTATTAGTTGATGTTTCATTTTACATATAATTTAAAAATATAAAATTTAATTCGCGGGAATAACGTGGGCTATATTATTATTGATGGTTTCCTGTCGTAGGAAAATGCTACTCGATTACTTACGCTATCGAGGGGCAGCTTTACTTTAAAACAGATTCATTGTAATGATATATGTTGGTAGTTAACTGTTAGCTCAATGTTCTTCAACTATCCTGTCATCACGGGCACCGCCAGGAGGGGGAGTCGACCTCCCCTTAGAAATAAGATTTTACTTGAAAATAATGAAAAATACCCCCATTTACATCCTGGGAAAAACAAAGCTTCTGCTGGTATTTACCCGTTCTCCTGAAAGTATTGCGTAAAAGCTGGTGCTCCAGGCCATTGTAGTATTATCTTTAGGTAACTTGGCACTGGAAAATCCTCAAGATGTCGTATATCTGAATCCCCCATATGGCATATTACATCTGAATCCCCATATGGCATATTATTCGACACAAAATGACCTTTGTCTTTCAAGTTTTTAAATAGTTCGTTTTCTCTTTCAGACGCTCCAGCAGTCTCCCAGACAGATGATGACGGTTCATCAATCTCTCAAGAATATGTTTCTATAGTAGAAGACCAACATCAAAGTAAGCTATTATCGAAACCAGGAGTCACTAGCAACACATCAGGGCTTTCACACATTGGAAGAAATGGTATGAAACGTCCTTCTAATTAGTAGGCTAAGAGACCCAAAAAGTAAGTCTGGGATGTATTATATGCCGGTATGAATATGATAGAGAGACAGATCGATATATTTGAAAGCTATCGTAGCATAGCTAAATTCAGTTTTTTTACACATTCTTACATTTAAACAAAAATCACACACATATGGCTCAGCATTGAAAATCGATTTGAAGAAAGGCACTAATGAGTTGGCATAACGATTACTTCGTACTTTAGGGGGTAGAAGTTTATTTTGTAACGGAGCTCGACTATTGGGAGGGGCTTATTCGGATAGTAGTGATCGGTGGCTCGTGTTGGTTAGGACGGATTTTCCAAAATGCAGAATCAGGTGTTAAACCCGGACTTTAAGTGGAGATAAATTCAGTTTCGCGAGGGCTTGATCATAGGGTATGTCGTAGTTTCGGAGTATAATCCTTGTTGCTCTTTTCTATACCAAGTAATATAATTATATACCAATATACCTTTATATAGTGACATGTATTATATACCAAGGAATACCAGGACACAAGGGTATATTAGTTGGGAGGTTAAGAGTTTATAGAGAAACTTCATAGGACACTTGCGAGGAGAATAACTCTGTGTGTAAAAGAGAACTTTGTACAGATTAATTTTTCAGAAGAAGAAGTTTTTGTTCCACCACCTGAACAATTAAAACAAACAAAGGTTCGGCGATATGTCTTTCATAATGACAAAAGACAAGCCGAGGCAGAAGAAGAAGTTTTTGTTCCACCACCTGAACAATTAAAAGAAACATGTCCGGCGATATGTCTTTCGTAATGACAAAAGACAAGTCAAAGCAAAAGTTAAAGGTCCAATAAAAAAAACGGAATTATACAAACGCGCTAATTCTAATTTAAGGTCCATTTGAACGTTCATTACATCAAGAAAAGGCTCAAATTGTCGGCGTTCTGTTCCTGAAAAGGAACAGAACTTGTTACATAGAGAAAGGGATTGCCCCCTCCTCAGTACCTCATTCTTTACGCTAAAGGTTGACTTTTTGTTGCAATTATTTAAGAATTACTCTTGGTACACAACGAACATATAAATAAAATATAATTTTTTTTACAAATTCAAAAAAAAAGTTTAGCGTCAAGAGTGAGGTACTGAGGAGGGGTCAACTCCCTCATATACGCAATAATTTATTTTCCTTATCCTTATTTATATCCTTATAATATCCTTATTTTCAGTTGAAAATTTTTTTTTTTTTTTTTTTTAATTTAATTTCTGATAGGTTTTAATTAATGCTGGGAAATTCAATCCCTTGGAAAATCCCCTTCCCTCACGAAAACTGCTCCATGGAAAGATCCTCCCACGTAAGCACCCCGACCAGAAAATCCCCCCCCCTCGAAAATATCTTCATACATCCGAATAGCCAATACAATATGTAAGCAATGGGCAACTTGCAGCCCTTCCCCTGGAGGCTGTGTTGCTTAACTCAACCTCAAAGACATAGTTTTTGGATCTTTCGACCATGGTGAGGAAAAGTTTGATTGGACAATTTTGGGTAAGAGAAGCGGGTGTCGGTGGCTGCCCTCCAATATTTTTGGTCACTTAAAAAGGGAACTATAACTGCGATTTCTAATGAATTGAGGCATCTCCCGACCTTCTATGACCACTGGTTCGACACAATCACCTCTGGAAAAAAAAATAGAAATAAACATCCGTTATCTTGCTTCTGGCAAAAAAAAAAAATCAAAATTCCACATTTTTGTATAAAAAAGCTTGAAACCTCGACAGTAAAGTTCTCGGATATTCTGAATCTCATGATGTGATTTTTATCAAGATCACTTGATTTCTTAGGGGTGTCCCCCCCTTTTTTTAAAATTAGGCAAATTTTCTCAGGCTCATAACTTTTGAAGGGTAGCATTAAACTTCATGAATTTTATATTTTGAATAAGCATCAAAATTTGATTCCTTTTATGTGTCTATTATTATCAAGACTCTGTTTCTTATAGTTTCGATTATTATTGAGTCACATCGCTCCTTACTTACAGTTCGTTAACATGAACTGTTTGAAAACCACTCTTCAAATTTTAATGAAGCATGTGAGGAAAAAAAACTTTTTTTACTGCATTTCTATTAGATAAAAAATAGCATTTTTAGTACTTGTCTAGTAGCACTCCCCAAGGGAGTAGGGGGGGGGGGAGGCTAGGGCTTTTGGGCCCTGTTCTACCTGAAATCTTGCGACTCTTTTAATTCGTCATGTAATATCTTGCATATAAGTATTAATTTTTTATCTATTCCTTTCTTACGTTGGCCTCATCCCTTTCCTCCTGAAACAAATTCTAGGACCCTTGCCTGGGCTCACCGGGTCAGGCTTTAGTGGGAGGGGACTACGACATTTTTAAGGGGAGGGTAAAATAAGAAGGGTGTTTTTGACATTCATTTTGTAAATTTTCTGGTGGAGGGGTCCTTCAAAGCCATGTCTGTCTGTGTGTTTCTGTGTAGATATATTTACCTTCTGTGTCATACTACTAAAATACATTGTAAATAGTCTAGTGTAGACGTAAATGGGTTAGGTTAGTAAACTAAAACTTTCAGGGGTGGGTCTAAAGGCTAAAGTATGTCCCGAGATGCTATTTTGAAGTACCCACCTCCACTCCTTCTCCCTCTAGAGGGCCCTGACCTTTGATGACCTTTAAAAATAGTGTGTTATAAAAGTGAAACCTTACACAGCTTTAATATCTAAGATGTAAAATTGTCTCTAGATATGAAGAGTCAGGTTTGTGTTTCAAAATGATTGCGTCCTAAGAATTGTCAAATTCTTATTTTACGCTTCTGAGGATTCCTCTGTTTCTAGGCATGATAAACTAATACTGTGCTTTTGCTTTTACTGATTAATAATAAGATATACAAGAAATAAAAGACCCTTTGTCGGAAACAAAATGAGAAAAAGGCCTACAAAATAAGCAGAACTACCAAAATATATAATATAATGGTTTTATAAGAAATATTAAATGCTTGTAAGGCGACCCCGTTGTAACAATTTAAGAAATTGGAAACTACTTGTTAGGTTCTCCAACATTAGAAAAAAATTATCTGTGTTCAATTTTTTTCTTGAATATCGAATAGTCGGGTCTCCATTATAGCAACCTTCAAAAAGTGGGTCGTCTCCGAAAGGGGTGAGGAGATTTCGTAAGGAAAGGTTTAAGAGTAATGGAAACTTCTTGGTACAGTTTAAAGAGGGAGGCTTTGAATAGATTGGTATGGAGAAGGAGTGTCCGTAGCTCTATTAATCTCAGGTGGCTTGGTGTTGTAATGAGTTGTTAGTAGTAGTAATAGTAGTAGCAGTAGATATATAGACGTATATATATATATATATATATATATATATATATATATATATATATATATATATATATATATATATATATATATATATATATATATATATATATATATATATATATATATATATATATATATATATATATATATATGTATATTAAGTTTTCTTATCAGGAACCGACATCTTTCAGTTCTAACGAACGATGGCCTAGTAGACTTATTTGTTCAGTCTGGGATAAAAATATATCTGAGTAATTTGAATAATAATAAAGAAAGAAACAACAATTATCTATATCTTTTTTTATATATTTTTAACGCAATACTACCGATGTAAGTATTCAGAAGCAATCTATTATGATTAATCTAACAGTTGGGAATAATTCTGTTTGTTTATTATTTCTAGAACCTTTTCTATTTTATCTTTTTTGAGTGAGTATCCTCGGAGTCTGTGTGAAGAAACTATAAAGTTTATTAAGTATTTTTTCAAATACGCTGTTTTTTGTTTACAATCTGTTTCTGGAATTGAGTCCCTGTTTAGAAGCTCTTTTACTGTCTGATTTGCTGTGAGCATATTTAGATGCTGATTCATACTTTCTATTTGTGCTGAATTTTCGAATTTGGTTAACATTTTAACTATGTTGTTCAGACCATCTTTAATGGCTGCGTCATTGAAAGTCAAATTAAATTTCAGTGCTGTCGACTTTTTAATGAGAAATTCTTGAATGAACCATAATGTCCCTGAATCATTAGAAATGAGTACGATTTCATTTTTTCTATAGTCTATCGTTACGAAATTTCCCGTTAGTACTGAAATGAAATGCAGCGTTGCCACTTCTTCTACAGGGACTTTTTCGGGCACTTCTAATGAAACATCTTTGAGCCAACTATGAGCTTCACATTGGGTGAAAAGACCACGAATTTCTAGGACACAAAAGGGCCGGTTCGTCATTGGCTCCTGGGTTCGTATGTGGAAGGGTAGTATAAACAGGGTGATTTCCGTTTTTATAGCGACTTTGGGTGATATACAACTTGGTACTATTAGAACCTTTATACTTCCTGTAATTCCCTCTGGGTACGACTGGAAAAATTCAGCATGAAAAGTGTGTGTTTCTGGATCGATCACATATTTTGAATTTGCTTCGTCATATTCATCATCACTTTGGTAGATTTTGATTGGGCTAAAAGTAAAGACTAGTCAAAACCATGACACAGTGAGAAAACGAAGGAGAACAAATAAAGAGACAAGGCACAAATATATTGAACGCATTAAGTAATACTGAAGAAAGCGTCCCTTTCTATTATAGTTTAGTTTTTTAAGAGTGGTCTTTCTATATTGTCGAGCGGACTTTTATCCATATACTTTTTCATTTGATGTCCGCACTGAGGACGGTTGAGCGGTGGTATTGGTCAAAATATTGGATTTTTCTCTCGTTTTTCAACTTGCTGTGATTTTACCTCGATTATTCTTAGTTCTTGTACGTTTTTCACGTTTTTTATGCTTATCTATTTCAAAATCACACCCTATCTGTGTCTAGAAAGCTTGATTCAGAATGGAATAATAGCTCAACCGTTGAGAAAAGTGATCTAAATAAAAAAAATGCTATAAGAACAAACTCTTGATTTACATCCCATGTTGCCTGCATGTACGGTAAGTGAAAAATAGCCTTACGTAAGTAGCCTTACGGTAAGTGAAAAATAGCGAAGCTATTAAGCTTTTTGGGCCAACATTCTCTCTCCATAATCACACTATTTTTTAAGTAATTGCACTCACTGATGTAATATGATAATAACAAAGAAAAAAAAAATACGATTTTGAAGTTTTGAAACCAGTGGCATAATTTGTAAAAATTCTGGGGGGGGGGGGGGTTGGAGCACGTTTTCCCAAATAGAGCAAAATTGACAGGGAAAACTGGAAATCGAGCCATATAGTACCCTATAGGCAAAGATATACTAATGAGACTGACCTGTTTCTGTGGATGCTTGAGTTATATAAGCTTTCCTTAATTAGGTAATATTTTTGAAGACACTACATTTCAGCTGGAGGGGGGGGGGTAAACTGGGTTCTGGGGGATGGAGTCTAGGAGGGGCAGTTGTACCCTTCCCCATGGCTAACTACGCCACTGTATGAAACGTCACTGTTTAGGCGATAAAATACAGAGTTAAAAATTGCATAAACAATATAAATTTTTATCTAAAGCTATTAATTGGATTTTACTCCTAGTAATTCTTGTCTTTGGAAATACCGTCCGTACATCACACAGTATACGGTACCCTTTTACACGATACTGAGCTGCTAGTGACTCAACCGCAAACTTCCTAGTAGGAATATCTCAGGAATCATTGATCAAAATCTGCATTATTTTATCAAAATTTCTGCTATCTGCCTAAAAAAAAACTTTTGCTTCTTGTTGTTTCCCGCTATACGGAGATCCAATATGTGCTATTGTATCAGGTGATACAGTATATTGCCATTGTATCATTTAAATGATAAAACACTCATTAAATTGCATTGACTCTAGGCATTTAAAAAATAAAAACAAAAAAAACAGTAGGGTTAAATCAATATGAAAAAAAGCAAACCAAGAATGTGGTTGATATTCTGGAACGACAATTACACTTCGTCTTTAACCAAAGCGTTCTTGAGTTGGGTGTTTTGAAGCGGTTGTGTTTCCAATTATTGTTTTCTATTAACTGGTTTTCCTCAATTCACCGACTTGTTTGTAATTTTGTCAAATAGATTTGATAAATTTGTGAGTCACTTTTCAACCACTTCCAAATGTTCACTTACTTATCTCCCTTGTTGAAATAAAACAACTAGCCTTAGATAAGTCAAATTTGGTCTAAGAGAAGACTAACAAGTCGAAAATAGTAAATCTAATTTTTTTTTTCTAACTCGTCTTCAAAGTGGACTAAACGGAATTTTTTTTTTCTCAAGAATCTATGAATGTAGGCTAAGTAAAAACGAAGGGCGCAAAACGGATTGGGATTTACATAACTTGAGTTCTGTTTTTATCTATGCGTTTATAACTCAGGTCAACTTGATATCTATGTTTTGTAAAGCTCAATATGTTTTGCGCCTTTTGTATTCACTTATAGGCCTATTCATTGATTCCCAAATAAAAAATTACTTGTACTTTCTGATCCATTTTCAAAACAATTTTTTGTAGTTTGTTTTTTTATATTTATTATGTTTCTTCAGGACTTCGCTCATCGTTGTATATTATGAATTTTATATCTAATAATCTGAAAATGTTTATTTTTGTAGCATAAATGTTTTTAGTTATATTTTTTGGCTTGAAAAGAGGTTAAGGTTTAGGTCCAAAATATTTTTAATTTTATTCTCTATCGGCCTAATTCTATTAGTTTCTTTTTACTCTTTCTCTTCGTTCTGTTGGATCAATTTGGTCTCAAAAAATATATTTGTCAAGCTTTGGGTGCTGGTAGTTACTGTGGCTTCAGTAACCATATCAATAAACAAATGAATAATATTTTTTATATGTCTTTAACATCTAGCAAATGTAGATAAATATATTTTATGGTTGGCCTAACCTCTATTTGGTATAAAAGATAATAGCTAAGAGAAATAACCAAAGATTTCCACACTTGTGTGGTCTGTCTCCTCTTTAACCTATTTCCTACATTTTGTATGAAGGATTTAACCTTATTGGATCGAGTTAATATGAATAACAATCATGTTCATTTTACTATTAAAATTGACTGGGCATTGACAGATATTCATAGGAAGGAGGTGAGTGACCTTCAATTTGGCACCCATGGTAATAAAAAAATCCTATAGGTTTCGAGTAAGAAGGTTAGGAGTAAGGTGTTACTTACGACAAAATTTTTCTATTAATTTACACCATAGATTAATGTTGATGCCCAAAGACGCAGAGCGAGAATACATGGGAACAAATCTAGTCCAAAACGTATATTTGACTCTGGGCCACCGCAGAATTTTTTCTTTATTGGGAAATCTAGCCCGTTTTCAGGGAAGAGATGGGAGGCTACGTTTGAACAAAGCTCTTTTGCCAGAAAAGTATCGTATGTTTACTAAACCGACCAAGGCCAAGTCTATCCCTCTTAACGGCCTTTGTGATGTGGTTAAATTGACTCTAGAAACTTTTGGTAGATTTTCCTGTTAAATACAGCTAAAGATTTGCAAATTGTATAGGTGGTATGCTATTAATTCATACTGATAGGTCAATATGAGCTATATAGCCTAGAAATTATTTCCAGTGCGAAATATGTTACTCGGATGCATCCTGATGTTTCCTAATCATCATGGACAATCACATGTTTTATTAATCGCTTTATTATTGTTATGGTAAGCTAGA
Organism: Artemia franciscana; assembly: GCF_032884065.1. Classification (NCBI taxonomy): domain Eukaryota; kingdom Metazoa; phylum Arthropoda; class Branchiopoda; order Anostraca; family Artemiidae; genus Artemia; species Artemia franciscana. Next base: position 41,602,468 of record NC_088874.1, on the reverse strand, counting down.
CCACGTTTTATTGATGAAGGGTGACAAAGTGCTGAAGTTGTGGTTTTCCCTATCTGTATGAGGTCAGACGAAAAGCAGATCGTCCCCAAAAGGGGGTGGGAATAGATCATAAAAAAGAATCTAAAGGAAATCGGCACTAAGTGGTTAACACCGTTTCTGTTTTTCGCTTAATCAGAAACGGTAAAAAAAAAAACAGTAATTAATGAACGGAATAGAAACAGAAACGGTGAAAGAAAACCGGAATTCCGTTTCTTTTTCTTTCTTTTTTTTATCGAAAAACAGAAACGGACTTTTTTTACGGCTGTTTTAACAGATATTTCCTCGTTTTCCGTTATTCAGGTTTATGAAAGTAAAATGAACATTGACAAACGTTGATTAATAAAACAGATCAAATAAAAAGACCGAATATTCCCCCAAAAAATACCAAAGAGACTCCAGTTTGCACCCCCCACCCAGCTGATATTTACTTTCTTCCTAAATCTTGTCAAAAGTTTAGTTTGTATTTATCTTTATAATGCTATAAAGTTGCTTTTTTAGTAATTTTATAGCACTAAATAGAACCTTTATGGTACCAAATGGCTCATTTTTTGTCTTTACTGTCATTTTCACTTGATTTGTGAAAATTGGCTCCAACTTTGCCCCCCTCCCCCCTAACGTGCAAATATATAGCCGAAATTTGTTTCTAAAGTATTATATTTTCATAATGCTTAGGTATATTTCATTAGGTTTAACCTAATTTCACTTCTTGAGTAAGATGAGCATAAGAAATAAGTACCTATATAGCACAATATAGCATAATATGTATACATGTATATACACATTGTATAGGCACAAATTGTATACATTATTTTGTAAGCATTAATTTAATTCTACAGGAACGCCGGTTGAAACAAGTGTGACGCATGGCAAAATACTTTGAAACATATAATTAGAGGGTGGGGATGGGGTAAAGTATAGAATGTATGTATAGTAGGTATATATATATATATATATATATATATATATATATATATATATATATATATATATATATATATATATATATTAAGTCGCAAGAATGCGATATGATTCTATTCGCAACCAAAACACAGAAAATGAAGAAAAAACAGAAACGGCAAATACGATAAGAAAAAAAAACGGAACAAAAATAAAAACGGTAATGAAAAAACAGCTACCTGTTTTGTATTTTTTCTGTTTTCTAAAAATAAAAACAAAACAGAAAATAGTGGAAAAAACATAACGATGCCAATCCCTATTCGGAACTTCATGAGAGGGGGGTAAAGAGTGAAGCTTTGAATAGATTGAGGCGGAAGAGGGTGTGCTCTGCTATGTGGACCTCAAGCGGTTTGGTGCTGCAGTGAATTGTTTGTACTAGTAGTACTAGATTCGTTCCCATAGCTGGAATGTTAACTATCATTTTCTTTATCAAGCATAGAGGTTTTATGGCCAAACGTTTGGTTATATAATATTCTTGCATGTCAAAAGGTGCTGTTTTTAACTCATATAAAGAAGATTGTGATATTTTTTGAATGTTACAAAATTGTCCATTTTTTGTGATATATTATGTCTGCTAAAGGGGGGATATTTCCCTGTCCTTTCCTCTCTGAGTGCTTACGCTTATTTGATTCAATCTGTGCCAAATACACATTATGCCATTATGAATTAAACGCCAGTTATTTAATTATGCTACTAATTATAATTGATTATAATTGTTACTAATTATTAATTATTTAATTATGTTAATTAATTATTAATTTTATTTAATTATTAATTATTCAATTAAATTATATCCAGTTATTAGTTATTTAATTATGAATTAAACGCCAGTAAAATATGTAAAAATATCATACAAAAGTTTTAGCAAAAACCTTAGCCAAATTGACTTTAATAATGATATATTTGCTTTGTTTAGTGTAGATAGCTTTTCAATTTGGAATAGGCTACAGCAAAATTGAACCTTTAGGCTAGGAATACTAAAGACTACTGACCTTTCAGAAACCAGAACGATACTTTCTACCATTAGGGTACCGCTTATTACTGTCTTTAGTCTTAAATATCCTTTATCCAGAATCGTGTTGCAATGAAAATCGGAATTATTTTCATTCTCGCCACTGAGTGTATCATTTTGTCCTGGTATATTGTTGCCTTCATCAGACGATTCCAGGTTTTCTAGGCGCAATCGCAGCTCAAGCTCTTCAATCTCAGATTTCAAAACTCCTAGTTTATTCCGTGCAGATTTTGTCCGAACCGTTGTTTGCTCCGCCATTTCAGCTTTATCACGCTGGCATAATCCGAATATACGACCTGACAGGGTTGCCACAACAATTTCGGGCAGATCTGCGCGTGATAAGATCCCACCTTGGATTGATTCAATTCTTTCCCCGCAGCTGATGTTATATAGCAGAGTCGGTGTTTCTGTCGTTGTCTTTTCAAAAGAAAGAATCTCGATAGTTCCGTCTTCCCGTCCAACTATAATTTCTGAATTGATGCTGTTAGTCAAATTGTAGCAGCTAATTGCAGATATTCCTGATTGACAGTTGTCTGTGATCCTGGAAATAGAAAAGAGATAATCTTAATCAAAATCCCACCGTCAGATTCAGCGTATCAGAGAACCCTACTGTGAAGGTTTTAAGCTCCTATCTGCAGAAATGTGGAATTTTGTAGATTTTTTTTTGTCAGAAGAAAAATCACGGATGCGTGTTTATTTTTTTTTTTTTTCCAAGAGGGCTCATTCCAATTGAATCTAAAAGTTATAGTCCCTTTTTAAGTGACCAAAAAATTGGAAGGCAACTAGGCCCCCTCCCACGCTCAGTTTTTTCTAAAGTCACCGGATCAAAATTTTTAGATTGCCATTTTATTCAACATAGTCGAAAAATCTAATAACTGTCTTTGAGGACGACTTAATTCCCCACGGTCCCCAGGGGAAGGGCTGCACGTTATGAATTTTGGCTATTGTTTACATATAGTCTTGGTTATTGGGAAGTATACAGACGTTTTCAGGGGGATTTTTTTCTGATGGGAGGGGGATCGGGGAAAGGGCTGTGTGGGAGGATATTTCCATGGAGCAGTTTTTTATGGAGGAAGAGAATTGCCATGTTTGGGGCGCGGGATTTCACAACATTATTTAAAAAACAATCAGAAATTGAATAAAAAAAAGTTTTTTTTCACTGAAAGTAAGGAGCAACATTAAAACATAGAACCAACAGAAACTATTACGTATATGAGGGGTTCGCCCCCTCGTCAATACCTCGCTGTTTACGCTAATATATTCTTAGTAATTGCAAAAGAGAACAAAATTCAAACTTAAGCGTAAAGAGTGAGGAATTGACGAGAGAGCGAACCCCTCATATTACGCATATGAGTGAGTTATCCCCCTCGTCAATACCTCGCTCTTTTTGTTATAGTTCGAATTTTGTTAAATATATCGATAAAAACAATAATTTATTTGTGTTATTTTGGGGCAATCTTAGCATTTAATATTATTCTAAGCAGCTTCATAACTATGATTTTTCTGTGATAATAAATCAAAAATATTGTATGTCTTCGGCTTGTGGTTGGTATGAAATAAAAAACAACAAGTTTTTTCCTACTGAAAATAAGGAACAACATTAAAACTTAATACGAAGAGAAATTATTATTTATATGAGAGGGTTGCCCCCTTCTCAGTATCTCACTCTTTACGCTAATGTTTGACTTTGTTCCAATTATTTAAGAATGACTACTGACACGCAAGAACGTTTCATATATCCCATATATGTAATAGCAACCAAAAGAAAAATATGAGAAAAATGCGATGGGTCCGGGAGGAAAAAATGGCCGTTGGGTGGGGGAATTTTCCGTAGAGGTGGAACCAGATTTCCCAGCATTAAAAAACGTCAGTTTTTTTCTTTTTCTTTTTTTTTTGTACAAAAGAAAGTGAAGAAGAACATAAAAACTTAAAATTAACATAAATTATTACGTAAATGAAGGGAATTTTCCCTTCCTCAACATTACGCTCTTCGCACTAATGTTTGGATTTTATGCCAATTTATTAATAGCGACTCCCAAAACACAAGGGTCACATAATTGAACATTAAAAATATTTTTTTAAGTACTAAATAGCGATTCAGCGTGGAGAATGAGGTGTTTAGGAGATATCATGTACCAGAAAGGGCTACAAGTTGTGGAACTTGTCCATATAGTTTACACGTAGTATTTATTATTGAAATGAATACAGACTTAAGAAAAACATGGTTTTTAATTTAATTTAAATAAAAAGATAAGTTTTTTAACTGAAAGTAAAGAGCGGCATTAAAACTTAAAACGAAAGGAAATATTCCGTATATGAAAAGGGCTGTCCCCTCCTCAACGCCCCGCTCTTTATGCTAAAGTTTGACTTTTTCTCCCAACTCTACTTTTTAAAACAAGGAAAAACTTTAGCGTGAGCGGTTGAGGAGGGAACAGCTCGATCTTTACGCTAAAGTTGTTTTTAGTACTTTCACAAGAGCTATTTATTCTAATTAAACCCTTTGTGATTCAGGGGTTATTCTTAAAGAATTGGAAATAAATTCGAACTTTAGCGCAAAGAGCGAGGTATTGATGAGGGGGCGTCTTCTTATATACGTAATAAAAATACACGAATATAATTGTTTGTTGCGTAAGTTACGTATATTTATTACTAATGAAAATATTTATAAATAAAATTAAATATCTAGTGCCTTTTTTAAAGTAACCGAAAAAAATTGGAGGCAACTAGCCCCCCTCTCCCATCCCTTTTTTCTCAAAATCGTCCGATCAAAATTTTGAGAAAGCTATTTAGCCAAAAAAAAGTAAAATTAATATGCAAAATTGTTGTTTTAATTATTCATGCACGGTGAGCCAAAATCCAAACCTGTATTAATTTAATAACGTTAAGAAATTAAATAAAAAAAGTTTTTTTTTTAACTGAAAATAGGGTGTGACATTGAAACTTAAAACGAACAGAAATTATTCCGTATATGAAATGGACTTTCCCATCCTCAACACCCCGCTCTTTACGCTAAAGTTTAACTCTTTTTCGTGACTCTAATTTTTAAAACAACAAAAAAATTTAGCGTAAAGAGTAAGGCGTTGAGGAGAGGATAGCCCCTTTCATATAAATTTCTGTTCTTTTTAAGTTTTAATGTCGCTCCTTACTTTCAATTAAAAAACTTTGTATTTAATTTCTAGATTAAAACGAAAAATTAAGCACTCGGCATAATTTGTTTAGCTGATATCCCACGGCCCTTTCTGAAATATGTGTGGACTACAATAGAGGGGTGTTAGCCCACCCCTCTTCCGCGCAAAAAGTTGAATTGGCCCTTAACTTCAGAAAGGCTAAAATACTGGATAAAACGTTTATTATGTCAAAGTTCAGTAATACCTTCTGGTCATTTTACTGACGACATGCATTTAAGGAACCCCCTTTCCATCGTTTTTAGAGTTTAGTGCTTGATCTCCAACAGACACAACTAGGAACTTGGCACAATGCAATTGACCAGATTCCGGAACCGCTCTTCCCTTCTTTCTCCAGCCTGTAAGTTGGGTCACAGCTGGACATGCTTAAGTATCAAACAGGACGTGGTAACGACCTGTAAGTAAGGAGCGACCCGGCTCAATAGTAACCGAAACTCTAAAAAACGGAATTTTGATGCCAATAGATACATCAAAAGAATCAGGTTTTTTATGCTGATTTCAAATATATAAGTTTCATCAAGTTTAGTCTTACCCATCAAAGTTACGAGCCTTAAAACATTTGTCTTATTTTTTAAAAAGTGGGAAACATCCCCTAAAAGCCATAGAATATCAATAAAAATCACATCATCATATTCAGCGTATCATAGAATCCTACTGTAGAGGTTTGGAATTTTGTATTTTTTTTGCCAGAAGAAAGATCGCGAATGCGTGTTTTATTTTTCCAGGGTGACGTATCGACCAAGTGGTCCTATATTTCTTGAGAGGGCTCATTCGAGAGCAAATTAAAAGTTCTAATGCCCTTTTTAAGTTACCGAAAAATTGGAGGGCAACTACGCCCCCTCTCACGCTCATTTTTTCCCAAAGTCACCGGATCAAAATTATGATATAGCCATTTTGTTTACCATAGTCGGAATATCTAATAATTATGTCTTTGAGGACGACTTAATCCCCCATAGTCCCCGGGGAAGGGCTGCAAGTTATAAACACGCAAGTTTACATATAGTATTGGTTATTGGGAAGTACACATACGTTTTCAGGGGGATGTTTTCTGGTGGGGGTGGGTTACGTGGGAGGATCCATGGAGGATTTTTTGGGGGGAAGAGAATTGCCATGAAGGAGTGCTGGACTTCACAGCATAACTTAAAAAATTAATCAGAAATTAAATAAAAAACAAGTTTTTTCAAATGAAAGTAAGGAGTAACATTGAAAATTAAAACGAGAGGGGGTTCGTCCCTTCGTCAATGCCTCGCTCTTGACGCTAAAGTGTTTTAAATAATTTGAAAATGGCCATGTATTCTGGTGAAACGGCCTTTGTGATTCAGGGGTCATTCTTAAAGAATTGGAACAAAACTCGAACTTTAGCGTAAAGAGTGAGGTATTTATGAGGGGATGAACCTCGCTCATATTACGTATGTGAGGAAATTCGCCCTCTCATCAATACCTTGCTCTTTACGCTAAAGTTCGAATTTTGTTAAATAATGGCCGGTATAAGAAATAATTTGTTTCTTTTTTTTCTTAAATCTTAGCATTTAATTTTACCTTAAGGAGCTTCATAGCTATGATTTTTATGTGATAATGAACCAGAGATATTGTATGTCTTCGGCATGTTGTTGTTGTTAAGTAAAAAAAAATAAACAAAACACGACAAGTTTTTTCCAACTGAAAGTAAGGAATAACATCAAAACTTAAAACGAACACAAATTGTTACGTATATCTTTTAAAGATCTTTTATATCATTCATTTCCGTCATTTGAGAATTGCCCAACTTGTGACTTTCATTTTCATAACAATAGTTTCGACCGCTCTGGCCTTTTTGTTACTATGCCTTGCAAAATTAGTTCCGCAAATATCGCTAATTTTTAATTATGTGGGAGAATCTTTCCATGGAGGGGGAGCTGGATTTCCCGACATTATTTAAAAATCGAACAGCAATTAAATAAAAAACAAGTTTTTTCAGTTGAAAGTAAGAAGCAACATTAAAACTTAAAACGGACAGAAAATATTACGTATATGAGATGGCTTACCTCTCCTCAACAGCTCGCTCTTACGCTAAAGTTTATTTTTTATTTTTTAAAAGAGGTTATTATTCTAATTAAACAGCATTTGTGATCCAGGAGTCATTCTTAAACAACTGGAATAAAAATCAAATTTAGGTTATTATAAGGTTATTATTAGTTAAAAAAAAGTAAAATTAATATTCAAATTTGGTTTTAATTATTCTTGTTCGATGAGTGTATTAATTACGTTCAGAAATTAAATAAAAAACAAGTTAACTGAAAATAAGGAGCGACAAACTTAAAACTGCATTATTCCGTATACAAAAAGGGCTGTCCCCTTCTCAACGCCCCGCTCTTTACGCTCTTTTTACGCTTCATATTCGGAATAATTTCTGTTCGTTTTATGTTTCTGCTCGTTTAAACTTTTAGTTAAAAAACTTGTTTTTTTATTTAATACATCAAGGGCCAAACCCTATATATGCGCAAAATTTCAGAAAATTCGAAAGAAAGAAAATAAGGAACATTGCCAATCAAAGGTATAATGAAACTTCAAATTAAAAGCTAAAAAAAAAATCAAAATTTACCAGAAATATATTTGCAGTCAAATAAGCTTCGTACCTTCTTACAAATTAAACAAAAAACAAGTTTTTCCAACCGAAAGTAAGGAGCAACATTAGATAAATTGATCCACACACAAGTTTTTCCAACTGAAAGTAAGGAGCAACATTAAAAATAGACGAATAGAAACTATTCCGATTACGGTTGCTCCCCCTTTCCCCAACCCCCGGTCTTTATGCTAAAGTCTTAAAGTTTTTCAAGGTAATTCTCATCAAGCAATCCGTGGTACGAACTGTAAGTAAGGAGCGACCATGCTCAATAGTAACTGAAACATCTAAAAAACGGACTTTTGATACCAATAGATACATCAAAAGAATCAGATTTTTATGAATCAGATTTCATATCAGATTCAGATAAGAATCTGATTTCAAGTATATAAGTTTCATCAAGTTTAGTTTTACCCATCAAAAGTTACGAACCTGAGAAAAAATGTCTTATTTTCGAAAAAAGGGAGAAACATCCCCTTAAAGCTATAGAACCTTAATGAAAATCACACCATCGAATTCAGTGTATTAGAGAACCCTACTGTACAAGTTTCTCCTATCTGCAACAATGTGGAATTTTTATATTTTTTCCCTGAAGGAAGATCACAGATGCATGTTTATTTGTTGTTGTTTTTCAAAGGGGCTAGGGGCGATCATATCAGCCCATTGGTCCTAAAACATCGTGAGAGGACTCATTCGAATGGAAACTAAAACTTCTAGTGCCCTTTTTATGTGACAACACGTTGGGGGGGGGGGGCAGCTAGGCCCCCTCCCACGCTCATTCTTTGCCAAAGTCACCTGATCAAAATTTTGAGACAGCCATTTTGTTCAAAATAATATAAAAATCTAATAACTATGTCTTTGAGCATGACTTAATCCCTCACAGTCCCCAGGGGAAGGGCTGCAAGTTATTAACTTTGCCCATTGTTTAGTCTACATGTAGTATTGATTACTGGGAAGTATAGGGGCGTTTTCATGGAGATTTTTTTCTGGTAGGGCTCAGGAGCTGGGGGTTACGTGGGAGGATCTTTCTATGGAAGGATTTTTCGTGGGGGACAGAAATTTTCCACGAAGCCTCATTTAAAAAACGATCAGAAATTAGATTTATAAAAAAAAACAAATTTTTCAACTGCAAGTATGGAGCAACATTAAAATTTAAAAATACAGAAATTATTACTCGTATGAGGGGGTTTGCCTCTTCGTCAATACCTCGCTCTTTACGCTAAAGTTTTTTTTTCAGTACTTTCAAAAGAGCTATCTATCCTAATTAAACGGCCATTGTGATTCAGGGATCATTCTTAATTTATTGGAACAAAATTCGAACTTTAGCGTAAAGATCGAAGCATTGACGTGAGGGCAACCCCCCTCCTTATACGTAATAATTTCTGTTCGTTTTAAATTTTAATGCTGCTCCTTACTGTAGGTGAAGAGGCACGTTTTTTTATTTAATTCAATTTCAACGATCCTTGTGTTTGATCTGTCTTTCTTAAAGAATTCTGATAAAAATTCAAAATTTAGCGTAAAGAGCAAGAATTCAGGAAATTTCTGACTCTATCTCAAATCATGCCAGGAGATATTCTTCCTCCTTCCCTAGGAAAACTCCCCCGGAAAATTTCCTCTCCACATAAAAATTCCTCGTGTAAAATCCCTTCGACAGCCCCCCCCCTTGCCGAAAAAAGCTATATTTCCCAATAACAAATACTATATGTCAAGGCTGTTTCGGGGGGTGAGTGTGGGGTTTGATCTCCGTAAAAAAGAAAAAATCCTGGATGTGCTCTTTGTATTTGTGAACGAAGGGCAAATTGTGCAACTTGCAGCCCTTTCTCCGGAGATTATGGGAGGTCTTATCGTCCCCAAAGGCATAGCTCTTGGACCTTTCAACTGTGCTAATTCAAATGGCTATCTCAAAATTTTGATCAAATTTCTTACAGAAAAGCGGGTGTGGGAGGCGGGCTACATGCCTTCCAGTCTTTTTGGTCACTTAAAAATGGCTTTTGATTTTTTGATTTCCATTCGAACGATCCCTCTTCCAATCTTCTGGGATCGTTGGTTCAATAGGAATTGCCCCTGGAAGAAACTCCTCTCCCTTAAAAAACACGCATCCATGATCTTTCTTTTGACAAGAAATCCGAAATTTTACATTTTCGTATAGGAGTTTGAAACCTCTACGGTAGGGTTTTCTGATATGTTTGATCTAACGTTGGGATTGTCGTTAAGATTCTCTGTTTTGTTTTTGTTTTTTTGTATGTTCTCCCCCTTTTTCAAAATTCAGATAACATTAAACTTAATGAATTTTATGTATTTGGAATCACCATAAAAATTGAATGCTTTTGATGTAATGATGTCAAAATTTTGTTTATTAGAGTTTCGTTTTCTATTGGGCCGGATCGCTCCTTACTTACAGTTCGTTACCACGAACTGTAATGTTCTTATTCGGTTGGTGGAAATAGCTAAATCTCAGCTATCGGGTCATGTCAAAATTGCCTTCTGACGTTGAAGTAAGAGCACAGAAAACGGTGTACAAATCCTGCAAAGAGAGCAAGAACCTTAATGCTTGAAAAGGAGTAATAATGCAAAAAGATGTTCACCTTGGGTCTAGGCACCAGGTTAAAGTGCCTCTTATCCTGCTAAACTGGAATAATCCCAATGTTCCATCTTTCATTCCACAGAGAACCTCCTCCCCTGTTTCTCCTCCGTCGTTGTTGAGTAGATGAAGCACACACGGCGCTGCAGGACATTCCAACTTATCTCTTATTTTTGAATCCTTAATTGAACATAGTGTCCTGTCTTGGCAAGCCAGAATGGATAGTAATGAAGGTAGCTTTGAAAGAGGAAGGATTAAGGCATCAATGATGGTGTCGCCAAGGACGACGTAGTTCATGTCTCGACAGTCGTGATAATGATTGTAGATATTTCCGCTACAGACGACTAGTTCTGCACCTGGAAATAATTTCTGGGGTGATGTAAACTATTAGGTATTGACTGGAGTTAAGTTATGCTTTGGAAGCCGGACTTCCGGCCGTCTGATGAAAAAAGGCGAATATTTGGTTCGTTTCATTTTCGGATCAAAGTAGATAATTCGTAGATTTTCAGAAACTCATATCCCAGGGGTAGGAAGCATGAAATTAGGTGATATAGAATTTGTTTACTAAGGCAGGAAAGATAGGGTACGTAGATAAGGAGTAGGGTTCATGATGAATAAGGAAGCTGCTAAGTCTTGTTTAGGCTGGGAAGGTATTAATAATAGAATACTAATTGCTCTTTTTATGACTAAAAAGTTCAGGGTATCAGTTATAGTAGTATATGTCCCTTTGAACCGACTGACGGAGATACTAGTGACTCAGATGAATTATACTTACAGTTACAGGAGCAAATAGACAGGGTTCCAGGTAGAAATTTTTTGGTTAACTCTTTCTCTCAACTCTTCTTTTTAAAACAGTAAAAAAACTTTAGCGTAAAGAGCGGGGCGTTGATGAGGAAGCAGCCCCTTTCATATACGAAGTAATTTCTGTTCGTTTTAAGTTTTAATGTTGCTCCTTACTTTCAGTTGAAAGAACTTGTTTTTTTTTATTTAATTTCTGAACGTTTTTGAATCAATGCATGTTTTGATTTTGGCTCTCCGCAGAGGAATAATTAAAACGAAATTTGCATATTTATTTTTTGGCTAAATGGCTTTCTCATAATTTTGATCGAATGATTTTGAGAAAAAAAGAGCGGGGGAGGAAGCCTAGTTGCCCTCCAATTTTTGGTTAATTAAAAAGGCAACTAGAACTTTTAATTTTTTACGAATCTTTTTATTAGTAAAAGATATACGTAACTTATAAATTAGCTTACGTAAAGAACTTTTTATTCTCATGTTTTTATTACATATATGAGAGGGTTCGCCCCCTCGTCATACCTCTCTCTTTACACTAAATCTTAAATTTGGTCCCAATTCATTAAGAATTACCCCTGAATCACAAAAGCCGTTGAATAAATAGTTGACATTACTAAAAAATACTTTAGCGTAAAGAGCGAGGTATTAGGAGGAGGTGAGCCCCTTATATGGGTAATAATTTCTGTTCGTTTTGAGTTTTAATCCTGCTCCTTACTTTCAGCTGAAAAAACTTTTTCATATTTATTTCTTCATTGTTTTTTTTTAAATAATGCTAGTAAATCCTGCGCTTCCTTCATGGAAATTTTCTTCCCCCATGACAAATTCCTCGGTGGAAAGCTCCCCCAGCATATCCCCCTATTCTCAACCCCTCCCCTAACCAAGAAATCCTCCTGAAAACGCCTGTACACTTCCCATTAACCATTACTATATGTAAGCACTGGTCAAAGTTTGTAGCTTGTAGCCCCTCCCACGGGGACTGTGGGAGAGTAAGTCGTCCCCAAAGACATAGTTATAAGGTTTTTTGACAACGCTGAATAAAATGGCTATCTCAGAACTTTGATCCGTTGACTTTGGGAAAATAATTAGCGTGGGAGGGGGCCTAGGTGCCCTCCAATTTTTTGGTCACTTAAAAAGGGCACTAGAACTTTTCATTTCCGTTAGAATGAGCCTTTTCGCAACATTCTAGGGCAACTGGGTCGATACGATCACCCCTGAGAAAAAACAAACAAATAAACACGCATCCATGATCTGCCTTCTGGCAAAAATACAACATTCCACATTTTTGTAAATATGAGCTTGAAACTTCTACAATAGGGTTCTCTGATACGCTGAATCTGTTGATGTGATTTTCGTTAAGATTCTATGACTTTTAGGGGGTGTTTTCCCCTATTTTCTAAAATAACGCAAATTTTCTCAGGCTCGTAACTTTTGATGGGTAAGACTGAACTTGATTAAACTTATATATTTAAAATCAGCATTAAAATGCGATTCTTTTTATGTAGCTATTGGTATCAAATTCCATTTTTTAGAGTTTTGGTTACTATTGAGCCGGGTCGCTCCTTACTACAGTCCGTTACCACGAACTGTTTGATATAAAAGTAAACCGAAGACTAGCAGGATCAATACAAGATACTAGGGTAGGCTATATAGGAATGTGGTTGTTGATGTTAAAAGTAAAGATCACCATTTAGTAGTGTCTATGGTTAATTTAAAGCTGAAACTTCGGAAGGGTAACTACCTCCCGGGAAGTTATGTTGTTGGTAGACTCCAGGATGAAAACTTGAGAAAAACTTTCCAGGAACAGTTAATACTAAACTTGAGAGTTTAAAATTTGACAATGTGGAAGATAGTTGGAAAAATTTTTGAAGTTGCTGACGGTGTCTTAGGGAAGAAAGTTAAGACTGCAGCTTAGAATATTAGTGAAAAAGCTTTATGTTTAATATAGAGCAGAATGAGTTTGTATAAGAATTATCTGAGGGATAGATCACATAAAAACAAGACGAATGTAAAGAAAGTGGGGAAAACATTAAAATATGAACTAAGGAGGTGTGAAGTGGAGGCCATGGATAAAATTGCCGATGATCTGTAAGATGCAGCTAGACGGCATAATAGTAAAATATTGTGCTGCCATGTTAATAAATTGAGAGAGGGTAGTCAATCCGGACTTGTACCAGTTAAAGATAGGAACGGGGCCACAATTAATGATTAGGAAAGAGTTAAAGAGAGGTGGGCAGAACATTTTGAGAATATTCTAAACCGAGATATATTTGCAGGAAAATATATAGAGGAAAATGAAAAAGTTCGTAATACCTTGGATATGAAGGAAGTTTTGTTTTGTGCGGAAGAATTAGTGACAGTACTAAAAGGATTATAAAATAATAAGGCTTCAGGTGCTGATAGTGTGGTAAATGAGTTTCGTAAATATGGTGGCTCTGAGGTTAGAAATAAGTTACTGAAGGCTATGAATATGATTTTTGAAAAAAGGGAAGTACCTAATGATTTCAGGAAAACCTTAATTAAACCACTGTATAAGGAAGGTGATAAGAGTGAGTGTCGTTATTATCGAGGCATTAGTCTGGTCTCTGTAGGGGGTAAATTCCTTGTTAATATATTACTTTTTAGACTGAGAGGTGCTACAGATGAAGTTTTAATAGAAAAACAGTGTGGTTTTAGAGAAGGTAGAGGATGTGTCGAACAAATTTTCACTCTTGGGTTAATAATTGAGAACTGCGTTAGTTGTCAAACACCCTTGGTCCTTAGGTTTATAGATTATGAGCAAGCGTTTGGTTCTGTTGATAGAAGAGCTTTAGCTAAGGTCTTATCCTTGAATGGTATACCAAACAAATACATTGAAGTGATTAGTGCTACGAGAATAACACTGCTGCGGTTAAGGTAGGAAATGAGGTTAGCAGCTGGTTTTGTATTAAATCGGGAGTTAAGCATGGTTTTATTCTATCCCCTTTATATGGATCACTTTGATGGACTTTCTCTTAAGGAGCACAGGAAAGCCAATTGGAGACCACGGAATCAAACTGGAAGGAAAAACTCTCCTGGACTTTGATTATGCTGTTGATATGTGCATCCTAGATGAAAGTTTGAGCAAAATGAATGAACTTTTAGAGGTTTTGTTGGTTCAGGGTGCGAAAATAGGTTTGAAAATTAATTTTAAAAAGACTAAGTCACTAAGGCTAGGAATAATTAAAGACGAAAAGGTTTTGAGCGTTTTTTAACAGTTAAAAAAAGTTTGGAAGAATAGGAAGATGAGTCTGCAAACCAAGATTAGAATTTTGGAAGGTACAGTGATAACAGTGGTCAAATATGGCTCTGAAGCATGGGAGCTCCGAAAAGCGGATGAAGATTTACTAGATGTTTTCCAGAGAAATTGCCTACGGATTGTTCTGGGTACCCGGCTGACCGACATTATTTCAAACAGTAGGCTCTACGAAAAATGTGGTTCAGTCCTGCTTTCCAGGGCTATAATGAAAGAACGGTTGAGATGGCTAGGGCATGTTCTGCAGACGAAGGATGAAAGATTGCCGAAGATTGTCCTTTTCGGCCAACCGTCTAGGGCTAAACGGAAAGCAGGTCATCCTCGTCTGGGGTGAGAGGATGTCATAAAGAAAAATTTAAAGGAAATGGAAACCTCATGGGAGGGTATAAAAAGGAAGGCTATGAATAGATTGGAATGGAAGAGGAGCGTGCTTAGCTGTGTTGGCCTCAGGCGGCTTGGTGCTGCTGTGAGTTGTTAGTAGTAGTAGTAGTAGTCAGCTTGACTTTTATTAGATAGCCCAATGACGCTGCCTTAAAAGAAGTACATACACATAAAAAATGTTCGAACTTGATACAATTTCCTAAAGAATTAAAGGAGGATTAAATCATCGCTGATAGTACCGCTAAGAACGACATAGTTCATATAGAATGCACTGTTTTATGGCACTTGGTATTAACCAAGTGACATATAGCGATCGCAAATTCAGTCGGTATGTCGACAGATAAGTTAGGACGATGAAATTTGGTAGGCGTATCAGGGAACAGACCAGATTAAATTATAAAAATTCGTTTCCCCGATTCGACCATTGGGGGGGGAGTGGGGGACGGTTAATTCGAAAAAATTAGAAAAAATAAGGTATTTTTAACTTGCGAATGGGTGATCAGATGTTAATGAAATTTGATATTTAGAAGGATATTATGCTTCAGAGCTCTTATTCCAATTCCTAACCAGATCCGATGACATTGGGGGATCTGGAGGGGGAAACCGGAAATCTTGGAAAACGTGAAAATTGAGGTATCTTTATCTTACGAATGGGTGATCAGATCTTAATGAAACTTGATATATAGAAACCTTTTATGTCTCAGATGCTGCATTTTCTATTCGAATCAGATCCGGGGACATGGGGGTTGGAGGGGGGAAACAGAAATCTCGGAAACCGGAAATCTTGGAAAATGCTTAGAGTGGAGAGATCGGGATGAAACTTGATGGGAAGAATAAGCACAAGAGATACGTGATTGACATAATTGAAAAGGATCCGCTCCCTTTGGGGAGTTGAGGGGGTGGGTCTTAATTCGAAAAAATTAGAAAAATTGAGGTATTTTTAACTTAAGAGTGGGTGATCAGATCTTAATGAATTTTGATATTTAGAAGGACTTCGTGTCTCAGAGCTCTTATTTTAAATCCCAACCGGCATTAAGCCTCTGATTTTCCTTTTAAATCCATCTATTGATTCTTAGAATTCTGGTAGAACTCATGCCATATGAGCTCTTGGCTCTTGGCTCTTCCGGCCTCGTCACAAGTGCCATATGAGCTCTTAGCTCTTGTTTTAGAAAATATTTTTTGAAATTTTTAAGAGTTTTGCATTCAATCAGGCCAAATATGCCGTGTTCTTCCAGAAGGTTATTGCTCCTATTCAGGAAACATTCCTTATAACAGAATACTTGGACTGAATTATAACAGAAGTCTTTCTGAGTTTGAATGTTGATGCTTCGTCTTTTTGAATAAAGATTCTGGAACGAGTTACGGTTCTTTAAGAAAAAGGTTGAGAAAATGGTCAGCCGGATTTTGTGTGCTGAAAAGAGTGGTCAACAGTAATATTTTTTCCAGTCTAAGCAATTGTTTTCCAGGCTAGGAGGCGTTTCCAGTGTGTCTCATGTTGTCATGACGGCCGAGGAATAGTCGGGCCTATATGTTTTCCTAAAAAAGAACTCGTATTTTTATAAGTTCTTTTTTTATAAGACTGCTAATTGCTTAAAGATTATTGTCTAATCAGAAGCCAAATTTTGCAGCTAAATCTTTAATTTAGCGAAAATTTGGAATATAAAGGAATCCCGCCAGTTGGCAATCCTGTTTGCATACAGAGTATAAAAATGTATTTTTGATATATTTATCTGCTTTTTTCAGTTCTTTTCTTTTACTACATAGGATGAATTTATGGCAAAAGGCCTAGAAACTATATATATATATATATGATTCTCTAATAATTTATTTACATAATCTAAACAATTCTAGAGAGATTCAATTCCTACTTCCTGTTAATGCCTTAAAGAATCATCCATTTTGTAGGATTTGTTCTGTTCTTGGACTCTTGTGGTTCTCAATGTTGCTTCTCTTATAACTGTAGGTTTCATTTGCTATTTCATTTCATATCATTTGCTATTTCATTTGAAATATCTCATATTTCATTTCATTTCATTTTATTATTTCATTTCATAGATTTCATATAATCATTCCTGTGGCTTTTTTCCTAATCGCAGATTTTGTTGTCCAGTATTTTCATTTGATTTTCATAGTGATGCGTGTTATCGTATGTCTTCTAGCCACACATCTTGTTTGTGTTTCATTAATCGCAGATTTCGTCTTTATTTTTGGGCATCGTTACCTCCGACTTTGGAAGGTTCCAATGCCTACTTCCTCTTACTTTGGAAGGTTCCAATGCCTACTTCCTCTTAAATATCTAAAATACACATTGGCATGATCATGTTTTTCTTCATTAATTTTAAGTCATAGGGTGGCAACGATTTCAGTTTAATTGTGAAATTTGGTCATGAATTCAATCCCTCCTTCCTGCTTATCCTTTGCAGCCGCTAAAATAGGATGTTTCTTATTCAATTATAATTTTCTGAAACATCTAAATTCCGCAATAGCATAATTATCGTGTTTACTTCTGTAGTTTTAATTCACATTTCCGTTTGAAACTACCCTTTAATTTCGTTGTGCAATATTCTAATTCGTGTGATTTGTTACTGTTTCTCTTTCCATGCCTTTTTCTTTAGCTGTTCAGAGTCATTTGTCATCTTGTGTAATTTTGCACGGGCCATAGGTACTAAGTATTAATTCCTCCTTTCTGTTTATCAATTGCAGACTCCCACATGCTAAAACAACGTGTCCGTTCAATCCCTTGTAATTTTGCTTTGTCTTCTAACCGCTCACGCACACTTCGTTGTGTAAAATTTTTTTTTGTAATTCAGAGTGACTTTTGCTGTTTCTTTTTCCATGCCTTTTTCTTTAGCTGTTCAGAGCAGTTTTTCGTCTTGTGTAATTTTCTATGCATAATAGATACTAAAAACGATACGCCCACTGCTGGGAGGAAAATGACATAATTCATTATGCTATTTAAATGTTTTTCTTAAATTTTTTCTTTCAAAAAATAAAGCTCTAAACGAATTTTCTCTAACTTGTGACCTATCTTGATTTTTTTTTTCGGACCTGTAACTCCCAGGGTGCCAATTTTGAAATAATGTATGCGGCCGTTTTCAAGAAAAAATGTATATATAAATAAATAAATACATGCACAATTGCTCGTTTAAAGATATGATATGATATATGTGTGTGTTTGTGGGTGAGTGTGTGTATGTATGTATGTGTATGTTTGTTTGTGTGCATCTGTCGCAGTAGAGTTTTGTGTTTCATAGTTCAGAAAATTTCACTGTCATGGGGAGTGGGTCATCTTCCAAAAAAGTTTCTTTTTAAGGTAAATGTATAATTTTTTGTAGTGAGTCCATTGTTTCAATTTTTGGTATATATGACCAAATTTTCACATTTTTGTTTTAAAAAAAATGCTGCATAGTTATTTTTTATTTTTTTTGATTATCCACCAGCACTTTTAGGTTCAAAACTGAAAGAAAAAGTTGTAGATCAAAGTAATAAATTGGAATAAATTTGTAAGAAGTAATAGAATAAATTTGTAAATTTTATCAATTATTGATCACATTTGTCACATTCCCCCCCCCCCAAGATTTTTATAATTGACGCCCTTGTCACAATGCCCCCTCCCCCAAGATTTTGCTCTAGATCCACCCCTGGTAGTAGCGGACGCCAAATTTACACAAAAATATAATTGGGTGAAAATCAGTATAAATAAGCTGCGGCACCTGTGGAACCAAATAGCTGAAATAAGTGTAGCTTGTTCTGAAGGCATAGTTGTCTTGATTTGGCTGATTGACATTGTCATATTTAACTGATAAGTTTTACTTATTTATTTTTACGGTTCAACACGACAACACTGACCGAGAATTTGATACTGTTCTAAACTTCATAATTTTGAAACAACCAAAAGAGACATTTTGAAAATCCCGGTCTGAATGTACTTAAGATGGCCCAGGGGTATTTTTTTATGTCCTTGGTGGTATATCCAAAAAGCACTGAGCCACTGTTATTCCAGTTTTCGGTTAAATAATATTAGAGTTAACGTGATAATACCTTCTACTCTGACGATTGAAGCGGCTTCTCCTAAATTGGTTACAAATGCTAGAAATTTCTTCCCTTTCTTTGTGTACCCTTTAACTTCACATTTTGTTGCTACGAATATTTTATTCTTCACTCCTTCTGAAGCGCCTCCCAGCGCTAGAGATGCAGAACAAGAACCAACGGACACCGTTGTCGCTATTGTAATATCCCCTTTCTTTAGTCCGAAAATGTGCAGATCGCCTCTACTCGTCAGGACCACTCCCTGAAAAAGTACATTTCGCTTAAAAATCACTTTTTTTTATACACTATCGATAAACGAGGTTTAAATCCTATCTTGACAACGTTAAATATTTTTATACAGAATTATTTTGCAAGGTTTTTTGGCAAGAATTCATGGATCCATGAAAGGGATATTACAGATTTGAGGTGAAAGTAGCTCCTACGCCCCCCTTTTGAAGTGTAGGTCAAAAACGTTTGCATTAGATTAAAAACATTGGTATACGTTGCAATAGTTGGAATTAAAATCTAATACTAAATATTTGCGGGTGGAAAATATATTACATTGAAGAGATTATTTTTGTGGGTTTTCATGGACTTTCGTCGGACAATTAAAAACAGAGTCTTGGCAGGATCCCAACATCCCTGCGTGGGATGACATGGGAATATTTCTAAGTTTTTGATTGACAGCCCCTATAAATTTTTTATATTGAGATTTTACTTGGAAAATGAGTAACACATTGTCTATTTTGTTAAGTTTCCCTATAAAAAGGACAACGTTTTTTTGTTTTTGTTTTTCAAATGGTAATACATTTTGACTTCAGCTTTTATCAGGATTTGCTAAATTTTCCTTTTAGGATTCATTTATATGACATCTTATTGGGGACTGTGATTTAAAGATTCGATTTTGCTCCTATGAAGAGAGCCCAGAGATTTGCCTTGCTTTTATGATCGCCAAAAAACAAATATGTTTAGTTTTTTTATTATTAATTGAACAATAAAACAGTTTTTTAATTAAAAGTAAGGAGCGACATTAAAACTTAAAACAGACAGAAAATATTGCGTATACGAAAGGGACTGTCCCCTCCTCCACGGCTCGCTCTTTACACAAAAGTCTTTATTGTCTTAGAAAGTAGAGCTGTGACAAAGAGTCAAACTTTAGTGTAAAGAGCGAGGCGTTGAGGAAGGGACAGTCCATTCCATATACAGAATAATTTCTGTTCGTTTTAAGTTTTAATGTCGCTCCTTACTTTCAGTTAAAAAAACATGTTCTTGTTTTATTTAATTTCTGGACGTTTTTCAACTAATGCAAATTCGAATTTCGCTCACAGCACATGAAAAATAAAAAGAAGTTTTAACGCTAATTTTGGCAGATTTATTCTGTATAGGAAGGATTACCCCTCCTCAATACCTTGCTCTTTACGCTGAAGCTGTTAGCACTTTTAAAAAAAGCTTCCTATTCTAATGAAACAGCCCCTGTGTTTCAGTACCCGCTCTTAAAAAACTGGGACAAATAATCAAACTTTAGCGTTAAGAGTAAGGTACTGAGGAGGGGGCAACCCTTCAAATATAGAATAATTTCTGATCGTTTTTCCAATAAAGCCGGTAAATCTGGCTCACCCTCTATGACATATACCCCTCCCCCTCACGGAACATTCCTCCATGGAAATTTCATCCAATGTAAAGTGCACCCTCACCCGTCAAATTCCCTCCAGACAGTTCTATTCTCGCTGAGAATTCCCCTCCCTGTAAAGTTGCTTGCGGACGATTCAAGCTGAAAAATTCTCCTTAACATTCTTTTATTTGAATAAGACTTAAATCTCTAATTGGTTTCTCGATCGCAGTAGAAATGCCCCCTTCCGTGAGAATTATTTCCCAGAAATCAAAACACTAGGGAAATAGCCCCCAGATAATTCCCCAAGAACATCTCCACATGAAAAATTTGGCAAAGAGAATGTAAGACAATTAAAAAGAATGTCGTATAGTAATTCTGTCAAATTCCCCCATTGCAATATTTCCTGGAAAATTTACCAGCCCAAGAAATTCCCTTCCCCAAGGAAGATTCTTCCTGTAGAAACCCACCCCAAGCTTAACACCCTTCACCCCCCCCCCGTCTGCAAGCTTCCCAATAACAAATATTATATAGGCAAATTTCATAACTTAAAGGCATCTCCCCACGGACTATGGGGGGGGGGTAATTTTAAATCTAAAGACACCTAAAGACTAAAGACAGTATTCAACTATACTGAAAAGAATGGCTCTCTCAAAATTTTGATCAGGTAGCTTTGGTGAAAATGGGCGTTGGAGGGGGCCCTGTTGCCCTCCAATCTTCTTAGTCACTTAATAAGGGCACTAGAACTTTTAATTTTAGTTCGAATGTACCCACTCCCAATCTTCTAGGACCCATTATTTCAATACGATCACCTCTGAAAAAAGACAAACACGTTGCAAATAGGAGCTTTAAATTTCTACATTTGGGTTCTCTGGTACACTGAACATGATGGCGTGTGAAAATTTTCATTAAAATTCCTTGGATTTTAGGGCGTGCTTCCCTCCTACTTCAAAAATAAGGCAATTTTTCTCAGGCTCGTAACTTTTGATGGGTAACTCTAAACTCGATGAATATTATACATTTGGAATCAAACAGTTCGTGGTAACGAACTGTAGTAAGGAGCGACCCGGCTCAATAGTAACCGAAACTCTAAAAAATGGAATTTTGATATCAATTGTTACATCAAAAGAATCGTATTTTAATGTTGATTTTAAATATATAAGTTTCATCAAGCTTAGTTTCATCCGTCAAAAGTTACGAGCCTGAAAAAATTTGCCTTATTTTAGAAAACAGGGGGAAACCCCCTTAAAAGTGATAGAATCTTAATGAAAATCGCATCATCAGATTCAGCGTATCAGAGAACCTTATAGCAGCAGTTTCAAGCTCCTATCTACAAAAATGTGGAATTTTGCATTTTTTTTTTGCCGCAGTTTCAAGCTCCTATCTACAAAAATGTGGAATTTTGCATTTTTTTTTTGCCACTGGACAGATCACGGATGCGTGTTTTTTTGTTTTTTTGTCGTTTTTTTTCCCCAGGGGTTATCATATCGACCCAGTGGTCCTAGAATGTCGCGAGAGGGCTCATTCTAACGGAAATTAAAAGTTCTAGTGCCCTTTTTAAGCGACCAAAAATTGGAGGTTATTTAGGCCCCCTCCCACGCTCATTTGTTTTCCAAAGTCACTGGATCAAAATTTTGAGATAGCTATTTTGTTCAACATAGTCGGGTTGAACAACATAGTCGCAAACATAGTTATGTTTGTTCAACATAACTCAAATAACTGTCTTTGAGGACGAATTGATCCCCCTCGGTCCCTGGGGAAATTCTGAGATAGCCATTTTATTAAGCATAGTCGAAAAACCTAATAACTGTGTCTTTGGGAATGACTTACTCCCCCACAGTCCCCGTGGGAGGGGCTGTAAGTTGCAAACTTTGACCAGTGTTTACATATAATAATGGTTATTGGGAAGTGTACAGACGTTTTCAGGGGGATTTTTTTGGTTCGGGGGAGGGTTTGAGGGGAGGGGTTATGTGGGGGAACTTTCTATAGAGGAATTTGTCATGGGGGAAGAGAATTTCCATGAAGGGGGTGCAGGATTTTCTAGCGTTAGGAAAAATGAAAAAATACATATGAAAAGGTTTTTTCAACTGAAAGTAAGGAGCAGCATTAAAACTTAAAACGAACAGAAATTATTAGGTACATGAGGGTCTCACCTCCTCCTAATATCTCGCTCTTTACGCTAAAGTATTTTCAGTAATTTTAATTATTTATTCTACGGTCTTCGTGATTCAGGGGTCGTTCTTAAGGAATTGGGACAAAATTTAAGCTTTACTGTATATAGCGAGGTATTGGCGAGGGGGTGAACCCCCTCATATACGAAGTAAAAACATACGAATATAGAAGTTCGTTACGCAAGTTAATTCGTAAGTTACGTATATTTTTACAAATAAAAACATTTGTAAAAAAATAGAAGTTCTAGTTACCTTTCAAAGTAACCAAAATTCGCGGGTAACTAGGCCTCCTCCCCCGCTCCTTTTTTCTCAAAATCGTCCGATCGAAACTATGAGAAAGCTATTTAGCAAAAAAAATAAATTAATATGCAAATTTCGTTTCCATTATTAATGTGCGGAGAGCCAAAATCAAAACATGCATTAATTCAAAAACGTTCAGAAATTAAATATAAAAACAAGTTTTTTAAACTGAAAGTAAGGGGTGATATTGAGACTTATAATGAACAGAAATTACTCCGTATATGAAAGGGGCTGTTCCCTCCTCAACGTCCCGCTCTTTACGCTGAAGTTTTTTACTGTTTTAAAAGTAGAGTTAAGAGAAAGAGTCAAACTTTAGCGTAAAGAGCAGGGTGCTGAGGAGGGAACAGCCCCTTTCATATGCGGAGTAATTTCTGTTCGTTTTAAGTTTTAACATCGCTCCTTGCTTTCAGTTTGAAATTTTTTTTTTGGTTTTTTATTTAATCAGCATAATAAGCTGATTCTTTTGATGTAACTATTGGTATTAAAATTTCGTTTTTTAAGTTTCGGTTTCGAATAGTTAATTATATATTCTAAATAGTTAAGAGTTCATCAAGGGCTTTGATATTAACGCCAAAATGAACGAAGTGAGCACTATTTAATAAAATAAAAGACTACCTTTTGTGTGGCCTTGTCTTCCTGTGATTGAGGTAATAAATAAAATCCTTTTGACACTAGGCGGTCCACATTTAAATATTCAGTTTGGAAGAATTCAAGTCTTTTTGCACGCTTCATTTCTCTTTTCTCTTTTTTACCAATTCACTTTCATTTTAATTATTTCTTATGATGTTATTACTAATAGTACCTAAATTTGTTTACCATTTTCCTTCAATTGGTGCTAAAGTGAAATGTTTCGATGACGGCTGTGAATTGTTGTTTTTCTGTTGTCTTGGAAACTCGTCGATACAAGAAATTCAGGCTGCAATTCATTACTCTTTAGAAACTTAAATTTACTCTAGATAAAAGACGAACTTATTGAAACAACATCGATTCGGAAAAGTTGTACAGTTTCGATTTTCTAACGATCGATTTCATTTCCCTCTTAAAAAAATAATTTAGGTACTTACGTATTATAGCAACCACACCCAAGAAGTGAAGTTATGTAAATCTTAATGAAACATACCAAAATATGATAGAAATATCATACTTTAGTAACAATATGATGGAAACTACAATAGAGAATTATGGAAAACAGACCGCCCAGAATGCATTCTATTAAATACCTAACCTAACTACTACTACTAACAACTCACTGCAGTACCAAACCGCCTGGGGGCATCACAGCTACGCACGCTCCTCCTCCGTCCCAATCTATTCAATGCCTTCTTCTTTACATCCTTCCATGAAGTTCCCATCTCCTTTAAATCTTTCTTTATGACATCCTCCCACCCAACCGCGGACGACCTGCTTTCCTTTTAGCCCTAGACGGTTGGCCGAAAAGGGCAATCTTTGGCAATTTCTCATCCACAAAACGTGCCCTAGCAATCTCAACCTTTATCTCATTTAGCCCTAGAAACCGGGATTGATCTACACTTTTCGTACAGCCTACTGTTTGAAATACGGTCAGTCAGCCGGGTACCTAGAATAATCCGTAGGCAATTTCTCTGGAAAACGTCCAGCAAATTTTCATCCGCTTTTCGGATCAGCCATGCTTCAAAGCCATATCTGACCACTGTCATCACTGTAGCTTCCAATTTCAGTGTTACCTAACCAACTCTATATATTAAATATTCAATTAAAATACACCTGCACAGTAGTTTGTCTCACTGAGACAAAGCTAATTATCTCTGGATGTAGACAGAAAACCAGTTTTACTCAGATCAACAACGGTGTGGATCAACCAACTCTATATATTAAATATTCAATTAAAATACACCTGCACAGTAGTTTGTCTCACTGAGACAAAGCTAATTATCTCTGGATGTAGACAGAAAACCAGTTTTACTCAGATCCACAACGGTGTGGCTACTACAACACGTAATTACCAAAATTTATTTCATATCTTTTAAAATATTTAAAAATGGGACTTTTTAGAATATGGATCCTTAAAATCGTATATCTTATCTGAAGTCTGCTTCTCTCTCATTTATCCTTCATTCAGACTGCCACTACTGAGGCTTCAAGGAATTGTTTCTTTCTGTAAAATAGTAAGAATAGTGCGTATGTTAATCTTCGTATATTGGAGGGGTGGCAATGAGGCACCTAATGAGGAGGGGAAAATGCTAAAAGAAAAAGGCTTGAATATTTCTTTAATTTTGAGGCTTCCTTCCTTCCTGACTTCCTTCCCTTTTAATAAGATTTAAAATGGCATTCGATTTTTTTTCAATGATATTAGTATATTTTAATTTCTTTTATTTTAGTTGAGCATCCCAATGAAGAAGGAGAAGGAACTTTACCAATGGATGCAGATGTTGGAATAGAAAATGATTCAGGTACGCCTCTTCACTCTTAAAAACTTGACTTTTACACATTAGTGTTCGTTTTCTATTTCCAGTTGAATAAACTTAATAAAAAAAATTGTTCATGAACTACCCGCGTTGAGCTGCCCGCGTTCCTTTATTCTACTTAGTCCAATAACTTACAGAATAATCGTAATTAGTGTGTTCTGATGAATTCGATTAGACCATCAAAATTATTATTTTTTTTTTACAAAAAAAATCAAAAATCTTGGAACCCCATAGAACCTTTGAAACTAACCCGAATATTGTTATCTTATCCTGATAATTTCCATCAGAAAACCGAAAAATTTCCATCTGTTAAAGGACAAATTGTAGCTTATTGATCTCTGAAGCAGTAATCAGCACGTTATTAAATGTAAGATATTACAATTCTTGTATATAACAATCTAACAATTTAGGTATTACAGTTTTTTATATTTAACAGATTTGCTGATATGTATCAGCAGGTTATTTGTTAAGATAGATAGGTTTATTGAAAAATAAAATTCAACAATAAGTCTTAACAATAAAAACAAACAGATTTCCATTGCCCCTCCTCCCTGGGAAAGTAATTTGGCCAAGAATATTGGGGAAAAGAAAAAACAGACTTAAAAAGAAAATGACGAATAATTATCGTCACAACCAAATACCAACCACACAACAACCAAATACCTGCTGAAAACCAAGCCAGGACAAAGTGCCATACGTAGTAAACAATACGATCAAGCGTTTCCAACATGAGCCAGAGACATTCACCGCATAAAACATACAATTCAAATGAAAGATTGTCCAGAAATGAACAAATAATACAATTATTTGGAAGGTACTGAGCAAAAAATACAAAATTTCACATTTTTGCAGATAGGAGCTTGAAACCTCTACAACAGGGATCTCTGATACGCTGAATCTGATGGTGTGACTTTCATTAAGTGTCTATGACTTTTAGGAGCTCTTTTTCTCTTTTTTCGAAAGTAAGGCAAATTTTCTCAGGCTCATAACTTTCGATGGTAAGACTAAACTTAATGAAACTTGTTTATTTAATATCAGCATAAAAATTCGATTCTTTTGATGTATTTATTGGTATCAAAATTCCGTATTTTAAAGTTTCGGTTACTATTGAGCTGGGTCGCTCCTTACTACTATTCTTTACCACGAACTGTTTGATAGTTAAAAATTCTCCCTTCACCATCCAAAAAAAAATTAAAATAATTCAACTTTGGATTGTGCCACATTTTGCGCTAACAGGACAAAAAAAACCTTTTCCACATGCTGACTAACGATCTCCTGGTTCTCTGCCTTCGATCGGGAGTATAATGCGTGGTTGGGGGCAAATCATTCGACGCTTCCGGTTTTCTAGCCCCAGATTTCTGCAGGTGCTCATTTAAAAGTGGTTCGACTCTGGCTGAGCTTACAGAGTCACAACACTGACTCCCGTTTCGAACCAAATAAAATGTGTCGCCAGGACTCGAACCCCTGTGACAAAGGATCTCACTGACAAAGGATTACAAGCTAGCGTGCTAATCAATCGGCTAGGACGGTTCAAAAAGGCTACATTGTTGTAAAACAGAAAAAGGCTACCTATATATTAGCCTATTGTACCGCTCCCTACCTGGAGAGACTGTCCAAGGTATGATTTTATAGATTAGGACTTTACGAGACGAACGAATTCAATTTATTCTTACCAGAATCAACATTTTGCGCCAAATTTTTCAGTCTTGTCCCCAACCACCAAAAGATAATATTTCAATGGCTTTTCTCAACAAACATAGCGATTGGTATGTCTGGTTCCTGGGTATTCTTCTTGATGATAATATTTCCATCAAATATTATATTAATGTAATTAAAATGAAGATATCAAAGAATCTTGGAATTCTTATGAAGCTGAAACATATTATTACTCAGTCGATGCTAAAATCTTGCTTCATTCTATAATTCATGCTTACACATCTTATTGCCCTGCTATATCTGCTATAATGCTATGTTGTCATCATGTATCTCATTCTATAATCCATACTCATACTTCTTGTTGCCCTGCTATATCTGCTATGATGTCATTATGCATCTCATTCTATAATTCATTCTTACACTTCTTATTGCCCTGCTATATCTGCTATGATATTATGTTGTCATCATGTATCTCATTCTATAATCCATACTCATACTTCTTGTTGCCCTGCTATATCTGCTATGATGTCATTATGCATCTCATTCTATAATTCATTCTTACACTTCTTATTGCCCTGCTGTATCTGCTATGATGCTATGTGTCATCATGCATCATACTATGATGTCAGCTCTATCTCCTTCTTTTCTGATAGCGTGCTCTTTACGCTAAAGTTTTTTATTGTTTCAAAAGTAGAACTATGACAAAGAATCAAGTTTTTTTATTGTTTAAAAAAAGAAGATCTGTAACAAAGAGTTAAACTTTAGCGTAAAGAGCGGGGCGTTGAGGAGGGACAGTCCCATTTATATATGGAATAATTACTGTTCGTTTTAACTTTTAATGTCGCTCCTTACTTTTAATTTTAAAAAAAAACTTTTTTTATTCAATTTGTACAAAGAGATAAGGCTTTTAAATAGTTGTACCGTATTTAATTTATCTAACCTCGGTTCTTTTTTCTTTTGCACTACTCACTCTGTTCGTTTTTTTTTTTTTTTTTTTTTTTTTTTAATGCAAAAAGTATGATTCAGTTTATTTAATCAGTGTTTTTGGCCATGTTTTGGCTTCTCTTTTACGAAATACTTCATGTTCGAAGTTGCTGAAGAACTTTTATTATCAAAACATCCAAAAAAACGATTCACGCACCAGACCTGGATTATTTGGATTGTTTTGTGGTTGGGGGAGGGAGGTACTTTTGATTGTTCTTCCAAAGGGATTAAGCTTGTAAATGGTTGTAATAAATTTACTTAACTATCCTTGGCTCTTTTCCTTCTTGCCCACTACTCACTTTGCTTTATTTTTCTGTTTTTAAATCAAAAAATATAATTTGATTTATATAGGATGTTTTTGCTAATGTTTTGATTTCTATGAAAAATGAAAAATTTCTATTATTGAAGCCAAAAAGACGATAAAAAAGATTTTATACATCTTGTTTTTGAGTTGTTCTTTGTTTTTTGTTTTTTTTTTTTCAATTTTGCCTTTTGTGTTAAAAATTTAATGACTTATTTTGAACAAATTTGACATCTAATGCTTTTTTTTCAGTTTTTACCGATATTGAAGACAGTAATGATGGAGAAAATGAACCTGATTTGGATAGGATAAATGAAGAAGAAGTGGAAGAGGTAAAATGATTTCCTTTTCCTCATAAATTGGGCTCATGCGCAGGAAAATATTTGGGGAAAGGGACATAAAAAATCTGACAAATTATATGAAACATGCTCTAAATTAGTACCTGGAGAAATCTGCGGGAGGTAAACAGGAAGGGTGTACGAAAACACATGATGGCTGGCGCCCCAGCCCCCCGTTGTACTTCCTGGCTGAAGGGCCAAGAAACGGAGATCAGCACCGCCGGTAGGGACGGTATAGTCCAATGCCGTGTTCTTTACCTTAGCCTCTCGATCTGCCTACAGACGCGTTACAAATATCCTGATTAGATCCATGGGGCAGTTTTGTAAGTGCAACACCTGCAGACAGGGGAGGATGTAGTGATGGGAGAATCACTCAAGAAATTTAGGACAATTGGAGCCTAAAGGATTTGAGCATTAAAGCCAGCCTTCTTCAAGGAAAATTTGTCGGATCCTCTTGATGAATGTCGGACCTTTCCCTCTATTACCGTAGCTATGAATACGAAAAAATCTTGATATCTATGAAGATTTACTCTGAAGGAAAGGGTTGAGTACTTAAACAAAGTCCCGATTTTCAGGAATCACGTAAACTAAGGCATAAATTGAAAGATTCTTCCTTCATCCCCTCTGCGTTCCGCTTTGGTTGTAACCATATTCCAAGCTTTTTTTTCTTGGGAGGGGGGGCTAATGGTTTTGATTTTTTCAAGATTTCGGAAACATTAAAAATTTTCACAACTTTGAATTTCTTGAAAAGCGTACGTTCTTTGTTTTTGCTTTTCATGAAACATTTCAGAAACGTTGGAGATTGACATTTCTTTTAAGATGCGCAATTATGACTTTCGTTTATTCTAATTTCATATAAAATGACCAAGTATGTTCATTTTGTTCATCATAATTCCAAGAAATGTAGCTAGTCATTGAAGATAAAACGATTGTATCGTTCGTCGTCTATTCATTAAAAGAAGCTACAAATATTTTTATGCGTAATTAAGTTTCTTTAGCCGGTCAAAATTTATGCGGCATTTATGTCAACAACAACAAAAAAACAATCTAATTTCCACCTAATTTATTGGCTCGGAAATGGGCTGCAGCCAGAAAAGTCTTCTGGGAGGGGGGGATTAACCGTTTTAGGGTGGGCAGAGACAACCTAAATGGTTCTATTGCAGATGTACCTATGTCTTGTGATCAACTGATGTATTATGCAAACCGTAAGCTATATTGAGGAAACTACAATTTTGAAAATATTTTATATCTGCAACAAATTGAGAAAAGGTAGTTTTTCGGCACAAGGGGGTCTAGGTTGACAAAAAAAATATTTTTGGCAGAAAGTACTTTTGTTTCTTTTTACACAAAATAAAATGTTGAGTTTTCGTGACTTATTAGAAATTTCACCGATTACTTCATCCTCAGTCAAGCTTGGTATTCAGCGGGGGGGGGGGTACTGGGTTTGACCCCCTCCCCGAAATATTTGTCCAACTTGTAAAAAAGTGGCAAATATGCATACAAACAATTTTTTAACCCCCACCACCATCCTCCCTCGCAGAAATCTATAATACATCCTTGTCCTCAGTGACCTTGATTTGTTCGTGTATTTTTACCTTTGTGAGACCATTAGCCGTTCTTCCGAGGTTTGGATCCTCAAGCAGGTCTTTGGCAACTTCAATGAAGAAGATGGCCTTTCAGACGTATAAGTAATGACTAGAGCTGTTGCTAATATATAAAGTAGCGAATTTACAACGGGAAAGAGCCCAGCATCGCAATACTACAAAATCTCTATGGTATTCTTGTTTTTTTATGGGTTTTCTATTCAAAATTTGTCGCTACGGAATTATCTCAC
Source organism: Artemia franciscana (assembly GCF_032884065.1). Taxonomy (NCBI): domain Eukaryota; kingdom Metazoa; phylum Arthropoda; class Branchiopoda; order Anostraca; family Artemiidae; genus Artemia; species Artemia franciscana. The sequence goes on along the minus strand of NC_088874.1, from coordinate 41,571,982 downwards.
CCTACACCCCTTATAGTTTAAAGGTTGTAAAATCCCGCCAGCTTGTAATTCTTGAAGCGTTTTGATTCTTCCATTCTTCAAGGCTGGCTCGTAATGGACGGTGGAATAGTTATAGTATGTTCTGGAGTGATTCAAATTTTTTTTGGAAAAGGTGGGATAGAGTTTTTAAGGAAAAGAAAAAATACTTACCTCCTGAGGTATTCATTAACTGAGACGGATTAAACGTTGTTTTTCTCCCTTCTATTTTTGATTCAAACAGTGGAGCGTCTGGAATGCAAGAGCTCAAAACATATCGCCTGTGTCAAGAACTTGGGATTTCTGTGAGATTCTTGTGAATTTCAAGGTTTTTTTAGGTTCTTCAGTCACTCTTTAAGTGTAAACTAAATATTAAAAATACAACTATAATTCAATGCAGATATGTACGAAGGGTTGTTAAACAGCTATAAAAGATAGAGTGAAAAGATAGAAAAGATAAAAGATAGATCTGGAAAGCAATCTGGAAATATAGATCCAGTAGATCTGGAAAGACAGAAAAGATGAAAGATAGATCTGGAAAGCAAATTGGAATAAATCTTAAATATGTCAACATATAAAAATCTAAGCCTAAATTTCACGCAAACGACTAGCAGGTGCTTTTCTGTATAACAAGGGCTGTCTATATAAGTGTGCTTGATTTTTTTTGGGGGGGGGAATCTTGGAATTTCTCCGTGTTTTCCTAAATATTTTTCGAAAGTTAGGTTTAGAATTCTTCTGAACATCTCCGCGTGCAACCATGCACACCCACCGTAGTAGTATACGACCCCGTAACCCACGGTTTGTACCGTCCAGATTACGCACCTATTTTTAAATGGAAGGGTGATCTACAGTATTATTGGTATGGCCGACTTAGCAATTAGAGGTAGTAGATCGGTCATGGTTGCCACCCCTAGTGATTTATCGTTATTTCTAGTGATTATATTGCCTAAACAGAAAATCACTAGAATTTTGTGATTTTTTCACAAAGTGGCAACCCTGGATCAGTCTTTTCAGAGAAATTGAGTTGCCTAGATCCGCGCATCTTCTACAAGTTTGCAGGAGCCGCAAAGCCAAGTTCTATAGTCTCTTCCGTACTGAAAAATATTAGACTGTTTTTGCAAAAAAATATCGGAATATATTTCTGGTCCTAAGGCTTTTAAAAATGTTCAAATATGTTTTCAATTATAAGACGTATATTAAACTCTTTCCTTTCCTTGGTGAGTTAATTTGAGTCCTGTGTGGAATAGTCAAGAGTTATTCAGATTAGAATAAGGACTTTGCAGGACGATAAGAATACACATTCAAACAAATAATATTCCTTCGATTTAATCAGTTCTAATTGTACATATTTAAAAGTACATATTTTAACTTTTACGTATTTTTAATATGTAATTTTAAAATGTAAAAATATGTAATCTTAATATCCAAATTTTACAAGCTTTTGGAACTTTCTTTTTGACTCTCCTATTTTCTTCCTTGGTCTCCTTTTCTCTCTTTTGTGCTATGTAAATTCCCTCACAAGTTTGAAGCTATTCATTCTTTTACTCTAATTCTTTTCTTTTGCATTCTGTTTTTATATAGTTTTTTACTAGACAGGCACTTTTATTGTTTGATATCTGTAAGTTACGTGTATTGTAATATGTGGAACAGGGTCGTTAAGCTTCAGAGTGCGTAAAACTTGATTAAGTATCAGTTTAATCGAATTCGAATCAAATTCTGGCGCAAATAAGAACTTCACTGACTTAGGCTATCGGGGATAAAAAAAAAAGCGTATTATTTTGGAGACATGTGTACTAGAATGTATTATCGATACTTGACGTAATAGTGATTACATTATTTTTTTTATAGCTTTGTTTAAATTTCACATCTAGATTTATATAAAGTTTCATGTCGCTGTGAGGAATGCGATTTTTTTGACAAGCCTACTCGTATGACTGGTACCGAAAGGACAAGACACTTATATTATTGTTTTCATTAGTTTCAGATGTATCTCTTCACTGAGCCAGAATTATGCTAGTATTGAGACTATTTCTTAGAGAATAATATAGACTCGAAATGGGAATTTTTTTTTCCATTTTCGCATGTTTTGATGATCTTTTCAATATACTTTTCAACCTAAAAATATATAAAGCAACTTTCGCAATATAATTTGGTTTATGGATTACGCTTATTCTCAGCTAATAACCAATTTATGGTGAAGCACAAAACCCTTTGGACAGCAGAAAAAAAACATAGCGAAAGCATTCACAGCGAACGTAAACCTTTACTTCTTGAATTGTTGTATTAGCAACAAGCATTAAGGTGTCACACCTTACACCTTCAACTCCTACTACTCTAAAGACGAACCCAATTCTCTTTATCTGGAAATTTTTTAAGTTGGTCTAAATTCATTTCTTATAAAAGATTATACACTTTTCAATCGTTACTGGTCCTGTTAATGGATCACATCTTATGGATTCGGGTTGTTCATGGCCTGTGATCCGTATTTACGATGGCCCCATCTTCAGCCCATTGTTCAGTATCTAATGACCGCAAATTTTCTCCTTTTTGTTTTCTTGAAAATTGATCTGATGATCCTATGTTTGCACTGTATTTGGATCTAATGGAAAGGATTGTTTCCAACGTTTATAATACGAATCTCTCCCTCCATTCTCCCGCTGTCTATGTGGTCTCTTTTTATTATCTATATGGTCTGTTGCTTATAACCTTACTTGCATATAACTTTTCGGGGACAGATGATTAGCAATTCATTTGTGCCCTCATATGGAACCCTCCTAGAGACTTCAGGTCTCTTTTTTTAAATAACAAAAAACACATAGAAGCCACATCGTTCTGCCCCCAAAGGGGGGTACTTTGATTTTGGCGCGATTTCCTGTTCCCTCTTTGATGTTTCTTTTCTTAAGGGGATTGGGAGGAACTTAATTCAGGGGGTAGCGATATGGTTGACCACCCAGAGGTTTCAAGACTTGTCCAAACCATCTAAGCCTTCTGCATTTCATGGTGGTCGAAAACTGAAACTTGTGGATTCAAATTTCTGTTAAGGTAAAGGTTAAGAATACGGCATTAGACTTTACAGTCCCTACCGGTGGTGCTGATCTCTGTTTCTTGGCCCTTCAGCCAGGAAGTGCAATGGGGGGTTGGGGGCCAATCATCTTGTGCTTTCGCATACCCTTCATGTTTACTTTCCCCAGATTTCTCTTGGTACCCATTTAGAGCTGGGTCGACTCTGACTGAGCTTACAGAGTCACACCACTGACCCCCGTCCCAAACTAAATATATGGGTACATCAGGATTCGAGCCCTTGCCCTCTCAGACAAAGGATCCTGAAACCAGCGCACCAATCCACTCACCCAGGACGGCTTTCTGTTAGGTCGCCTTCTGATAACAAATTACTACCTTTAAATTTTATTTTCAGGATCGAACAGAAAATATAGCTGCCACTGTGTCCAATAAGTCGCTTTTTGGTGCTGCTCAACGAGTCCGCTCTGCTGTAACTACGAACCAGGTCATAGATACGCCTGGTCCAAGTCGACTCTCCCGAAACGTTGCAATTGGTAAGCCAAACGTCAGCATTCAAAACGTCTTCAACAGATTAACTCCAAAGAAGAGACAACAACGAGGCAGACGTTTGAGAAAAACTGGATCAAAAAATGCTAATGATTTTGTGTATAATCGAGCTTTTATCACCAAACTTGCTAAATTCTTTACACAAACTGCTATCAGCAAGGAATCTGTTGATGTTCTTCATGCAGCCTCAAATCGAATATTCAATAATCTGATGGAGGATGTGCAGTCTTTTATGGATGAAAAAGGGGAAGGTGCATTTCAAGATTGGACTCATGTCTATGAGTTTTTGAGGCGACAAGATATTGTTGCCGATTATCAGCAATATTGTGGTCTCATACATCGCCATCTAGATTATCAAAAAAGTAGGCTACTAATTCCTTCCGTCGTAGATGGCGTTACTGTTCCAAAGTATGATCCGAAAATTATTGAAAATATTGATGTAACATTGAATGAAACTCGGGGGAGAAGAGTGCAAACTTCACTTGATGAAAGTGAAGATGATTGACTTGGGCTGTCCGATTTTGTGCTTTTCTTACTTTTCTTAAGTCAATTGATTGTTAAACATGTAAATAAAGAAAATACCACTGCAGAAAACTCATTTTAACACCAAACTGCCATTGTAGCATATAGACAAAAACAATATATATATATAACAGGCATGCACTCAGAGAGGAGGGCTTGGGGCACTTGCCTATTCCCCCATAACCCATATAGTCTTAGGATTATCCCATAGTTCCTTGCACTTCCTATATTAATTGGATGGGTTTTTTTCAATGTTAGGCTAACTAAAAAGGAAAATAAACTAATTTAAAACATCAGCAATGCTGTAAATTACAAATTATTTTACCGTTATAATGTTACCATTATAATTACCATATTTTACCACTATAAAAAAAGTTTTACCATTATTATTTTACCATAACAAATTATTTACCATTATAATGGTAATTCCAAGTCAATCAACGCACTGGTATTGACTAGAGCGAAGTGTCTCTCATTTTGTTTGTTAGACTACATTATATTGAAAGGGTAGTCGTAGAAACATGCCAGGGAACTTAAATGATCTGGAATCGAAAGTTCTGTGCCTGTTTAAGACCTTAAAATGATTGGAGGGCACCTTGACCCTCCTTCAGCTTCAAATGTGTCCCTTTGTGCCTTCCTTTACTACATTTTTGTCGGATTAAAATAGTCATCCCAGTTATATGCAATATCACGGAAACACTATGATGACCGAGTTTAAAAATTCAGGGGGTGTCTGGGGGAGGACAAGGAAACTTAAAATGTTGTTTTTCTAAATAAAAAAAATATTCGCAAAATGATTTTTTTCGGTTTTAGAGCCATAAAATGGTGTCTTTTCTATTTTTATTTTTTACGGTTGATTTTATTTGAAAGAAACAATTGCATCTCCTCTGTCTCATTTTATCTTTTGTTTACTTAAATTATTGGCAGAAAAAATTATTCAAAGAATTTTATTATTATTTTTATTATTAAAAATAATTAATTTTATTATCAATTTTGTCATTAAATTAAAGCAGAATCTTTAATTATTAACGTTTTGTTTCCTCATTAGCTTCACTTGAAATATTTTCCCCAGAACATCTGTAGCTTCTCAGCACTAACTGCGAAGGGAAAATTATTTTTGATTTTTGATTTACTTCCTCTCATTTTGATTTTTTTTTTTCTCATTTGATCATTTTTGATTTACTTCCTCTCATTTTGTTTTTGATTTACTTCCTTTGAAACGTTCGTCATAAACACCATCTTAATTGGGTTGGCGCTACTTTTGCAACGGAAAAAAAAACCGTGGCACAGCATCAGTTCAATTGCTTTCAGGGATGTCACGGATAGGAACCCTCCCAATATTTTCACCCAGTAAAATAGTGGCGCGGAGTGCTGTTGTTTTATTGTATCAGTTTTTTCTCTCTTCTGTAAATGGACTGATGGAAATAAATGACATAAAATTAATAAAAGAATGTCAGTCTTGGTCGGTAGGAAACAAAGAAGTATTTTTAATAGCAACATCATTCAAGTCACTCACTAAAATGACAAACAAGGCGGTAAATCTCTTCCCCCACTAGCACCATATCAGTATGTCTTAGCGGATGCAGTAGCTTGTCTTAATTGGTGAATGGTATGATTAAAAATCCTTAATTTTCGAGCAGCATTGGTATTAAGGTGATTAGGGCTAATTACGCTTAACCACAACACCAGCGGAGTTTTTGTTCGGTTTAGTACGTGCTTATAGATTCGGAATGCCTATTGCCAGGGCCGGATTTAAAGCTTTGACGCCTCTAGACCCAGGCATTTCTGCAAGGTTTTCGGGAAAACCCCAAAAATTTAGGGATAGTGGAAGTACTGAACAGATCGTAACTGATGGGCCAAAGTAATGAAAGAGAGATTTAATACCAAACTCTCAGCTGTCATTCTTGAGAGACACCTGATGGTTTATAAGTGGCCACAGAATTACTGTGTCGTTTTCAAATTACTTTTCTCTGAATAAGCTGCATGGCGGTGGAGTGCACCTGACACTTTGACGATAAATCACATCAGTCCAGTTTTTGTTTAGAAAAATATCACTCAGTGATAATTTGTTGCGCCCCCTGGCATTGTGTGCCCCTAGGCCCGGGCTTAGTGGGCCTTTTGGTAAGCCTAGTCTGCCTACTGGTGAGATGCCTCTTCTTTACGATGAAATCTGCTCTCTGCAATTTGTGTATGAAATTCATAAGGGGTAGAATCCTGAATGTCCCTTATTACTTTAAAGCTTTTAAACCTACTTAGGGATATAGAAGACGAAAATGGAAACTGATGCTTCAGCTTTGCCCCCCCCCCCTCCTGTCCCAATATTTAAACATTTAGTCCAAATTATATAGTCTCCATGAAGCTTTGCGTACGTCTCTCTTTTCTTCAAATAGATATAATGGCAAAGAAGCTACGTTAACTAAATAAAAAAAAAAACAGAAAAACGCATAGAAAATATTTATATGGACTATATTTTCACATTAGCCCGTGGAGTGGGGGGCTAGGTAGTGTGAAGTGCTTCTAAGAATGACGTAAATGAGTATTTTAATATTTTCTGAATTTTATAGTGTTTCGTTCTGGGGATGAGTGATTGTAAACTAATACCCAATCATTAAGAAAAATAAGTGAGTGATTCCCAGCTCATCAAGCCCTAATTTTTTTAGTAGGCTGTGCATCACTTTAGCATTTGGAGGATAACCCCTCTCTCCATCCAGTTTGGGCCGTCTTTTGAATAGAACCAGGGAATTATTTTGGCAATGATTAGCAGCATTAATTAAAAAGATGTGACGTAACAGTTTTGTCAAACCGGTATTTATAACAACATGTTTTTTTTTACTGAAAAGTTTCTTTTATCTTTTTAACTGTCATTTTTGGAAATGCAATTAGAATTCGGAGCTGCTGATTTCAAAATTTCTATTATCTTATCTTGGATTGCAAAGAAATCTCTTCTTGTACAAACATCTGTTCGTTGATAGACCCTGAAGCCGCACCAAAATGAAATTCAGCGGCGGCGGACATAATTATTCCGGCGATGGCACGCCGCCGGTGGCGCAAAAGTTGTTGGTGGCTCACCGCCGAAAAATTATCGCCGTCGGGCCGTCTTTTTTTTACACAGCCAATTTTCAGAAAACTTAGCATGTCGTTCTTTAAGAACAGTGTGTTTACCAAGAAAAGCTTTTATATAAAAGAGGCAACATCTTATAACGAAAAGCATATACATTATTAAATTTTTTTAAATCTGGCTTTTTTTAATTTCAAATTTTGATTGAAATTAAGTTTTAGGTTCCCTATTTTGTCAATTTTCAGGCAGTTTAAGGAGCCAGAATAAAAATTCAAAACACTTAGCTAGAAATAAACTGTCACTTTCTTTTAAAGCTTTGACAAGCTTGTAGTTATCTATGTAGTTTACTATGATAACTACTATGATACTATGTACTTACTTTACTATGCTTTACTTTACTATTACTTTACTATGATAACTATGTAGTTACTATGTAGTTAAAAATAAGTTTGTTTACTCTATGTGGGGCCAACATAGAACTTAGCAGCAAAGAGCATGGAGCTTAGGAGCACCCCTCAATACTGCACCCCTAAAAATCTTTTCTGCTACAGCACTTGTTGCCGCCAACGATACAACTTTTCTTGCCAAAGCTGGAGTCCATGGCAGCTGTTTAAAAAAAAAAATTCCAGAAGGCAAATGGTTGAATTGATTGTACCAACTAAGGCAGGATCTTTTGATCGCCTGGTATGGGCTGACAAGCCCCAATATAAATCTACTTGACATCGAATCACATCATCGTTTTCATCCTGTTCTTCACATCATGATTTTCATCCTATTCTGCATTGTCATTCTGACACATCATTTGATCGAGCAGCCTCGTTTTTTTTTCCATGTATAATCAAGAAGAGATTTTCAGTTGCTGCTCAATATTGTGGCTGATTATCAGCAGTATTGTGGTCTCATACATTGTCATCTAGATTATCATAAATGTAGATTACTAATTCTTTTAGTTATAGATGGCGCCATTGTTCCAAAATAAGATCCGACAATCATTGATCTTTTGATTGCCTGGTATGGGCTGCCAAGCCCCAATATAAATCTATTTGGCATCGAGTCACATCATCGTTTTCATCCTATTCTTCACATCATCATTTTCATCATTCATTCTGTTCATATCATTCTGCATTGTCATTCTGACACATTATTTGATCGAGCAGCCTCGTTTTTTCCATGTATAGTCATGAAGAGATTTTCAGTTGCTTCTCTTCTGAGAAAACCCACTACCCATATTCACCCAACTGATTTGGGTAGCTGATCTACTGACAACAACAGAGATTGCAACCTCCTCTTCAGGCTTTTCGAGGGTCCTCTGTTCTTCATACAAAAGAATTTCTACTGTACTAAAATGCTCACTACAAGTTGAAGTGGAGGGACCTGGACCACCAGCATTAGAGGCTTATGAACAAGAATTCGCTTCTTGTCAGTTACCCATCAAGAAAGTTTTGACACTCATCAGTTTCATTTATTTTTAACGTATTTTTCATTATGTTTTAACATTTATTTCATTGTTTTTATTTTTTATTTATTTTCAATTTCATTTATTTGATTTATTATAATTTCATTTATTAATTTTAACGTTTCGAAGTCCAAAAGTACGGCTGCCACCATGAGATCATCCCTTGGAAAGCGAAAGTCAAACTTGTTTTTCACATTTTCTTTCAAAAGCAAAATACAGCTACTATCATTAAGCTGCTCCTCAAGGTGACCTTTTAGGAGGACCCGCCAGAGCAGAACAACATTTAGGGTGGGAAAGAATTCTCCCTCCGTAGTTTCGACAGTAGTAGACAAAAATTAGTAGTAGTGAGCAAAGTTCTGACATCACTTCATATTCCTCATCATCTAGAACAAGGTCAGGTTTCCCATTTTTACACAAAATATTTGCCAGAGGGCCTTTGTATTGAATAATACTTTGCACCATACTATATTTTGCGTTCCATCTTGTGGTCCGATCCCATTCTAAGAACCTGCATTGTTCAGATCTTGGTAACATAGGAGGCAGATCATCAGAAATCTGCACAATTGAGCATCAGCATCAAGAACCTCATCTAAATCACAAAATCTTTTAAGGGCCTTTTTATAGAATAGTACTTTGCATCATACTATATGTTGCATTCCATCCTGTGGGCAAATCCCATTCTAGGGGCCTGCGTTGTTCATTTCTTGATAACATAGGAGGCAGATCATCAACAATCTGCACAATTGAGCATCGGCATCAAGAACCTCATCTAAATCACAAAATCTTTTAAGGGCCTTTTTATAAAATAATCCTGTGCATCATACTATATTTTACGTTCCATCTTGTGGTCCCATCCCATTCTAAGAACCTGCATTGTTCATATCTTGGTAACATAGGAGGCAGATGATCAGCAATCTGCACAATTGAGCATCGGCATCAAGAACCTCATATAAATCACAAAATCTTTTAAGGGCCTTTTTATAAAATAATACTGTGCATCATACTATATTTTACGTTCCATCTTGTAGTCCGATTCCATTCTAAGAACCTGCATTGTTCATATCTTGGTAACATAGGAGGCAGATCATCAGCAGTCTGCACAATTGAGCATCAGCATCAAGAACCTCATCTAAATCATAAAATCTTTTAAGGGCCTTTTTATAGAATAATACTTGGCATCATACTATATATTGCATTCCATCCTGTGGGCAAATCCCATTCTAAGAACCTGCATTGTTCATATCTTGGTGACATAGGAGGCAGATCATCAGCAATCTGCACAATTGAGCATCAGCATCAAGTACCTCATCCTAATCACAAAATCTTTTAAGGACCTTTTTATAGAATAATACTTTGCATCATACTATATGTTGCATTCCATCCTCTGGGTAAATCCTATTCTAAGAACCTGCATTGTTCATATCTTGGTAACATAGGAGCCAGATCATCAGCAATCTGCACAATTGAGCATCAGCGTCAAGAACCTCATCTAAATCATAAAATTGTTTAAGGGCCTTTTTATAGAATAATACTTTGCATCATACTATATATTGCATTCCATCTTGTGGTCCGATCCCATTCTAAGAACCGGCATTGTTCATATCTTGGTAACATAGGAGCCAGATCATCAGCAATCTGCACAATTGAGCATCAGCATCAAGAACCTCATCCTAATCACAAAATCTTTTACGGGCCTTTTTATAGAATAATACTTTGCATCATACTATATGTTGCATTCCATCCTCTGGGTAAATCCTATTCTCAGAACCTGCATTGTTCATATCTTGGTAACATAGGAGGCAGATCATCAGCAATCTGCACAATTGAGCATCAGCATCAAGAACCTCATCCTAATCACAAAATCTTTTAAGGGCCTTTTTATAGAATAATACTTTGCATCATACTATATGTTGCATTCCATCCTCTGGGTAAATCCTATTCTAAGAACCTGCATTGTTCATATCTTGGTAACATAGGAGCCAGATCATCAGCAATCTGCACAATTGAGCATCAACGTCAAGAACCTCATCTAAATCATAAAATCTTTTAAGGGCCTTTTTATAGAATAATACTTTGCATCATACTATATGTTGCATTCCATCCTCTGGGTAAATCCTATTCTAAGAACCTGCATTGTTCATATCTTGGTAACATAGGAGGCAGATCATCAGCAATCTGCATAATTGAGCATCAGCATCAAGAACCTCATCTAAATCACAGAATCTTTTAAGGAACTCGTTTATATTTTAAATTTGAATTTTTTCGAGAAGGCTGTTAGGAAGACAAAGAATTTGTATATGAGTTTAGTTCTTCCACTTTGTACATGCATCCATTTACATGTTTATATAAAAAAATGGGCGTGGGGTTTACTTAAAATATATTCCCACATTGCCTTCAGACCTTTGAAGAATATCTGCATTTTTTGCATAGGGTAAAATATTTATAAATAAGGTATTCGAGGAATATCATGGCTAGTCGAAGCTCATTTAATTAGAAAATATTACATGGTAGCAAAGAGGACAGAAACAAGTGAATGATAATTTAAAGTCGATATTTGACAAGTAGATTAAAAAAATTTTGAGAAGATTCAAAATTTTCGCATGTACCATTAGACAGTCGATTTTGCGTTATATTTGCCTCTCAATAATCTCAGAAAATAATTCGTTGCTTAAAATTTTCTGGTCGGCGCGCTGAAGCCTTTTCGGTGGTTGGGCGCTATGAGATTTTCGGCGGTATGCCACCGATTTTCGGTGTGGCTTCGGGGACTATTCGCTGATAACAACCAAAAAACCGGAATAGCTGTTTTTATGGCACTTGGTATTTACCAAGTGACATATAGCGATCGCAATTTCTGTCTGCCGGCTCCAAAAAACCTCAATAAAATTAACGGTCGTAAATATTCGAACGTTATCTTTAACATTTAAAAAAATCGTTTACATTTTAGTAATCCAATTGCTAATTTTTCGGGGAGATTTTGGAAACCCCAATATTCCTTCAGCGGAATCCTAGAAAATTTTGGGATTGTTTAAGCGCTGAGAAGACTATCTACGACTGTGATTAAACCCCAAATGTTTTTATTAAGCCTTTAACTCTTAAGTTTTAATTACAAAGGTTGTTTTTAAGTTATCCAAGGCCGTATCTATGGGGGGGGGGTAGGGCGTTTGAACCCCTACGAAAACTTGTCCTGCTCGTAAAAATGTTACAAAAATAAATATAAAGAAATTTTTTATGAAGTTTCTTTGTAAACTCCCCTCCCCTCGAGAAAATCCTTTGGTACCCCCTCCCGAAAAATATTCTGGATACGGTTTGAAATTACTCTAACTAGTGAGACTGTCTATGGGAAGTTTAACTTCCCTATTGACTCTAGAAAACGGGGCAACTGTGTTTGCTTCCTGAAACCTTGGTACGCTTCTACTGTAGCAATTTAAAGGTGGCAGTCCTCAGCACCATCTCTCCAATGTTGGACCATCTATTAGTTATCAAGATGCTAAGAAGGTCCTGTTCGCTTTTTACTACTTTATTTAGTTTTTTTTAATGTGTTTTATTCCATTTTCTTACTCACACAAATAGTTAGAAAGCTGATTTTTTATTATATCGAAATGGTTTTGGCGGCATCTTGAATGTCTCTAATAATATCACTTGTAAAAATATCTAGTTGTAAGGGTTTATGCTCCCTATTAAGCAAGCACAAAAGTATGCGATTTTGCGGCAAGCCTACAGCTGTAACTTGTACTAATAGGACACGATGCTTATGAAATTAAATAAAAAACAAGTTTTTTTAACTGAAAGTAATTAATGAGATTAAAACTTAAAACGAACAGAAATTATTCCGTATATAAAAGGGGTTGTCCTTTCCTCAACCTCCCGCTCTGTATGCTAAAGTTTTTTATGGTTTTAAAAAGTAGAGTTGTGACCAAGAGTCAAACTTTAGCGTAAAGAGCAGGGCGTTGAGGAGGGGACAGCCCGTTTCATATATGGAATAGTTTCTGTTCGTCACTTAAAAAGGGCACTAGAACTTTTAATCTCTGTTAGAATAAGTCCTCTCGCGAAATTCTAGGACCACTGGGTCGATACTATCACCCCTGGAAAAAAACATAAACACGCATTCGTGATCTTCTTCTGGCAAAAAAATAAAAAATTCCACATTTTTGCAGAAAGGAGCTTGAAACCTCTACAGTTGGGTTCTCTGATACGCTGAATCTAAGGGTGTGATTTTCATCTGAATCTGAATCTAAGGGTGTTAAGATTCTATGACTTTTATAGGGTGTTTCCCATTTTTTTTGAAAATAAGGTAAAATTTCCCATGATCGTAAGCTTAGATAAGTAAGACTAAGAGCATAAACATTTGATTCTTTTGACGTATCTATTGGTATCAAAATTCCATTTTTTAGAGTTTCAATTACTATTGAGCCGGATCGCTCCTTGCTACAGTTCGTTGCCAAAAACTGTTTGACAAAGGGTACACAACTCGTATGTCTTTGGATTTACTAGCAATAGTAAATTTACTAATTTACTTAATAGTTACTAATTTACGAATAGTAAATTTACTATTCATTGATAAAGCAAGAATTATGATGTTACTTCTGCCTTTTTCTTAAGGAATCATCTTAACTTGCTCAAAATAGCCAAATTTTCTAATTTTCGTATATTTCTGGCGTATCTCCAACCTATTTCTCAATCTAAAAAAATAGAAGCAATTTTAAAAAAGATAATTCAAGTTGAATCATAGTTATTTTCTCGATAGCAAAATTGTATTCTTACGTCGTAACAAGCCCGTATCCAAAGAGGGGGGTTTTTGGTTCGACCCCCCCCCCCCAATGTTTTCCCAACCTGTAAAAACGTAACAAAAATAAATATAAAATAATTTTGATGTGTTTTTAAAGGTCTTTTTTTAACCCACTCCCCCCTCCCGAAAAAATCATGGATGCGTTCTTGCATTGCAACATTAAAACTGCAGGGATGGAGAAAAGTAACATATTAAAAACTTGCATTACTACTACTACTACTAATAACTCACCACAGCACCAAGTCGCCTGAGGCCAACACAACTACGCACGCTCTTCCTCCAACCTAATCTATTCAAGGCCTCCCTCTTTACACCCTCTCAGGAAGCTCCCATTTCCTTTAAATCTTAATTTATGACATCCTCCCACCCCAGACGAGGAGGACCTACTTTCCGTGTAGCCCCAGTTGGTTGGCCAAAAAGGACAATCTTCGGCAATCTGTCATCCTTCATCCGCTGAACGTGGCCTAGCCATCTCAACCTTTCCTTCATTATAGCCCTAGAAAGCGGGATCGAATCCCGCTTTCTAGGCTAATACTTTGAAATACGGTCAGTATACTTTTACTGACAATACTTTTGAAATACGGTCAGTCAGCCGGGTACCCAGAACGATCCGTAGGCAATTTCGGAAGAATTAAAATAAACTTCTTGCGTATTTTGCAATTTTAACTTTAAATTTTTACTAATGTCAACTATTTATTCTACGGCTTTTGTGATTCAGGGGTCATTCTTAATGAATTGGGACAAAATTTAAGATTTAGTGTAAAGAGAGAGGTACTGACGAGGGGGCGAATCCTCTCATATGTGTAATACAAACATGAGAATAAAAAATTCTTCACGTAAGTTAATTTTAAAAAACTTAAAAAACTTGTTGAGTACACTCCTAAGGAAGTTTTAGGCATAACCCCCCCCTCAGGGCCCTCTGAATTCTTTCCGCGTTTACTGAAATTCAAGACTCCTGAATACAAATAATTGATAGTTTTTTTTTCCAGTCATGCTATTCACATTTTTTGATATTTAATTAATGGGTTAGATAATCAGGAATTTTATCATTTTACACATTTCCGAAATTATAAAATTTCATTTCCTTTAATCTGATATTAAACAGTTTTGCTACTTAAGTATTGTCGGGGGGGGGGGGATTTCCCAAATTAAAATGAATTCGATTTGAATATCTTTTCACACTCTTTGTATATTTAATTAAAATAAATCAATTAGGTTAGTTAATGTATATGAATTTAGGATTAAAAACAACCTTATTCATTATGGATAAAATTAATGTGGAACGTTTGACGTTTGCAACTAAAAAAAAAAAAAAAAAACATCGAAAAAAAACACGAACTCTTGTTTATCAATTCAGTGCATTATTTTGTTTTTAGATTTATGGACTTGATTCTCCAATGAAGGGGGGTAATTTCTATGGGTGACTTTTTTGCAGAAGGGGAAAGATCTTCAAGGGGGATTGTCCGCGGGGAGAATTTTCAAATATTTATTAACTTATAATGGGGAATATTCCACAAGGGAATTTTCCTTTTGAATTTCCTTTCTTTTAAGATTGCAGCAATGCGCGATGAGTAAACTATTGATTTATAAAATAAATATTCAAAATAATATTTCTAAAATATATATATAACGTGAATCCTATTTTTAAATCTATAAAACGTATAGATATATTTTTTTCAAAATGTCACATATTGGCTTTTGAACAAGCCAGTCAAAATATTATCAACCTATAGATTGAATGTGAATTTGTACCATAGATGCACCCAGGATGGACCAGTGGTGAAGGGAGCAGGGGAAGGGGGGCTCTTCAGCATATTTTGGTGGTAGTTGTTAAAAGGTGTGATTTTACACAACATAAGTCTTAAAGCATTGTTCCGGTTTTCGATTGAGATTAAACCAAGCGACTGAGCTATTTCATTTAATTGGGTGAGTTATCATTTTAACAGAAAAACCATAATCCTTCTGATTTACCGCTGCCCAACCTTAGGTGAACAATGGGTAGACGAACCAAAAGTAAGGTGACATGGCTATAAAAGCAGTACATATAAGCGCGTACTAAAAATAGGGTACTTGTGTATTATACGCCACTCACTCAAGTTTACCTTGTGTAAAACTCGAGAACGAACCAGTTTCTTCGTTACTTTAGAGACAAATTCGGGCTGTATATTTGTTTGATATAAGTTACATAAGTTTGCACACAAAATAATATGTATGTAGTATCTACCAATAATTTCAAAACCATAAATTTCCCAAATTCTGGTAAAGGTAAAACTCCAGTTACTCGCCAAAGAGGTGTCTACCAAATACCATGCGACTGTGGCAAATACTGTGTAGGTAGAACTCACCAGAATTTAGAGAAATGCCTACAACAGCATAAAGGTGATATCATCAAAGCTCTAAATTCCAATATTGCTAATTTTTCTTTTGATTCTGTTTTAAGCAGCCATACATTTGAAAACCCGAGCCACAAAATGTTTTTTTAAGAATCCGCCCTTATTACCAATTAAATAAAAAAAAAGTTTTTTTAACTGAAAGTAAGGAGCAACATTAAGACTTAAAACGAACAGAAATTATTTCATATATGAAAGGGACTGTCCCGTCCTCAACGCCCCGCAGCGAAAGTTTTACTCTTTCTCACAACTTTACTTTCTATACAATAAAAAACTTTATCGTAAATAGCGGAGTGTTGAGGAGGAGACAGCTCCTTCATATACGGTATAAATTCTGTTCTCCTTACTTTCAGTTAAAAAAACTTGTTTTTTCATTTAATTTCTTAACGTTTTTGAATAAATGCAGGTTTTTGAATTTGGCTTTCCGTGTATGAATAATTAATATGCATATTAATTTAACTTTTTTTTCTAATAATAACCTTATAATAACCTAAGATGGATTTATGTTCCAGTTGTTTAAGAATGACTCCTGAATAACAAAGGTTGTTTAATTAGAATAATAGCCTCTTTTAAAAAATAAACTTTTCCGTAAGAGCGAGCTATTATTTTCTGTTTGCTTAAGTTTTAATGTTGCTTCTTACTTTAAGTTGAAAAAACTTGTTTTTTATTTAATTGCTGATCGTTTTTTAAACAATGTCAGGAAATCCAACTCCCCCTCCATGAAAAATTCCTTTCCCCCACCAGGATTTTCTCCATGGAAAGATTACCCCACGTAACTTAAATTAGAGATAGTTGCGGAACTAATTTTGTAAGGCACAGTAACAGGAGGCCAAAAGAAATCGAAACTATTTTTATGAAAATGAAAGTCATAAGTTGAACAATTCTCAAATGACTGAAATGAATGAAAGGAAAGATCTTTAAAAGATATATGTGCTAATTTGTGTTTGTTTTAAGTTTCAATATTATTCCTTGCTCTCAATTGGAAAAAACTATTTTTTTCAGTTGGAAAAAAAACTTTTTTTTTATTAATTACAACCACAAGCCGAAGACATACAATATTTCCAAATTAAATGCTAAGATTGGCCGGAAAATAACACACACAAATTATTGCCTATATCGGTCATTATTTAACAAAATTCGAACTTTATCGTAAAGAGCGAGGCATTGAACAGGGGATGAACTTCCTCATATACGCAATATGAGGGGATTCGTCCCTTCGTACCCTCACCCCCTCAATACCTCTCTTTTTATGCTAAAGTTCGAATTTTGTTCCAATTCCTCAAGAATGACCCCTGAATCACAAAGGCCGTTTAATTAGAATAAATATCGCTTTTGAAATTACTAAAAATACTTTAGTGTAGCCTAAAGAGCGAGGTATTGAAGAGGGAACAAACCCCCTCATATACGTTCTGTTCGTTTTAAGTTTTAATGTTGCTCCTTACTTTCAGTTGAAAAAACTTTTTTATTTAATTTCTCATTTTTTTAAATAATTCTAGACAATCCAGCGCCCCCTTTATGGAAGTTCACTGCTCCCATGATAAATTTCTCCTTGGAAAGCTCTTCCACGTAACTCCCTCCCCTTGACCCTCCACCAGAAAAAATCCCCCCTGAAAACATCTGTATACTTCTCAATAACCAATACTATATGTGAATGATGGGCAAAGTTCATAACTTGCAGCCCTTCCCCCAGGGACTGTGGGGGATTGATCTGTCCTCAAAGACTTAGATATTAGATATTTCGACTATTCTGAACAAAATGGCTATCTCAAAATTTTGATCCGGTGACTTTGGGAAAAAATGAATGTAGAGAGGGCCTAGTTGACCTCCGATTTTTTGGTCACTTTAAAAGGCTACTAGAACTTTCAATTTTCGTTTAATGAGCCTTCTCGCAAAATTCTAGGATCACTGGGTCCTAGGGGAAAAACAAATAAACACACATCCGTGATCTTTCTTCTGGCAAAAAGTACAAAATTCCACATTTGTGCAGATAGGAGCTTGAAACCTCTACAGTGGGAGTTTCTGATACTCTGAATCTGATGACGTGATTTTCATTAAGATTCTGTGACTTTTAGGAGTTGTTTCCCCTTTTTCAAACAGTTCGTGGTAACGAACTGTAGTAAGGAGCGATCCGGCTCAATAGTAACCAAAACTCTAAAAAATTGAATTTTCATATCAAAGCTACATCAAAAGAATTGCATTTTAATGCTGATTTTAAATATATAAGTTTCATCAAGTTTAGTCTTACCTATCAAAAGTTACGAGCCTCAGAAAATTTGCCTTATTTAGGAAAATAGGGGGAAACACCCCCTATAAGTCGTAGGATCTTAACGAAAATGACTCCATCAGATTCAGCGTATCAGAGAACCCTACTGTAGAAATTTCAAGCTCCTATCTACAAAAATGTGGAATTTTGTATTTTTGGCCAGAAGACAAATCACGGGTGCGTGTTTATTTTTTTTTTTTTTTTTTTTTCAGGGGTCATCGTATCGACCAAGTGGTCCTAGAATGTCGTAAGAGGGCTCATTCTAACAGAAATAGAAAGTTCTAGTGTCCTTTTTAAGTGACCAAAAATGGAGGGCATCTAGGCCCCCTCCCAAGCTCATTTTTTCCCAAAGTCAACGGATCAAAATTTTTAGATAGCCATTTTGTTCAGCATAGTCGAAAACCATAATAACTATGTCTTTGGGGATGACTTACTCCCCCACAGTCCCTGGGGGAGGGGCTTTAAGTAACAAACTTCGACCAGTGTTTACATATAATAATGGTTATTGGGAAGTGTACAGACGTTTTCAGGGGGATTTGTTTGGTTTTGGGGGTAGGGTTGAGGGGATGGGGTTATGTGGGAGGATCTTTCCCTGGAGAAATATGTCATGGGGGAAGAAAAATTCAATGAAAAGGGCGCAGGGCGCAGGACGAATCTGGTCACGTTAGAAAAAAAATGTCAAATCAGAGCTTAATATACAATGCTGAGTGTTCGGAGCCTCTCTATTATGGAGTATAATTTGAAAATAACACAACTATACGAGCGAAAAAACATATATACCACAACCATAACTCAACTAACGAAAGAACTGCTAAGAGATAACACAACTATAAAGCGAAAACATGTGAAAACTAACGGGAAAATAAACGAACTAAGAGGTGGAAGGGGCCCAGAGAAAAAATATAATCCTTTTCCAATTTTGAGCCTAACTTCCGCAAAGGAGTAATAATGTCAGAAGCCCCGAAATATCGAATTATTTTCTTTTTCCTATAAGACCGGGGTAAATGAAACAGAAACTTACAATAGCGGAAATATAATATACACAATTCAGCCAGATCTTGTCTTTTTTTCAAGATAGGTGAAATACCAGATAGGAAAAGTATTGAATGGTCGCAAAAACTAGTGTATAGCAATGCAAGCGCTTTTCGATAATAATGACCACGATTAGCTACTATTTTACCCTAACCCGCTTTAAGTTTTCTTTAATATGCCGTACAATATTGATCCTAAAAGCTAGTAGATTCCAATAAATATGAATGCTTGACCGCCGCAAATCAGAGACACAATGGATGGAGAAGTTAGAACGCGGATTTCAAATGGGCATAGACTTTGCATTAAAGACTAGGTACTCACACTTATCAATATTCAATGACAGACCAACAGTTTTGAAATGTTTTGAAATAGATGATACGGAATTCGAGAGGCTAGATCTAGAACGGCTAGATCTAGAAGTATATCATCCGCATATGCAAGACAAGAGACATTTACTAAATTACAAAAAAGAAAGGGCATAATTTTGTATAACACACTGCGGATACAAATACTGAAAAGATACGGTGAAAGACCACCACCTTGACGCACTTCCAAGCGGGTTGGAATATTCCCATAACAATTAGAGTGAAACTTGACCGAATATGGGAATCAAACAGTTCGTGGTAACGAACTCAATATTATATATTATCAATATATATTATCAATAGAACTCAATCAATATAATATTTCGTTTACTCAATAGTAAACGAAACTCTAAAAAACGGAATTTCGATACTAAAAGATATATCAAAAGAATCGGATTTTTATGCTGATTTTAAATATATACGTTTCATCAAATTTAGTCTTTGTCATCAAAAGTTACGAGCCTGAGAAAATTTGCCTTATTTTGGAAAATAGGGGGTAACACCCCCTAAAAGTCATAGGATTTTAACGAAAATTGCACCATCGCATTCAGAAAAAAATTCAAGGTCAAATCTACAAAAATGTGGAATTTCGTATTTTTTGCCAGAAGACAAATCACGGGTGCGTGTTTATTTGTTTTTTTTTTCCAGGGGTCATCGTATCGACCAAGTGGTCCTAGAGTGTTGCAAGAGGGCTCATTCTAACGGAAATAAAAAGTTCTAGTGCCCTTTTTAAGTGACCAAAAAAATTGGAGGGCACCTAGGCCCCCTCCCACGCTCATTTTTTCCCAAAGTCAACGGATCAAAATTTTGAGATAGCCATTTTGGTCCGCATAGTCGAAAACCATAAGAACTATGTCTTTGGGGATGACTTACCCCCCACAGTCCCCGGGGGAGGGGCTGCAAGTTACAAACTTTGACCAATGTTCACATACAGTAATAGTTACTGGGAAGTGCACCGACGTTATCAAGGGGATTTTTTGTGTTTGGGTGTGGGGTTCAGGGGAGGGGACTATATGGGAGGATCGTTCCTTGGAGGAATATTTCATGGGGGAAGAGAAATTCAATGAAAAGGGCGGAGGACTTTCTAGCATTACTATAAAAAAAAACAATGAAAATATAAACATGAAAAAGTTTTTTTCAATTGAAAGTAAGGAGAAGCATTAAAACTTAAAACAAACAGAGATTATTACGCATATGAGGGGTTTTAAAATACTTTAGCATAAAGAGCGAGGTATTTAGGAGGAGATAAATACTTCGCTCTTTATGCTAAAAAAATTTTAAGTAATTTCAACTATTTATTCTACGGCCTTTCTGATTCAGGGGGCATTCTTAAGGAATTGGGACAAAACAAGATTTAGTTTGAAGAGCAAGGTATTAACGAGGGGACCAGCCCTCTCATATATATAATCAAAAATACAAGAATATAAAAGTTTGTTACGTAAGTTAATTCTTAAGTTACGTATTTTGTTTACTAATAAAAACGTTCGTTAAAAATTAAAAGATCTAGTTGCCTTTTTAAGTAACCGAAAAATTGGAGGGCAACTAGGCCTCCTTCCCCACCCCTTATTTCTCAAAATCGTCTGATCAAAACTAAGAGAAAGCCATTTAGCCAAAAAAAGAATTAATATGCAAATTTCATTTTAATAATTTATGTACGGAGAGCCAAAATCAGACATGGATTAATTCAAAAACTTTCAGAAATTAAATAAAAAAAAACAAGTTTTTTGAAATGAAAGTAAGGAGCGACATTAAAACTTAAAACGAACAGAAATTACTTCGTATATGAAAGGGGCTTTTCCTCCTCGACACCCCGCTCCTTGCGCTAAAGTTTGATTCTTTCTCGCAACTCTACTTTTTAAAACAATAAAAAACTTTAGCGTAAGGAGCGGGGTGTCGAGGACGTACGATCAGTCAGACAAAGGTTAAATTCGTGTTTAGACAATTTAAACGAATTACATGTGTTAAATATACGGTTTGTTGGTTTTTCACCAGCAACCGTACATTTCACCAACAACCGTACAAACAACCGGGTATCTCTTGTTTTAATTTGATGCCCACTATTACTAAAAACCGTAAAGCTGCATATAGAGTTCTTTTCATTAGACATTGAATTTGACTATAATTAAAAATAGGAAAAATGAAACCTATCATTGAATGAATAAAAAATTACAAAGACCAAAATATCCCCTGATCTTTTGCACTACTTAATTTATTTTTAATCGTCATTAATGCTTTTTTTTAATTAAGATTTTTTTTTTTCTCCTAGTCTGTGACTAGTGGAAGAAAAGACGGTCTTCGGAATCTTAAAACCAAGTCGATCTTCAAAGAGCGCACTTTTAAAAAGTTTCTTCTTAGTCAATATTCAGATTGCAATAAAAATAATCAAAAGGAAGTAGTTCTTCCGTTCTACTTGATACATTTCAACACAATGTCACTGAACTTGAATTAAAAAGATCATATCAAACATTTAAAAGTTGACACGCCTAAGACATCAGTGAAGGTCAGTTGACGCTATTCCTCAACACAAGGCACTAATTTCGAGCATACAACCTTCTTATAAACATGGAACAAATCTTTACCTGCTACAATTTGAACTAAAAAGACAGTCGATATCCCTTACAAATTCAAATTTCTAGTCCCAGAACTGTACACATGAAGAGGTATTTCACCCTTACGGGCTCGCAAAATCTCTAGATTCTTCCCCTTCCGATGTGTTAACGCCCCAGTCCGTGCCAAATTCCTGCATAGTTGTCTACACCCGTCCATCAGTTAAGAGCAGTACTTAATATTCAAAATATTGTTCTAATCCTTAATCCTACTGGATGTTAATTAGTAATATTAATTATTAAAGATCGTTCCCTATATATATATATATATATATATATATATATATATATATATATATATATATATATATATATACTTTTGGTATTTTCTCTTACTTCCTATTCAGATTTCACTAAGTTTCCAAGTTGCATTTTTTGCGTAAAATACAACAGGAAAGGTTATTTTTTAGTCTAAATAGTTTCCGTATTCGTTCTAGATTCGTATTAAATAAAAAAAAAAGTTTTTTCAGCTGAAAGTAAGGAGCAACATTAAAGCTTAAAACGAACAGAAATTATTACGTGTATGAGAGGGTTTTCCCCCTCGTCAAAACCTCGCTCTTTACGCTGAAGTCCAATTTTTCTTCCAATTCTTTAAGAATGACCGCTGAATCACAAAGGCTATTTAATTAGAATAAATAGCTCTGTTGAAAGTACTAAAAAAAAACTTTAGCGTAAAGAGCGAGATATTGACGAGGGGGCGAACCCCCTCGTGTACGTCATTATTGTTCCTCCTTATTTTCAGTTGAAAAAACTTGTTTTTTTATTTAATTTCTGATCGTTTTTAAAATAATAGTGGGAAACCCAGCACTCCCTTCATAAAAAATTCCCTTATCCCATGAAAAATTCCTCCATGGAAAGATCCTCCCACGTAACCCTCCCCCCAACCCCTACACCCCACCAGAAAAAATCCCCCCTGAAAACGTCTGTATACTTCCCAATAACCAATACTGTATGTAAACAATGGGCAAAGTTCGTAACTTGCAGCCCTTCCCCCGGGGACTGTGGAGGATTAAGTCGTCCTCAAAGACATAGTTGTTAGATTTTTGACTATGCTGAGTTGAAATGACACTAGAACTTTTAATTTCCGTTCGGATGAATCCTCTCGCAAACTCTAGAACCACTGGGTCCATAATATCAATCCTAGGCAAAAGGGAAAACAAATAAACACGCATCCCTGATCTTTCATCTGGCAAAAAATACAAAATTCCACATTTTTGCAGATAGGATCTTGAAACCTCTACAGCAGGGTTCTATAATACGTTGAATCTGATGATGTGATTTTCATGAAGATTCTGTGACTTTTAGGGGCTGTTTCCCCCTTTTTTCGAAAATAAGGCACGTTTCCTCAGGCTCGTAACTTTTGATGAGTAGGACTAAACCTTGATGAAACTTATATATTTAAAATCAGCATAAAAATCTAATTCTTTTGATGTATCTAATGGTATCAAAATTTCGTTTTTTTAGAGTTTCGGCTACTATTGAGCCGGGTCACTCCTTCTCCTTACTTACAGCCTGTTACCACGAACTGTTTGATTCACCTTATCTTTTAGGCGTTGTTTTTTATACTTAATTAACAACGCTGATGAAAAAATCACAAGGTTAGACGTTTTCGCTGAAGTCGGGCGTTCGGTACCGGTTGGTATGATCGGGCGTTTCGTGCTCTTGAATTAAAGCTTGTGGTAAAACAGCTAGTTAATTTTGCTTTGACAACCAATAAAAAAGATAAATCAAGTGGTATTATCTCCCTGTAGGCAAGTTTTTATTTTGTTGATAAGGGGGCTGAGGAAATATATCGATGTGAGCGTTCTAATGCCACCGCGATTTTCCGCCACCCAGGAAATCTTGCATCATCAAGAGGATTATTTGGGTCAGAATAGACAGGTTAAGTTAGCCTAGTCTATGTCTATGCTTTTGTCTATATCTGTGTCTATGTCTACATCTATGTCTGTTCTGACCTACCTGAATTAAAAGGTGGCGGAAAACCACGGTGGCGTTAAAACATTGCTACGAATATGTGAACAGGGGTTTATCCCCTATATTTTCATACATATTCTATTAACTTCTGTTTTCTGTAACTGTTTAAGCAAGTGATGATCCCATAAATACCGTCTACACATGGAGGCGCTATCTTGTCATCTGTATTAATTATTATTTTCTGAGTGCCGGAATTAGAAATTACAGCCCCGACTTCAGATACCTTTAAGACGATTCGACACCTTAAAATCATTTCGCGAGCCTCAGCGTCGTCTGACCGTCTCAAAGACAAAGTGTTCATTAGTGAATTCTCGCAGGGGACTAGCTGTCGTGAATTTGGCTAAAAAGACGGTGAAATTTTACTCCCACTTTGTCAGCGAGTTTGCCAGTCAAAGCCGATTTTTGGTCATTTATTTGGGTCTCTTATCCCAGCTTTACGAGATATGCTAGGACCGGCGACACAAACTAAAACGGTAAATAATGGACGAGATCGTAAATGTACCGCATCGTCTTAAATTTTTTGGGTAACAAAGGCAGCAAAATGTTCCCCCAGCTTCAGATTCAAAGAGTACCGACCGGGTACCGAAGAATGACTTTTGTTTTACCGCAAGGCCTGAAGTTAAGAAACTATTGGTAATTAAAAAATATCAATACGTGTTTAACAAATATGTTTTTTTACAAAAATTAAATTTATCGAAGACAAAGGTTTTTTGACAAAAATCTTCTGTTTTCTTTTATAAATTCTATAAAATGTTAAATATATATCTCACGTCAAACTTAATTTTCTACGTACATTAAATCCCTTAAAGTGTCTACTTAAAGCATACACTTTTGGGAAAACTATCCAATAATCTATAGCCTTTAGTCCTCAAAGATGGCATGTAAAACAAGTGCTAGTCTGGATAAATAATCTCTTCAAGTCACAAGAAATCCCATTACTCAGGTCTACTCTGCATGATAACTCTGCTACTCTGCATCGAAAAAATTAAATGGCTGAGATATCACTTCTCAACGGAAATTCGATTCAATTTTTCAAATGGTCTTTTTTTCCCGACAAAATAGATCAAAAAGCTATTTAGATGATTGTCTACATATACTTATGCAGAAAATTGATTTGAGAACATGTGGATCGCCAAAAAATCGCTTCTTTTTTGCACACACTGGACCGCATTTTTTTTCATTGGTCTTATTTGTCGAACAAAATAAATAATAGACGTTAGTAATTGGTCATCAACAGGCACAGAATATTGTTTTGAAAAAAAAGGATGGTCAAAAAATTGTTTTTCTCAGAAATGCACTACCAATAACAACAGGTGCGTTCTGATCGGTCGGGATTAGCTCTTGAATGTGATTAAATTTGAACCCCCCTAAATCCAAAAGTTAAGTGATTGGTCGCTAAAAGGCATACTGGCACCAATCCATTGAAATTGTGCGGGAGGGAATCTGTGGAAAAAGTATGTGGTCAAGAAATCTTTTTTCTTTGCCGAAATTGCACCATTCTTTTTTCAACTATCCTTATTCTTATAAAATAGTCTAAACACATCAGGTATGCTCTCGAGATTTGGTTAGGGAGTGGGAAACCTATACATTAAAGACAAAGATAAGCAATAAATAAGGATTAAATATAAAAACTATGAAAACAAAATCAAGATTTCAGGAGAACACGGATCCTTAGGCTTTTGCCCTAGTTGCGCACATACCTGATCAACAAGGTTCATCTCCTGAATCAGTTAGTCTCAATTTTTTTAACGTTCAATAGGGAAAATAGCTACGATTTTAAGTTAGGCCGCTGGTCATCTATACGAGGGGGCCCCACCCCTCACACCTATGATCATTTTTCGTTTGTGTCCCGAGTCCCATCTTCTGTTGCAAATCACCTTTAGCTCAAAGAAATTTAAATAATATTTGATTGAACAGAAACGCATATCTTCTGAATGGTAGCACCAAGGGGGGTCTTCTAGGGGGGAGGGTGTCAGCTGTGCTCTTTTCTCAGGACGTCTTTCCAGCCACGCTTGGTTATATTTTGAAGCTCATAGTCATTCATGGTAGATTATAAGCAATTGCCATTATTTGTAATGGTTCTGATGACCAATTTCAAAAACATGATATTGAAATATTTGAGAGGTGGCAGAAACAGTTTAAAAACACTGAACAGAATGCTTGAATCAAACTGAAGACTTTGAATCAATTCATGGTAGATTATAAGCAATTACCATTATTTGTGCATATAAGCAATTACCATTATTTTAATGGTTCTGATGACCGATTTCAAAAACATGATGTTGAAATATTTGAGAGGTGGCAGAAACAGTTTAAAAACACTGAACAGAATGCTTGAATCAAACTGAAAACTGAAGAACAAAGATAATATTTGTAATGCTTTTAATAACCAGTTGCAAAAACATAATATTGAATTATTTGAGGATAGAGAGGAGCGGAAAGAGCTTAACAAAACTGAATAAAAAACTTGAATTGAGTTGAAGAGAGACTGAAGAGAAATATTATTTACAATGTTTCTGATAGTCCACTGGTAAAACATGACGTTGAAATATTTGACGATTGAGAGGGGGCAGATAGACTTTGACAAGACAGAACAGAAGAATTCGTGTCCAATTTCGTTCTTTGGCCCAGTCTTTTATTAATTAGGTACTGAGTTATATCAGACTGGCATTCTAAAGCCGTATTCAACGGAAGCTGTCTTAAATGTACTGCGACAATTTTTCCAAATGCATCAAATTCATCAAAGACCCAGGAAGGTGGATCAGGTATCTGCAGCAATTCTTGCAGGGGCTTCACTAGTATACTACCACCACTCATACTGTCTAATTTATTTCTCTTGTAAGCAGGTTCATCGCTGCTTATAAACGATTCCCTTTTTTCATGTAGTTGATCATGGATTTCAAAGCTTGACTGTGTGCAAGGTTGTGGAGGAGTACTATTGACTGATGTTCTTCCCAATTCTGCAAGATCTAGATCGGCAAGAAAGTCACCTTCTCCACGATGTATTGGTTCGTTCCCTTGCACCTTTGGTGAATCCTGTAAAGACAGAAAAATCAGCTAACTTTTCATAATAAAGACACTTCGACAATTGTCCTGGTATTAAGGGCATAATAAAGCTAAGATATATATATATATATATATATATATATATATATATATATATATATATATATATATATATATATATATATATATATATATATATATATATATATATATATATATATATATATATATATATATATATTAACAGCTATTACAAGCAATAAATTCTGTATTTGGGTAGTTAAAATAATGAAAAAAAAGAAAGATGACTGGCCTAAATCAAAGTCATAACATGAATCAACTCCTCAGAGAAAGAAATAAAAAGGAGAAACTGGTGAAAATCTTCAAAAAGGGTGACACAATGTTGTGTGATAATCGAAGAGGTATCAACCTTCTTCCTGTAACATGCAAATTCTTCTATTATATCGTACCGGATTCGAGATGCACTAGATACACATCTGCAAGAAGAGCAGCATCGTTTTAGAAGCGGCAGATAGTGATCTGGTGTTCGACATTTCGACATCAATACAGACCTGCCAAGCTCTGCCGAAGTCTAATATGCAGCGAAAAGGCTAAAAAACGAAAGAGCCCCTGGCATAGACGGAATCTCAGCAGAAATGCTGATGTAGTGAATAAGAACATGTCTCTCAGTGTGGCTTGCTCTTTTCACCAATATATGGAGAACAGGGAAGGTTCCTCGTGAATGGACCAAGTAGATATTGGTGAAAATCTTCAAAAAGAGTGACACAATGTTGTGTGATAATCGAAGAGGTATCAACCTTCTTCCTGTAGCATGCAAATTCTTCTATTATACTGTACCGCATTCGAGATGCACTAGATAAACATCTGCAACAAGAAGAGTATCGTTTTAGAAGTGGCAGATAGTGCTCTGGCTTAATTTTGTACCGAGAACGCTTGTCGAGGAATCAAAAGAGGGGAACAATAAGCTATATATACTATTTATTGACTTCGAAAAGGTGTTTGACTTGGCTGACCGAGAATGTTTGTAGAGAGTCCTCAAGTATTAGGGTGTGTCAGAAAAACTAGTGAACATAATTATGTCCCTATACGAAAACTCTAAACGCTGCATTAAGACCGATAAGGGCGCAGCCAGATTCTTCAAAATCATGACGGGTGTGCGTCAGGGATGTGTATTTTCCCCATGTCTTTTTGTAGCTATGATGGACTACGTATTAAGACGAAATTCTGTCTTTGGCATAAAAGTGAGCAGTGACCAACTCTCTGATTTGGATTTTGGATGACACAGTCTTGGTAGAAGATTCTAAACATGGGTTAGAGCAGCTACTTGACGCAGTTATAGAAAATTCAGAAAAAGTCGGGCTAATCATTAACGTTGACAAAACAAAGAGCATGTCCATCACAAGCTCTCTGCAATACAAGAGCACAAATCTGGAACAGGTAAAGGACTTCAAATACCTGGGTACCTAGATCGATAGCAATAGAGAAACAATGATCAAGATTGAACGCAGAATCAGTCAGTCAACCGGATCTTTCAATAAGCTAAAGCCCATTTGAAGCAGCAGCAAGTATTTTTGGCGACTGCAGTTACGTCTCTTCAATAGCAATGTGCTCTTCATACTCTTCCACGCTAGTGATTGCTGAAAGATGAATTAACAGCTCGAAAAGAGAATTCGAATTTATGTGCCTAAGGAAAATTTTTAATATAAGCTGGCAACAGAGAGTTAGCAACTCTGAAATTCGTAATAGGACCGGCTACCATCTCATTACTGCTGTTCTAAGGAAGAAGAGGTGGCCATATTTAGGACATGTACTCTGGGTTGTCATCCATTTACTCCAATTAGGTCCTCACCCTTGATCCAGTCACGAAGAGGTCTCTGACTCTAAGAAGGCAGAAATAGCCCATTGAATGTTATTTCTTACTAACTATGGCTGAGATGCAATAAACTGCTCTAGCTGTTGTTGTAATAAAGACGGTTAGAGACCAATCTTTTCTTTTTCCCTTAGAGTTAACCTGAGGCCGTCCTGGCCGAGTGGGTTGATGCGCGGGATTCGGGATCTCATGTCTGAGAGGACGCGGGTTCGAGTCCCAGTGTACCCAATTCTTCGGTTTGGGACTGGGGTCAGTGGCGTGACTCTGTAAGCTTAGCCAGAGTCGACCAAGCTCTAAATCGATACCTGGAGAAATCTGGGGAAGGTAAACAGGAAGGGTGTGCGAAAGCACAGGATGGCTGGCCCCCAACCCCCCATTGTACTTCCTGGCTGAAGGGCCAAGAAACGGAGATCAGCACCGCCGGTACGGACTGTAAAGTCTAATGCCGTATCCTTTACCTTTACATTTTTACCTAGAGTTGACCTGAATGCAATTTTGATTATGACCTAAGAAAGTCTTTTGAAGTAACTACCTTCATCCCTTCTCCATCTAGAGGGGAAAAATATGAAAAAGAAAAATCGAGGATAATTCCCACCAGTGAAGAAAAAGAGGAATAGAGTGGAGATATTTGGGTTGAGACCTAGGTTCAACCGTCCTCGGTGCACAAAAGTAAATAAAGAGTAAAAAATACGGATAAAGGTCCCAAGGACAAAAAAACAACTTAAAAGCATCATACATTGAACGGCTATTCAAACATGAGAAATCATGTTTTGTACAGCTTTTTTGAACGCTAATCACTTACCATGTATGGTATTACCAGATATTGGTTGTGAAATAGCTGTTTAAGAATAAAAATTCTATAAATGGGGCTAACATAAGTTTCTCCGGTATCTCTGCTAAGGGTGACTTTTTTGTGTAAATGTTTCTTGATATGTTTCTTAGTGCACAAAAGCAAATAAAGTTAAATTTTTAAAACGGATTAAAAATAATAAAGCTTTCGTCATGTATATGTTTCTTGACATTTATCAAATACATTTTTTTGAGGGGGGACGGCAGTTGAAATCAAGAAACATATGCACAAAAAACCCGGCCTTGATAAAGATATCGGAAAATTTATCTAAGCCCCATTTACATTGAAGCTCCATTTTATATACTACGCCCAAAGGGGTACTGATTGCTCAGTTGTTTTTAGATGTAGAGGCAATGCCTTATGGCCAGAGATTTCGACTTAGTTTTTTGTGTCCACCTAAAATAATAAGAAGGGTATTTGTCTAGAATTGGGGCTGTTGAGAAGGAAAGATGTTAAGGGAACAGCTATTACTTCATAATAAGTAAAAAAAATGTAGTTAACATATTTTGAAGTTGCTTCCACTATAACTTACCCTTAACCCCCTAATGTAAAAATATATTACACAAATTACCGGTCTATGTTTCACAAGCATTTTGCCATGCTTCACTTTTGTTTCAACCCGTGTATCCGTAAATTGAATCACCGCTGGCGAAATAAAAAAAAAAGAGGAAGACACGTGGGAAATATATAATTTGGGCTACATATTCGCACATTAGGAGGGGTTGTGGGTGAAGTGCAGTAGAAGCACCTTTAAAATGTGTTAGCTACAATTTTTCTGCATATAATGACGTAAGAATGTCATCCTTCTTCATTCTCAGTAGCCCCAAATCTAGGCTTACACCATAATAAGAACAAGGAGATTTGGAGTAGAGAATTCCCAATACTTTTGGGCATTGTTTGGTAATTTAGAAGAATTTTAATATTTTTTATTTTTTCCCTTTATTTTACCTATTTTATTTTACGGCCTTATCCCTAGATTTTGAAAACCAATTATTTTTATTTGCAGATATTGCTAGTATTATTTTGCTATTTTCATAGCTATTTTTACTATTTTGTTTTTATATATCTTCATTAAAAAAAAATCAATAATTGGTTGCACCCAAAATAATGGTTACCGGGAATTAACTGCGAATTATTCGGGAAAGGCATAGGTGGATGGCAGGCATTCACACATGATTATTTTTTCGGCATAGGTGGGGGGGCAATGATAGAAAAACTCTTTTTTTGATAATGTGAGTAAGGAATACCCAGAAGTTCAGAAAAAATAGTATTTACGGGGGGGGGTGGCAAAGGCTCTCCTTGATATAATTCTTGCGGAAGGGATTGGATGAAAAACATCATGGGGAGCAATCCTGCCTCCACATCTGTAGTGTCGTCAAGTTTATATACACATCGGTATGAAACATGAAGAATTCTTCCTGAGTATTAAGTTACCTAGTTATATTTTAAGCTTGTTATATGTTATATTTTATAGTTAAATTACCTTGTTACTTGCGTATTTGTTATCAATGTGCTGTAATAACAAAATTCTTGGTTTACTTCCTCCAGAAAATGCCTATTGAATGGATTTTGAACGTTGGTTCCAGTTTATCTGCATACCACCCCCCTCCCCCCTCCCAACACCTTTCTGCAGATTGAAGCTGTATGTACAAAATATGCTGATTTCGATGGTTGGCATTCTTTTTATTTTTGATTAACTATTTGTTCGGTCCCCGACTAGAGACGGAGGGATGTAACGAAAATGAACACGAATATAAAATCACTTATATAGACTTTTTCTGCAATAACGAAATGAGAATTTTGTTGTTAATGTAAGTAGTTTAGAATAAGTATAATCAGGGGGATTTTTTTAAAACTCGAAATGCAAAAACATATTTCATATATTGAGGAGCAGCAATTACCATCCCCCTAACTGAAATTGGAATCCCTGTTGTTGCCGCCAATTTGTTACTAGTGAGACTACCCCGAGTATCTAGTAACATTAAATAGTTAACATCATTTTAATTATTAACAGCTATTGTTGCTTTCAATTTGTGGTAAAATTCTAGTTGATTGACTTCTTGCTATCTCAGAAAGGGGTTAGGTTAGGAAAATGAAACTTTCAGGGATGGGTGTACAGGCTAAAGTATGTCCCGAGAAGGTATTTTGAAATACCTACCTCCACTCCTTCTCCCTGTAGAGGGCCCTGACCTCTGATGACCTTCAAAAATATGCGGTTATAAAAGTGAAATCTTGCCAAATAGATCTTCTGCTTGAATGAAGTACAACAAAATTGTTTTCATATTCATAACTTTGCACAATCCCAATTTATGAGGTTTTAAAGATATGCAAATACATTTCCTAAAAAAACAAAAAAAAAACATTGATATGGCTCAGAATTTTACTCAAATAACAGTAATTAAATTTTCAGAACTAAAGGCAGAGAAAAAGCATCGTAACTGAAAATCAAGGTAAAATGTTATTTTGTCAAAATTTCAATATGTATAGACATGTCATGTAGGCGAATTTCAGGGCTCTCTAGAGGGAGAGGGAGTGGAGGTGGGTACTTTAAAATACCTTCCCAGCATATATTTTAGCCTGTAGACCCATACCTGAAAGTTTCATTTCCCTAACCTAACCCTTTTCTGAGAGAGCAAGAAGTGAATCACCTAGAATTTTACCCAATTTGTTGCTAATAAGACTACCCCAAATACCTACTAGCATTAAAAAACAGTATATTACTTACGTGGACTTGAGCAACCCTTAGTTTTAGGGGCTTTATCTGTGAATCAACTAGCTTAACCTCACTTGAGGCTGCTTTTCCAATGACAGCTCTGACCCGACGCTCAGTAATGGCATGAATACCATAAAAGGCTAAACGACAAACAGGAATGGTGACATTATCAATGGTGACACTATAAGAAATAGTTCTCGATTTTCTTGACGGTTTATCTCTAACCCTAACCCGTTTTGGGTCAACACTTTTCACATGATGGGCTATGTATTCATTCTGTTCACTAAAACTTCCTAATGCCCAAAACAATTCAAAAATAATTTCTACGTTGTCAAGCCCCAATTTTTCATAACAGCCATCTTTGCATGGGGGGCCAATTTTTCGCCTATTGTTCACTTTTTCGTAAAAATTAAGGGTTTCAACTCCACAATGCCTTGATTCCGATTCCGAGTCATTCTGACTAATTTCACACTTAACTTTTGACAAAGTAAAATCACATATATCCCTTGTTTCTAAATTATTTTCCATATTTAAAAATTAAAACTAACTCGACTGCAGACATTCACCACCGTAGATAATGATGGCCGGAGATTCTTTCGCCGCCAATCCGTCTTTTATCGAAACAAGTCAACGGATTCGTCACACTCCCGTTATTCGGCCAACAGGCAATTTTCGCTTCCTGTAGATACAACTTATGATACGAGAATTCAGTTCGGAAAAACCATGACGAATTTTTTTTGTCACAATAATTGTGAAGCACATTCTGTTGAGAAACGCTTTGAATCAAGTATGCTCAATATATTTTGAGGGTCAAATATGTGAGCATTGATGAATAGGGGCAATAATTGGGGGCTGTTGTAATTGCCCCCTCCTAGATTTAGAAAAATGTCTATTTAATGTTGTTTTCTTTAAAAATTGAAAGGAAATGAAAATACCACCTAGATTTTGAAAGAACACTTTTTTGTTTTTTCTTTTAAGAACTGGAAAAAAACCCGACTGGAAAAACTAAAAAAAAATGAATCGTAACCACTGTTAATGGAATCATGTTTTCGACATATTTGAAGGGTCTATATTGAAGTATATATTCGGAGGGTCGAGGTATATAGGTACAGTTATATATTTGGTATAAAAGTAGGTATACAGGTAGAGATATAGAGGTATAGATTAGGAGAATCAAATATGTGAGGATTGATAAATATGGCTACAGTTAGGGGTTTATTTTATTGCCCCCTCCAAGATTTTAAAAATGTCCTTTTATTGTTACTTTTATCATAAGAAATTAAGAAGAAACGAAAATACTTCCCCCCCCCCTCTAGATGTTTTTTTTCATTTACAAGACTTGAAAAAAATCTTAACCAATCCCTCCCCCTTTTCTGTGAAATGGTGCCACTATTGATGCAATAAGTTTTTGTTAAATTATTTTTGCGACCACAATGTGGCTAATCACGACAGAATGAAAAAAAAACGCAAGGAAGTGGGAAGCGAGGAAAATAACAGCCAGTAAAAAACAACGAAGAATTCTCATCTTTGTTCTTTTTTTACTGGGTGTTATTATCCTCGTTTCTCTCTTCTTCAAGCTTTTTTTGGTTTTGTAAAATTTTGTTTTTGTCGCTCAAGAATTTTGACAAGAGAAATAACAATTTTGTATTGTCCTACTATTTTTGTAATCTTATTTGTCGCTTTCGAATATTCGTCTAATTTGGTAATAACACTGTTCGACTGACCGAAGAACATCTTCTGATTCAAATTTAACGATTGTCACATCATAGCAGTTGTCTCAATTGGGGGGGGGGATTTTCCCTTCTAGATTTATAAAAATACTTGTTGATATTTTTAATTTTTTTATAAAAAAAAAAAAAAAACAGAAAAAAGAATCCCACCCACCATAATTTTGAAAAATACTTATTGCCCCAGCGCCTACATTTCCTTGAATTGGCACCAGTAGATTATAGGTCAAATGATTTTTGCACGTCTCAGACTTGAGTGATAATCATGGTTTCCGCGTGCAAAAATTAGTTATCATGTTTTTTTTGTTACTTTTCTAGGGCTCGGAGATTTCTTTGGGGGGGTGGGGGCTCAAAACCAGATAAATCGCCCTTATAGATACGGCCATGCTGACAGTAATAATATTATCCTTTTATGTAAATTCATTTAGTTAGTTCTCTTATCAACTTCGACAAAATAATGTGATTAAATACCTTTTTTTATAGACCATTTGCTTAAAACTTCGTATTTATTAGCTGCTACGTGATTCAAGTTACGTATCAGTTTTAATCAAATGCTTATTAGCTTGTAACAAACAAGTTTTTAAGTAAAAAGAACTTATCAATGTGCACCTTTTAACAATAAAAGAGGGAGTTAGGAATAGCAAATAAAAATCGAGGCTCTTTAATACCTTCAGGGCTCCTGGGCGCGGGGGTAGGCTGATAAAGAATTAATATTTGTAGGGGCAGGGGTAGTGATGCATAGCCATCCATTGGTATTTTTCACTCAACTTTTGACACTGTGAAGGAGGGGGATGTGCCCCCAATACCACTCCAAGGATCCACCCCTGTCCGTAATTCAGCAATAGATAAATATGTAAACACCAGAAGCAAGAAGAACAATAGGGAATTTTACAAGACAGTGGGAAACAAATTAGAATGCATATTTCGCCCCTATGTCCAAGGGCCATCCTCAGGAAGACATAAATATATAAGAAGAAAAAACCTACAACAGGATAAAATCAATAAAACTAAATTGAAAATTTTTCAAAACAGTCCCAGCTTCCTTACCTAGAGAAGTTAACCAAGACTTGGGTCTACAGCGGAACTAGGGTTTCGGTCAAACCGAGATGACTGCCGTCTGATTTCCAAAAGATGCTTGTTGACGCTGTGATATTGATTGGCACTTTCGTGACGACATCCAATTCTGAAGTTAAAAAGAAGGTTTAGAATGCTCTAAAACGTTAAAGCAGACATACTTAGGATATTCTAAAACTCTAAAGTAGACACTATAATACTGGAGTCATGACTGGAAAGAAGGATCACGAATCCTAATTTTTGCCTAAAACCGGTATAAATAAAAAGATTTTGCAAAATCACAAGCGCCAATGAAGAAAAAAAAAACATGGAATCCAAAGAAAGATGAACATTTTATATACAAGCTTTAAGAGCTGACGGAAGCAATTAATTTTTTAAAAGGATCTTTCAACGAAATTGACAACGACAGTCGATTGATTTTTGGGATCCCAAAACGTAAGTGGAGGGATACCTATGAAATCGCAAAAGTTGTCTGTCTGTCAGCACAAGTCTTAAAGACTTACCACTTTTGGTGTTAGTAAATAACTCTCGAAGGGAGTGAGATATTTTGATGACATTTGTTGTAAGGATTCTTAGGGTCAAGAAAACAGTCAAGTTTATAGATTGGTTCCGTAGCCCTAGTGTTGGGGCTACATGTTAAATATTACTTATAAAATATTACAGACAACATATTACATATACATATTACTTATTACATATAACATTATGGAAAAAGTCGAGGTCATAGATCGGATCCGTAGCCCTAGGGTTGGGGCTACATATAAAATATTCATATAACATATAACATATTACATATACATGTTGAATTTAAATAGGACGTATGCTGGTATAGAAGAGAATTTTGATATTTTAAGTTACGAGTATAAACAGATTGGTCTTAGATTTAACCAAGAAAAGAGTGAAGTTGTTGTAGTAGGAAAGTCGACTAGTCGTTCATCTGCTGAAAATATTCGCCTTGGATCGCATCTTTCAAAGCCTTCGTCTAGTATTACTTACCTTGGTTTGCCAATTGGCTCTAGTTTAAAGTATACTAGGACCCTGCTGCTTGAGTTTTTAAGTGAAAGACTGCGAAGGACGTATGGACATCTTTTTTCATATAAATCCAAGTATAAGCGGGCAATTCTAGGAAGGATATACAACGCGTTTGCTGTGCCCCATCTACTAGCATTAGCACCCTTTTGGGAACTTTTTAGTCAAATTGAAAAAACAGCTATTCGCCGACTGTATTTCCCTTATGCGAAGTTCCTTTTAGGTTTCCCTCTATGGAAGAGCAACCGACGACTTGTGTTTAGTTTTGGTATAGCGGAAGCATTTGTAGTCATTGAAGAACGCCGGTCTCGCTTTATGAATACGCAAAATCGTGAAAATAGTTTAATGAGTGCTTTTTTGTTGTGAGATTTAAGTGAATGTATCTTTTCTTTTTCCTTCTTTTTGTCATTACTCGATGTTAGCACTATGTATGTCTTTTGGGAAATAAAATAGTTATAATAATAATAATAACATTAAGGAAAAAGTAGAGTTCATATATTGGCTCCGTAGCCCTATACTTAAGAGTGGGGGGGTTTAAGTTAAGGGACAAACAAAATATGTTAAACTGCCAACAAGATAGTCACCTAAAAACCTTGGAATCCACTTATTTCTTTTTTTCATCTGCTATATATTAGTGATCTCTCGTTCAGGATTTATTAAATTACTGAAATATTTGTTAGAGGATACGCACTTACGTAATAACGTCTACAGGCTTATTTGGTATAACTAAGGGAGGAGAAGCCAATAGAGTCCTCTGCTTTATAGGAAACCAAGGAAAAAGGACATTACATATAACTTAGTTAAGGTCGTTAAAGATCCCGCGTGATATTTCAGATGGTTTCGCCAACGAACTACTTCACATACTCGTAAGTCGATATCCACAATTGAGATAAAAGAAAAGGCACTTACCTTTATCAATAAATTTCCGTGATTCCTCGCGGAAGATTTTTGCGACAGGAGTGGTCACTTCTTCGTGAATCCGTTTCTGAATAGTAGCCCTTTCTTCGAGAATCTGGTTATGGGCGCAGTCGGGCCCGTGCCCTTTATGGGGCTTTGTAACGATGAACTCTCCGTTTCCGCGTAAAACGTCCCTGGCCTTGCAAACTTCTTTGAAACAAACATAGTAAATATCGCCATTCTTCCTACTATTGAGCCGAAACGAGAAACCGTCAACAATGTAAATGTCATTTTCTTTCACACTCTTTGTGTTAACTATTTCCATAATTATTTCTCTTGTCACTTGATTCGGGTTCTGCAGTTGGATTTGCTCTTATAAATACATTTTGACCAGTTGGTGATAATCTTTTAATCGCTGTGATATGATTTGAGGTCTGACAAGATTTGACCCTAACCTCTGGAGGAACTAATTCTCTTGGGGACGTAAGATTTCCTGGGTGGCGGTAAACACCCTTTTCACATTTAAAGATATAAATCTGAAAACTACCTGCACAGGCTACTTGCGCAAACTGACTTAAAAGGTGGCGGAAGACATACGGTGGCAGAAAACCATGGTGGCGTTAAAACAACGCTAGAAATTCAACTTCGAATCGAAAAGAACTCCGTATACAGTTATGACCTTTTTGGTGGTGGTGGATGTCAAATTAAAACCAAAATTTCGGAGAAAAATCGGCAGAAAATAATTCGGGAACCAAAATATTCTCAGGGCCATATCAAAGATCCTTTTCCGAGGGGGGATTAAAAAATGATTTTTTAGGGGGTACATAAAAAACTTTTAAACGCATCAAAAAACGTGTTCATTTTCATTTTTGTCATGTTTTTATGAGTCGAATAACCATTTCAGGGGGGGGTTCGAATGTCCTTATCATCCCCGTGGATACGGCCTTGCTTATGGGGCTATGTTCCCTGTAAGGTATGCAATTTTACGACAAGAGTGAAGCTGTAAGTTGCACCGAGAGGACATGACAGAATCGATAAACGTGTTTTGGTTCCGTTGGTCTGTCAATTAACCTTGTTAAATGTGAGGAATCTATGGGTAGTATATGTGAAAGTTTTGCCCAATAAAGGTAGATTTAATCGGAGGAGTCTATACAGTTTGTACCACAGTTATAGTACTTTGGTTATTCTCTCCTTTCCGGAACTACCCCTTTATTCCGTAAGATGCATCGTTGTACCCTACCAGTGGCATATTTCCGCTACTGTAAATTTTCGCTTTATTTACCGCGACGGTACTGTAATAGCAAACCAAACGGTTTGTGGTAACGAACCGGCTCAATAGTAACCGAAACTCTAAAAAAAAGGATTTTGATACCAATATGACCATCAAAAGAATCGAATTTCTATGCTGATATTTAATACGTAAGTTTCATCAAGTTTAGTCTAACCCATCAAAAGTTACGAGCATGAAAAAATTTGCCTTATTTTAAAGGGGAAAACACCCACTAAATATCATAGAATCTTTATAAAAATTACACCATCACATTCAGCGTATCAAAGAACTCTATCGTATAGGTTTCAAGCTTCTATCTGCAAAAATCTGGTATTTTTCACCAGAAGAAAGGTCTTGGATACGTGTTTATTTGTTTTTTTCCCAGGGCTGATTGTATCGACCCAGTGGTTCTAAAATGCCGCGAGAGGGCTTATTCTAAATGAAATTAAAAGTTCTCGAAGATTTTCAAGAAGGGGGCGCTGGATTTTTTCCAACATTATTTAAAACAACAATGAGAAATGAAAAAAAATTCCAACTGAAATTTAGGAGCAACATTAAAACTTAAAACGAAAATAAATCATTACTCATGAGGGGGTTCATCCCTCCCTTAATAACTTGCTCTCTATGCTAAAGTACTTTTGGTAGTTTTAAAAGAACTATTTATTCTAATTAAGCGGCCTTCGTGGTTCAAGGGTTATTCTTGAAGAATTGGAGCAAAATTCGAACTTTATTGTAAAGAGCGAGGAATTGACAAGGGGACGAACCCCCTCATATAAGTAATAAAAATATACGAATATAGAAGTTCGTTACATAAGCTAATTTATAAGTTAATTGTATTTATTGCTAATAAAAATCGTACATAAAATTCAAAGTTAGAGGCATTTTTAAGTAAACAATAACCGGGAGGGCAACTAGGCTCCCTCCCCCTTCCTTTTTTCTCAAAGTCGTCCGATAAAAACTTTGAGAAACTCCATTAAACCAAAAAAAGTTACATTAATCAAACAGTTCGTGGTAACGAACTGTAGTAAGGAGCGACCCGGCTCAATAGTAACCGAAAACTCAAAAAAAGGAATTTTGATATCAATAGTTACATCAAAAGAATCGCATTTTAATGCTGATTCTAAATACATAAGTTTCATGAAGATCAGTTACTGAGAGCCTGAGAAAATTTGCCTCATTTTAGAAAATAGGGGGAAACACCCCCTAAAAGTCATACAATCACTTAATGAAAATCACACCATCAGATTCAGCGTATCAGAGAACCTTATTGTAGAAGTTTCAGGCTCCTATCTACAAAAATGTGGAATTTCGCATTTTTTGCCAGAAGACAAATCACGGATGCGTGTTTATTTGTTTTGTTTTTTTTTTTTTTTTTTTTTCCAGGGGTGATCGTTTCGACTCAGTCGTCCTAGAATGTCGTGAGAGGGCTCATTCTAACGGAAACTAAAAGTTCTAGTGCCCTTTTTAAGTGACCAAAAAAATTGGAGGGCCCCTAGGCCCCCTCCCACGCTCATTTTTCCCCAAAGTCACCGGATCAAAATTCTGATATAGCCATTTTATTCACTGTAGTCGAAAAACCTAATAACTATGTCTTTAGGGACGACTTACTCCGCCGCAGTCCCTATGGGAGGGGCTGCAAGTTACAAACTTTAACCTGTGTTTACATATAGTAATGGTTACGGGGAAGTGTACAGACGTTTTCAGTTTTTTTTTGTTTAGGGGGGAGAGTTGAGGGGGAGGGGGTTACGTGGGAGGATATTTACATGGAGAAATTTCTCATGGGGGAAGAGAATTTCAATGAAGGGGGCGCAGGATTTTCTAGCATTATTTGAAAAACCAGTGAAAAAATAAATATGAAAAGTTTTTTCAACCGAAAGTAAGGAGCAGCATTAAAACTTAAAACGAACAAAAATTATTACGCATATGAGGGGATTACCTCCTCGTTATACCTCACTCTTTACGCTAAAGTATTTTTAGTAATTTCAACTATTTATTGTATGGCCTTTGTGATTCAGAGGTCATTCTTAAGGAATTGGAAAAAAATTTAAGCTTTAGTATAAAGAGCGAGGTATCGACGAGGGTTGAACCCCATCACATACGAATTAAAACATAGGAATATAGAAGTTCGTTACGTAACATATTTCGTAAGTTACGTATATTTTTCCCAACGAAAACGTTTGTAATAAATTAAAAGTTCTAGTTGCTTTTTTAAGTAATCAAAAAATTGGAGGGCAACTAGGCCTCCTCCGTCGCTCATTTTTTCTTAAAATCCTCCAATTAATTGCAATTAATTGATATGCAAATTGCGTTTTAGTTATTTATGTGCGGAGAGCCAAGATCAAAACATGCATTAATTCGAAAACGTCCAGAAATTGAATAAATAACAAGTTTTTAAATGAAAGTAAGGAGCAACATTAAAACTTAAAACGAACAGAAACTACTCCGTATATGAAAGGTGCTTTTCCTCCTCAACGCCCCGCTCTTTACGCTAAAGTTTCTTACAGTTTTAAAAATACAACAAACTCAGCTATTTGTTAATTTTCGAATACTTCTAGTGAGGACTGAGTATCAAACAATTAATAAAAAGCAATTTTGACTACCATAAACTCGAATAGTTGATAAATTTCGTGTGTTTTACTTGTGACTTGTGACGTGTTTGACGGAGCATAAGAAAATTAATATAAAAACACTATTGACTTGAACAAACTCAGATGGTGGGTAAACTCAGAGTGTCTTAGTTCTGCCTGAGCATCAAATATTTAATAGAAGCACTTTTGACTACAATAAACTATGGTAGTTGGTAAATTCTGAATGTTTGATTTGCTGGATGAGTACCAAAAATGAATAAAAGTACTTTTGACTACAGCAAAATGAACTACTTGGTAAATTCCAAGTCTTTTAATTGGTGACAGAGTATCATAAAATAATAAAAAGCACTTTTACATGGAACAAAATCAGCTACTAGGTAAATTCCAAGTGTCTTAGTTGCTGACTCAGCATAAAGAATTTAATAAAGAGCCCTTTTCGTTACAATAAATAGACGTAGTTGACAAATTCTGAGTTTTTAATTGGTAACTGAGCATCATAAAACTTATAAAAAGCACTTTTATAAACAACAGACTTAACTAGTAGGCAAATTCTGAGTGTATTAGTTGCTGACTGAACATCAAAACTTAACAAAAAGCATTTTTGACTCCTATAAACTCAGGTAGTTGATAAATTCCGTGTGTTTTACTTGCTTGCTGAATCCCCAAAAAAATAATAAAAGAACTTTTGACTACAACAAACTCTGCTTCTTGGTACATTCCGAGTCTTTGAATTATTAATAAAAAGCACTTTCGCTTACAAAAAAGCTTAGCTAATAGGTAAAGTTGGAGTGTCTTAGTTGCTGACTGAGCATCAAAATTTAATAAGAAAAACACAGCGTTAGGTTATGTTACATTCACTTAACTACTTTTAAGATAGGTTTGTTTAGGTTACATAATATTAAATACTTTTAAGCTAGGTTCTTTTGGGTCAGGTTCGCGCGGTCAGCCATTCTAACCTAACCTAGACGAACCTAACTTAAAAGTGGTTAACTTAATAAAAAGTAACCTTTGTTTGTTTGTTCATGTGACTCCGTGCATTTGCAGTAGTTTTTTTTTTGTTAAATTTTTAATGCTGAGTCAGCAATTAAAACATTCAAAGAATACCTACTAGATGAGTTTGTTGCATGCGAAAGTACTTTTTAATAATTTTATAAACTGATTCACCACTAAAGAGACTCGAAATTTGCCAAGTAGCTGAGTTTGTTGTAGTCAAAAGTGCTTTTTTGTTAATTTTTTTATGCTTAGTCACCAAATAAAATACTCGGGATTTACGAAATAGATAAGTTTGTTGCAGTCAAAAGTGCTTTTACTATTTTTTGGTACTCAGCTATCAAGTAAAATAATGGGAAAGACTCAGAATTCACCAATTAGATGTGTTTGTTGTAATCAAAAGTGCTTTTATTAATTTTTTGATTAGCAAACAGCAATTAAAACACTAGGAATTTATCAAGTCCCTCAGTTTATTGTAGTAAAACGTACTTTCATTAGATTATTGGTACTCAGCCAGCAACTAAGGCACTTGGAATTTACTTACTATCTGAGTTTGTTCTATGCAAAAGTTTTCTTATTAAATTTCATCCACCTTAGTTTATTGTAGTCAAAATTTCTTTTATTAAATTTTTGATGCTCAGTCA
This sequence comes from Artemia franciscana, assembly GCF_032884065.1. Taxonomy (NCBI): domain Eukaryota; kingdom Metazoa; phylum Arthropoda; class Branchiopoda; order Anostraca; family Artemiidae; genus Artemia; species Artemia franciscana. Next base: position 41,529,269 of record NC_088874.1, on the reverse strand, counting down.
GCAACTATGTCACTCGGAAGCTACCTTTCAGCTGAGTTTGTTGTATGCAAGGTGTTATTATTAAATATTTTTGATATTCAGCCACCAAATAAGAGACTCGGAGTTAACCAAGTACCTGCATTTGTTATAGTCAAAAATACTTTGTTAGTTTTTGGTATCCAGCTAGCTAGTAAAACACTCGGAATTTATAAACTCCCTCAGTTTATTGTTGTCAAAAGTGATTTTTCCAAAATTTTGGTACACAGCCAGCAACTAAGACGCTCAGAATTTACCTACTAGCTGTGTTTGTTCTATGCAAAATTGTTTTTATTAATATTTGATGCTCAGCCAGCAATTAAAAGACTTGGAATTTAGCAAGCAGCTGAGTTTGTTTTAATCGAAAGTGCTTTTTACATTTATGGTACTCGGCCAGCAACGGAAACCCTCGGAGTTTATCTTTTCTTTTCTTTTTACCCTCATACTCCGATGTAATTCCAGTGAATTTTCGGGTAATAAAATTACTTACTTGCTTAAAAAAACAAAACAGAAAAGGCTGCTATTCCTGTTAGGAAAATTCGTAAACATACTGAAATCCCTGGGTTCTCAAAGAATCGAGAGCTAGTGAAAGCGTGTCAAGATGCTAAGTTTTGGTTCTCGGTATGGAGGGAAGGCGGTCTCCCAAAATCCGATGTGTTGAATTGTCTCCCTGTACACACAAAACGTAAATTTGAGAAAGACCTCAAGCAGCATCGTACAAATGTGAAACATGAATATACAGAGAGAATAATCAACGATCCAAGTCGTCTATGGAAAGATCGCGTGAAAGACCGCCAATAAACGCATAAGTCCATGCCTTGTGACACAAACGACTGGTGAGCCTATTTTACGAGTGAATTTAGTGTCCCAGATCCCAGTTTAGCAAGGCCATATATCGAGCAACTTGAGTCTGTGTTATCGAATTCGAGTCTTCCGGACTTTACCGTAACTGTTTCAGATGTAACAACAAATGTCTTTAAGTTGAAAAAGAAAAAATCGCGCGGAGTTGACGGTTTGTGTCCACTTCATCTTGTGACTGGTACTCGTCTTTTGTACGAAATGTTAACATTATTGTACCAGATCATATTCGTAGTCGGTATTGTGCCTGATGTTTTCTGTAAATGACAACTTACACCCATCCTGAAAAAAGGGAAGCCAGCTAATATATGCTCCTCCTAACCCCCAATTACTCTGTCGCCAGTTTTATGTAAGCTTTTTGAAATGCTTATATTGCCGAATGTTAGAAATTGTTGTCAAATGCCAAACTACCAGTTTGGCTTTACAGTAGGTCTTGGTTGCGCTGATGCTCTGTTCGCCCTTACTGCTATTCTGTCTGATTCTGAGGCAACGGGTGACCCGTTAGTTATTGGTTCTTTTGATGTAAGCCGGGCGTTTAACTCGTCAATGCATGTGCAGATCCTTTTAGAAGCGTATAAACAAGGACTAAATCTTTATACTGTCAGAGTTGTGTGTTATATGTACAATAACCTTAGAGCGGCTGAATCCGTTGTCGTACTAGTGCGTAAAGGGGTCAGGCAAGGCTCAGTTGTGTCTCCGACTTTGTATAACAATAGCGTTCTGCCGGCACAAGCCCAGGTAGCTACGCCTTGTGTTTCAAAAGGGATCGATGTTTGATGACGTATGCTGACGACCTACTTAATTTGAACAGGTCTGCCGATCGACTATCGAAGAATTTTGATGTTTTGAGTAGGAATGTAATAAAATAGGTTTATCATTTAATTTGTTTAAATCGGCTCTACTGTTCTTCAACGCGGGGTATTCCTTTAGGTGATTCAGCTGTTAAGCCAAGTGAGAGCATTACCTGCCTTGGTTTACCAATCGGTCGAAGCCTCTACTCGACAGGAACGTTGCTTGTATGACACGTAGAGGCGAAAATCCAGATTGCTTACGGATCAATCATTGGTGACAGACATCGATTCTGCCGTAGATTTCTAGCGTCGCTGTATAATGCTATTGCTCTCCCACATGTACTGTATATAGCACCTTTTTGGAATTGTTTGTCGTCCGGCCAGTGTACAAAAGTAAGAGTTCTGTTTTTCCGATTCGTGAAGTTCCTTCTGAGACTTTCTCCGTGGACGAGGAACTCGTATATTATGCTTAACTACGGAGTGTCCGATCCAACAGTTTGTATAAACCGGGTGGTAGTAAATTTCCTTGAAAAGGCTAAGGGAAGGACGAACCCGTGGCTAGCTATCATGTGTCAGTAGTTTTGTTAGTGTACATAGTGTGTGTTTACTTATGGGTATGTTCGTAGTGTGATTTTCTTTTCTTTTTCCACTCGTACTCCGCTGTAATTCCAGTGAATTTTCGGGTAATAAAAGTACTTACTTACTTACTTACTACCTGAGCTGATTATAGTCAAAAGTGCTTTTATTAAGTTTTTGATACTCAGTCAGTACCTCTGGCATTTGTAATTTAACAACTAGCTGAGTTGTTGTATGTAAAAGTGCTTTTTTGATACTCAGTCACCAATTAAAAGACTCCAATTAAAAGAAAAGGAAATTACCAAGTAGTTGTATTTGTTGTTGTCAAAAGCGCTTTTTTTTATTCAGCTAGCAAGTAAACACTTTAAACACGCCGAATTTATCAGCTACTTGAGTTTATTGTAATCAATAGTAGTTTTAATTAGATTCTGATGCTCAGTCAGCAACTAAGATAGTTGGAATTGGCCTACTAGCTGAGTTTCTTGTATGCTAAAGTGCTTTTTATTAATTGTTTGGTACTCAGACACAATGGTCATTCCTCTAGATTACACCGATTCTTCTATTCCATTTGAATTCATATAAACGGGTTTACTAAAGTGTTCATTCCTCTGATTAAGCTGATTCTAATGGAACATCTGAATTAAGATAAACCGCTTTACTTAACTGGTCATTCCCCTTATTCAATGAAGGTTGAATATATATTAACCATGTCCTGACAGCAATATAAAATGTTCTCATGGAAGTATGCAAACTATGTACCTCTTATACTATGCTAATGGGGAAGATTTAGGACCGGATCTAGTTGCTGACCAGATCAAGTTATGCAAATTTTGTGCTAATACGGCTATGCCAATGATGTTCGCGTAGGCTCCACAATGTCATCACTACTCATATTATGTAGTAAGAATTATTTTCCAACTTCGCTCTGTCCAAATACTTTCCCCCACTTTTCCTAATGTGCAAATATGTAGCCTAAATTAGATATTTTTCATATATTTTTGATATAAAAAAATCGGTTTGGCAATGAATCAATGAATGAACAACTTGAGCTGTTGTGGGTTTATCATACAAGTACCTATTACACTAGTTATTATTTAAATCTGTTTGGTGTAAATTCGACCCACCAATGAAGTTTCATAATTAGCATATACTCGGTCAATTTGTTACCTAATAACTTTCATAAACACATTCAAAAAAATATAAAGGACTACAAACTTTCTTCTTTAGATTGGCACGACTTTGCATTCCACCCTTGCCCTCTGCTACTCCAAGCGTGAATATAGTTTTACACCATTGCTTCTGGCACTGCCTCCACTCTTCAAGTGTCCACGGAGTGACCTAGCAGGAAGCCTCTGGATAAATTAATAAAATAGTGAAGACATTATCAAACTATATTATTAAATAAACAAATGGAATTAATTAAACGATATTAAAGGTGGTTAAATTAAAAATATTGCAACTTTATTTGTTGATTTTACTGTCTCTGACCTCTGGCAGAAAGGGAATTAATTACCACTTTAATATAATTTCTCTTGTTAGAAGTTTTTTTTTATTGCTAAAAAACCCATAAATATGTTCCTTGTTTATTTTATATGATATCTGGTAGCTTAAAAGCTAATGTACGAGTGTCCTTGAAAACACAAAATATTGAGAAATAATATTTTAACGACACTTTTTAAATCTTATCTTTTCTTTTTTATATTAAACCACATGTGTTTATATCTCCTTGTTTAGTTGCTTCGCAATATTTATTTGAATTGAATATTTCATCCAAAAAATTGTAATTAAAAGTGTGACTATGCGTTTCAAAACCGTTCTAAAATCGAAAGGTACTATGCGCAAAGATTAATTGATAATGGCAAGTTGAATATATTATGCAAAGAAAATTGTATTGAGACGTTTATGTCTTGTCATTGAGTTGAACATGGAAAACTATTCCGCCCAAAATAATTAGTTGCTTAATAAGGTTATATGTAAGACATAATAAGCAGGAACATCGTTTTTTTGGGGGGGTAGGGGGCAGGGGGTCAGCCATCCCCAATGTTTAGTTGTAATTTGAATTTCAAAAAAAAATGAATTTTCAGTCAAAAACTCGATCAGAAGTAGTTTAATGCAAAATTTTTTTTTAATATTTTGAGCGGAAAAGGAGGGTTTTATAATTCATATGAATAAAAAATCTGTGTAGTTTACGATCTTCTATACTTTTTTAAGATCTCTGGCACCATCCTGTAGATATCCTCAAATATACCTTGCGAATCTCAGCCTGGGGAATGATCTTTAGGAGTTCCTAGCTGTTGAGACAACCAAGACCAACCATAGCCGTCTCTTGCACTGAAGCCTATCTGTGAACAATTGGTAATTTATATAATTTAGGGCCATTATCCCTGGGGTTCTAAGAGTGAAAATGACCTTGGAGGCATAATTTCCAAACCTTTCGACTTTTCTGAGCAAAATCGATATCTCAAAATCTTCATCTTGCTCCAAGGGGGCTTATGGGGGATTGAATTGCAGAGACAACCACGGGAGGGGGCTGGCTGCCCTCCAATTACTTTCATCTCTTCGAGAACGGATACTAGAACTTTTAATTGTCAATTGAAAGAGCCCCCTCCCAAGTATCTACAGCCATCCCTTTCGTGCAAACTGGCCAGGAAAAGGTTTTTTCGCTTTTCTTCGAGCTCCATTGTTGGGATCCTTTGTCCTCAAGTAATTTATTTGGACAATAAGTTCCTCTTGCCCAAAGGACTTAACGGCTGTAAGTTTAAAATTGATCAGGGCAAAATCATTTTAAATCATTTCTGACCCCCTAAGAACCTTCCCCTACTGACATCCAACGTAATGTGTGATCATGTTAGAGATGAATAATCCCTAAAAGTTCTGAGCTAATCACACGATAAAGATCAAAGAAGACCCCTTTCAGTATGAAAGAACCAGTCAATATGACTGGCAATTTGCCCATCGGTTTGGGCCCATGCCTTATGGGTTCAGGATGCCTTATGGGGTCATGCAATCCCTGAAGGCATATTTGCTGGACCTTTTGACTATTCTGAAAATGATACTATCACAAAAATGCAATCAAATATATTAGGGGATTGGGGAATAGGGTAGTATAAAGACACAGGAGAGACCAGTCACCTTCCAATCAGTTTTGAGTCTTTAAATGGGGACAAGGAGTTTCATTATCCTATCAAACGAGAGCCCTCCCCACTTTTTACAACCACCCCTTCCATGCAAACTAGTAGGGGAAAAAAAAGAAAGGAATGAATAATGTCGGAATCGAACTTAGGACACATGTTTTATAAGCTTTTAACCTCAAGTGTGGACCGTGAACTAGCCCATTCGTGAACGCAATCTCCTGAAGGGGCTGATTGCACATCAAATCTGAAAGAAAACTAAAAACAGGTGTCTTTTACTATTCACAAGGAGTACTAGAAATATATTAAATTATGGGGAAGAGGGTAAAAATCTGAAGATTTTGGGGAGAGAACAGAAGCAAGATCCTCTAGCCATCTTCTTCGTGTATGTTGGATTAAATATGACATCCCTCCCCTGGTTACCTCTTAAATTTGTCCTTGACAAATGGTTCATCTTCAACACAAAAAGACATCCTTTTTTAATCACAAAAAGATTCTCCTTTCTTTTGATCGACTTTTCCAAGTCCCATGAGTTGACTTCAGTAGTTTCCTAGACTTTGAACTCAATTAGGTAATATGTGTCTCTTAAGCGTGACTTCCTTAAAAGTCTGTCCTACTTATTTAAGACTTTTTAAAGCTTATTTTTACTACGATCATGTGTTTTGAAAGCTCACGGAGAGCTGTCATTTTTAGCAGAAAAGAATTTTCGCAGTCGTAATTGGGGGCTCGAAAAAGTCGATTTTTGAATACAGCTTGAAAAAGTTTGCAAAACAGTTTTTTGTAACAAACTCTAATTAAGATACTCGGTCCAAAAAAACCGAATGTCTAGAATACAGGCTTTTAATAATAAAGGAGAAATTTTTTTAAATACTTTTCGAATACATGGAATTCATTAAGTTTAATGTTACCGATCAAAAGCTACAAGCTGGAAAAATTGCCTGATTTTCAAAAAGGGGAAAAACACTTTCTGAACGACCATTAATTTTAATCAATACCACACGAGATTCAGCATATCAGAGAACTCTACTATAAATGTTTCAAGCTCCTAAAAATGTAAAATTTAGAATTTTTACCAGAAAAAAGATCTCGGATGCGTGTTTATTTATTTATTTTTTTTTGCTTTTCGCAGGGGTAATCCTATTGAATCAGTGGTCCTCAAAGATTGGGAGACGGGTCATTTAAACGGATATCAAAAGTTTTAGTCAAAAACGGATATCAAAAGCCAAAAGATTGGAGGGCAAATACCCTTCTCTCCCAAGCCCAGTTTTCCCCAAAGAGACCCGATCAAAATTTTGATATAGCCTAGCCATTTGATTTAAGACAGAAGAAGATCCAATAAATATTCTTTTGGAGATGGCTTGACTCCCCATAGCCCATTGGGAAAGGGATTTAAGTCTTGCGATTTGCCCATCGTTTGAATGATTAATTAAGAAAAAACTTCTTCCAAAAAATGAGTTTTTCAGAGAAAAGTAAAGAGCTCCGTTAAACCAAATATGGGCAAAATAGAATCAAATCATCTACCAAGCGTAACTATACCCCACATCAGCGTCAATAAATAAAACCCAAAACGATGAAAAATTACAATAAATAACCGAGTCAAACTCTAAACGAGCAGAAATTAACATGAGCAAGGCTCACTGCCCCTATGCCTTCTCAGGACCAGAACATAATTTATACTTAAATGAGTTTTTTTTAATGTTTTCACTTTTATTACTTTAATAAGTCATAAAACACTAGGATTTGTAGCGCACAAATATTGTCTTTTTAGTTAGTTAATCATCTCCCTGATCATTTCCTGAAAGTTCCAAACTAATATACTCAGTCAATCCTAAGTTATGCCCTTTTGATAATCCATGCACACATAACAAGTTTTGATTTATTTCAACACTCCCCTTAACATCCTTGAAAGACTCACCTTAATGCTCTTCGTGTTTTGGAAAAATAGAAGTCAAACATTCATACCCTCCCTCAATAATATATACAATATGCAAACAATGAACAAATTACGTAACCTACAGCCCTTGCTCTGAGGCCTAAGGGGGGGGGGAACATCCCTAAAAGCATAATTACCGAAACTTTCAGCAATGCTGAAAAATATAGATTTCTAAAAACTTTGTTTAGTTGTTTGTTTTGAGGAATTATGGGCATGGGGAAGGGGCTGGTTGCTCTCAAACCCCTTTTGACTCCTAAAAACAGCACTAGAACTTCCGTTTCAAACCAAATGAGCCCAACCTGAAGTTCTAACGACCACCCATTCCAAAAAAAAACTTATATACCACCAGGGCATAACTTACAGCCCGTTTACCACGGCTCAGGGTTTGGCAAACTGGAGGCACTTTTTATATCTCTTTTAGACTTTTTGAATAAATGACTATCTTGCAATTTCCATTAGATGCGTTTGATGGTAAGGGGTAGTTAGGGGTGCTAGTTGCTCTCCATCACTTTTGCTCTAAAAAGGGAACCAGGAATTCCAATTTTCAACCACGTGAGCCACCTCTGAAGCCTATACAACCATCTTTTCCATTAAAACCTGAAATACCCGGGCATAATTTATAACCCTTGCCCTCAGGCTCTGGTGGTTTGTTCGAACACCAAAAGTCTTGTTATATAATCTTTGGACTATTTTGAATAAAATGGCTATCTTAAAATATCAACTGGATGCATTCTGGGAAAATACGAAGTTAGGGGGGTGAGTAAACCCTTTTGATTACTTTGATCGTTAAAAAGGGCACTGGAAATTCTTATTGCCAATCTAATGAGCCCCGTCCGTAATATATACGACCACCCTTTCAATAAAGTCCATATATGCCCCAAGGGCGAAGCTTGAGGGCTTTGGGGGTTGTCATCCTCAAAGACATAATTTCCGGACCTTTCAACTACGCTGAACAAAATGGCTATCTAAAAATTTTGATTGAAAGTGTTTGGGGAAATGATGGGCGTTGGGGGGCTATTCACCCTGCAATCTCTTTCGACTATTAAAAATGGCACTAGTGCTCATAATTTCAATCAAATAAGCCCTTTTAAAAGTTTCTACGACAACTCATCAAACAGTTCGTGGTAACGAACTGTAGTAAGGAGCGACCCGGCTCAATAGCAACCAAAACTCTAAAAATCGGAATTTTGTTAGCAAGAGCTACATCAAAAGATTCGCATTTTAATGCTGATTTGAAATATATAAGTTTTATCAAGTTTAGTCTTAGCCATCAAAAGTTACGAGCCTGAGAAAATTTGCTTTATTTTAGAAAATAGGGGGAAACATCCCCTAAAAGTCATAGAATATCACAATTAACGAAAATCATACCATCAGATTCAGCTTATCAGAGAACCCTACTGTAGAAGTTTCAAGCTCCTATCTACAAAAATGTGGAATTGTGTATTTTTTGCTAGAAGGCAGATCAGGGATGCGTGTTTATTTCTTTTTTTTTCCCAGGGGTGATCGTATCGACCCAGTGGTCCTAGAATGCTGCGAGAGGGCTCATTCTAATGGAAATGAAAAGTTCTAGTGCCCTTTTAAGTGACCAAAAATTGGAGGGCACCTAGGCCCCCTCCCACGCTCATCTTTTGACCAAACTCACTGGATCAAAATTTTGAGATTGCCATTTTGTTCAGCATAGTCTAAAAGCCTAATAACTATGTTTTTTGGGGACGGCTTAATCCCCACAGTCCCTGGGGGAGGGGCTGCAAGTTACAAACTTTGACCATTGTTTACATACAGTAATAGTTATTGAGAAGTTTACAGACGTTTTCAGGGGAACTTTTTCATGTTGGGGACAGGGTGGGCTAGGGGAGGGGGTTACATGGGAGGACCTTTCAATGGAGGAATTAGTATGAGGGAAGAGAATTTCCATGAAAGGAGCGCAGGATTTTCTAGCATTATTAAAAAAAAAATGAAAAAATAAATAGCCAAAAATTTTTTCAACTCGAAGTTAGAAGCAGCATTAAAACCTTAAAACGAACAAAAAATATTATGTATACAAGGGGGTTTGTCCTCTCCGCAATACCTTGCTCTTTATGTTAAAGTATTTTTAGTAATTACAACTATTTATTCTACATCCTTTTTGATAGAGGGGTCATTATTAAATAATTGGGAGAAAATTCAAGCTTTAATGTAAAGAGCAAGGTATTGACGAGGGGGCGAACCCCCTCACATACGTAATAAAAATGTACAAATAAAGAAGTTCATTGCGTAAGTTAATGTTTAAGTTAGGTATATGTGTTTCTAATAAAAACGTTCGTAAAAAGAAATGAATGTTCTAGTTGCATTTTTAAGTTACCAAAAACTGGAGGGCAGCTAAGCCTCCTCCCCTAGTTCTTTTTTTTATCAAAGCTATCGGATCAAAACTATGAAAAAACCATTTAGTAAAAAAAATATTATTATGCAAATTTCGTTTTAAATATTCATTTGCGATGAGTCAAAATCAAAACATGCATTATTTCAAAAACGTTCAGAAATTAAATAATTTTTAACTACAAGTAATGACCAACATTAAAACTTAAAACGAACAGAAATTATTTCGTATATGAAATGGATTGTCCACTCGTAAAAACCTCGCTCTTTACGCTAAAGTTTTTTTTTGTTCCAATTATTTAAGAATGACTTCTGGCACGCAAGGACCTTTTAATCAAACAATTCGTGGTAAAGAACTGTATGTAGTAGGGAGCGACCCGGCTCAATAGTAAACGAAACTATAAAAAACGGAACTTCGATGCTAAAAGATATACCAAAAGAATCGTATTTTTATGCTGATTTTAAATATATAAGTTTCATCAAATTTAGTCTTTGTCATTAACAGTTACGAGCCTTAGAAAATTTGCCTTATTTTGGAAAATAGGGGGAAACACCCCCTAAAAGTCATGTGATATTAACGAAAATCACACCATCGCATTCAGCCTATCAGAAAACCCTATAGAAAAAATTACAAGGTCCGATCTACAAAAATGTGGGATTTCGTATTTTTTGCCAGAAGACAAATCACGGCTGCGTGTTTATTTGTTTGTTAGTCTGTTTTTTTTATGGCACTTGGCATTAACCAAGTGACATATAGCAATCGCAAATTCTGTCGGTCTGTCGGTCTGTCTGTCTGTCGGTCCCGGTTTTGCTACTTTAGGCACTTCCAGGTAAGCTAGGACGATGAAATTTGGCAAGCGTATCAGGGACCAGACCAGATTAAATTAGAAATAGTCATTTTCCCGATTTGACCATCTGGGGGGGGGGGAGTGGGGGCCGGTTAATTTGGATAAAATAGAAGAAATGAAGTATTTTTAACTTATGAGCGGGTGATGGGATCTTAATGAAATTTGATGTTTGGAATGATATTGTGTCTCAGAGCTCTTATTTTAAATCCCGACCAGATCTGATGACATTGGGGGGAGTTGGAGGGGGAAAACCTAAAATCTTGAAAAACACTTAGAGTGGAGGGATCGGGATAAAACTTGATGGGAAAAATAAACACAAGTCCCAGATACATGATTGACATAATCGGAACGGATCCGCTCTCTTTGGGGTAGTTGGGGGGGGGGTAATTCTGAAAAATTAGAAAAAATGAGGTATTTTTAACTTGCGAACGGGTGATCGGATCTCAATGAAATTTGATATTTAGAAGGATATCGTGTCTCAGAGCTCTTATTTTAAACCCGACCGGATCTGGTGACATTGGGGGGGGGGAAACCTAAAACTTGGAAAACACTTAGAGTGGAGGGATCGGGATGAAACTTGGTGGGAAAAATAAGCACAAGTCATAGATACATGATTGACATAACCAGAACGGATCCGCTCTCTTTGGGATAGTTGGGGTAGGGGTTAATTCTGAATAATTAGAAAAAATGAGGTATTTTTAACTTACGAACGGGTGATCGGATCTCAATGAAATTTGATATTTAAAAGGATATCGTGTCTCAGAGCTCTTATTTTAAATCCTGACCGGATCTGATGACATTGGGGGAAGTTTGGGGTGGGGGCAGTGTTACGATGGGTGGTACAATTGTACCAGATTCAGTACTTTTTTCTCTGACCTGTACATCTGTACAACTTTTTTTTAAAGTCAGAAAATCAGTACATTTACGTTGAACTGGTACAAATTCAGTACATTTTCTCCAAAACTAAAAAAAAGAACGATTTTTACTTGTAAACGGAACCTTTACCATTCATTGCTATGGCAAATACTCTCGCGACTTGTCTGTCTGCTTTTATTTAGAGGTTAACTCTATGGTAAATTTGGAGTCGTTACGGAAAACGGAAAGTTGCCGCGGATTTTCAAAAACTAAAAATGCTATCATCTTAACTCCAGTTGTGAGGTAAGCCTGCTGAAGTCTTCTTCAGATTTGCCATGTCAGCAACGCTAAGTATGTAGTGTAGTGGCTTATTCAGATGATTGTTATGTACGGTATTTGTGCAACAAGTCCTTCTTGCAACCCACATTGCTACAGGCTCGATCACTAACTTAGTGATCTAACAAAATGCACATTCAAACCTACAAGTTCAGACTGTTCAAAATATCTATCAGTTATAGTATGAATGACAATAGGTTTTATGTGAGCCATACCTGTATGCAATTAGCCCCCATGTTTCTTAAACTGATCACTTGTGGAAAAGCAGATAGAAGAGGCTTAGAGTAGGAGTGACTAGGAGTGTAGTGGAGAGCATATCGGCTAGACATATGCCATGGTGAAATCTACCTTCATGAACCTTTCATGTGCAGCATACTTGGGTAGAGGTATACTTATTTGAATGTTTGTTGACTTTGAACTTTGCCATTTTCATGCACTTGCTGTGACTAAAGTTAACTATCAATTAGCCAAAGTAGGCAATTAGGGGCCTCTGAAAATAGTCTACCTGAATAGGTATTTTGGATCTTCATTCTACCATTTAGCCCAAAACTGCACTGTTTATATTTAAGTATGGTAACTGTTTAAATAAGCATACCTCTACTGTACCATTGCTAGTTTTGGAATAAAAAAAGCAGGAACCTTTATTGTATTTTTTTTTAACCTGTAGGCTACTCTACCAAAATCAGGATAATTACTGACATGGGTAGTACCTGACAAAGTCAGTGACAAGTATCCCACAGCCTGAAATTCTGTGGAGGATAAGCGTTCCTTTATATCTATCATGGCCATGGGTAATTTTGTAGTAGCTTACCAGATGGTTACTCTTCTTAAAGAGATGACAGGCGCACACATCTTTGTGATCAGAGTTTTCACTGTCTTTGTCACCGTGTTTATTGGAATATCAGTACATATTTCGATCACCCATGCATTATTTACTGCTATCACATAACACAGCTTTCAGGGAAATCTCTTTAGGAAATCCGTACTTCTGTGTTGTGTGATTGTAGAAGGGAATCTCTGGTTTTTTGTCAGCATCTGTTTACCTGATCAAGGGTAAAGCTAACAAAAAAATTCCAAAGTAAAATTACTATCTAGCCTAGTATAGCCTTGCACTATGCGCGTCTAACGCCTCCAAAGAGATCCCACTAGAATTTGATGAGTTTGTCCGTGATGTATATAACTATATACAGCATTCACCAAAGCATATTGCAGCATATGCAGAGTTTCAGGGGATAACAGATACGAAAAACCATAGACTGCTGAAAGTCTGTGACGTCCGTTGGCTGTCTCTCGAGTCCGTAGTTATGCGAATTTTAGAACAGTGGAGAGCTCTGAAAGTGTACTTTTACGAGGAATTCAAGGCCATCAAGTCGGCCTCTGCTGAAAAGGTCCTGAAAATGATGGAAAATGTGTACACGAAACTGTACTTGCAGTTCCTGGGCTTCATTTTGCCGCAAGTCAACAAGCTGAACATATTGTTTCAAGCTGAGGGGGTTAGGCTGCACTGCCTTTGCAACGAGGTCTCTACGGTATTTGGGACTATCCTAAGGAACTTCCTACGTCCGGAAGTAGTTGAAAACAAGCCGTTAGGGACCTATGATCCGTCCAACCGAGAGTATTTCTTGCCTCTCGAACGAATCTATGTGGGAGCAAACGTGGAAGCTGACGTTATCGAGAAAAATATTCCTGCCCCAACAGTGCATGCGTTCAAACTAGTGTGTCTGAAGTTTTATGTGAAGTTGGCAAAGGAGTTTTATGTCCGCTTTTACTGCAACTCAACCTTTAAGGTTCTGCAGAAAATGAAAGTGATCGACCCGGTTGTGGCTGCCTCTGGCCGAGAGGATTTAGTACCAGTACTAGTCATGTTTCCTAACTTAGTCAACCGACAATCTCTAGAAGAATTGAGCTCTCAGTGGCGATCAATCCCTGCTGAATCAAAGCATTTGCCACCCCAATACTTGAAAAGTCCAGAAGTGTTCTGGGGGAAACTGAACGAGCTTAAAAATGGTCTTGGCTGTTCAAAGTATGCAGAGCTTTGTACATTCATGTTTTCTGTCATGTCCCTTCCACACTCATCGGCCTGTGTCGAACGTATTTTCAGTGCAGTGTCGGTGGTTAAAACGAAGTCTCGAAACCGCCTTGCAGTTGACACCATTTACTCCTTGATTCGGACAAGGGAGCATATTCGCGACCATGGTACTTGTGTCTCCTGGAACCCTCAGGAAAAAAAGAAAGGGTCTGAAGAACAGGCAATTGTTGAAGTAGAAGATGATCAACAGGAGGAAATTGAGTCTCTGCTAAGAGATATTGAAGACGTGATGATCTCGTGATAATTCCTAAGAAGTTTTAGTTTTTAAAAGAAGTGAATATCTTGTTTTTCTGTTCATTCCTACTTTTGTATCCGATGATCTAACATAAAGAAAGATAAATAACGCCGTAAAATGGGCCGTAATTTTAATTTGAGCTCATTCCGAGCTCCACAACTCAACAACCCCTTTCTCGATTAGAGCCAGGCCCACAGACATAACATATGTCCTCCATGGACAAAGCATATTTGGAGTTTTTGTTTTGGTTATCTGCGGTTTCTTCCGCTTCACTCTGCTTAAAATTGCTATCCTTTTGGTTATCACTTAGGTTAGGCTACTGCCGCTTTCCGTAAGCGTTGTTCAAATTGGTTAAATAAGACGAATAAGGGATTTTTGGAAGAGACATCTCTGGTTCCGTGGTTCGTGGATCCAGTGGAATTTCTTCGCGACTCAACCGCTTTTCCTTTATGGCAGATTTTGCGTGACTTTCCAGCTCTGAGTTACCTTCATTTGGCAGAACTAATTTACCTCAATAGGCACATTTTGGCTCTTTGGCTACTGAGCACGCTCTAGAGCCAAGCTCTATTCCAGAAAACACGAAGGTGCGGAAAAATAAGGTTAGAAAAGAAAATGGGAGCCATCGGGAAGAGAGAGAAAAATAAGCGAAAAGAACGATATTGTATAGATTCGTACAGTAGCGCGAAAGAAGATCGCGTGTTGCGCGAAGCGCAACATGCGAAAAAAATTTTTTTGCGTCTGGTACATTTTTTCCCGGGAAGTACATTTTTAGACCTATGTCTAGTACAATTCAAAAAATCAATATCGCAACACTGGGTGGGGGAGCCTAAAATCATGGAAAACGCTTTGATTGGAGAGATCGGGATGAAACTTGGTGGAAAAAATAAGCAGAAGTCTTACATACATGATTTACATAATTGGAACGGATCCGCTCTATTGGGGGGGGGGTTAATTCTGAAAAATAAAAAAAATGACGTATTTTTAACTTACGAAGCAGTGATCGGATCTTCATGAAACTTCATATTTAGAAGGACCTCGTAACTCAGATCTTTTATTTTAAATCTCAACCGGATCAAGCGTAATAGGGGGTGGGGATTTGGGGGGACCGGAAATCTTAGAAAATACTTGAAAATTTTGAAAATTGAGGTATTTGTAACTTACGAATGGGTGACAAGATCTTGAATGAAATTTGATATTTAGAAGGATCTTGTGCTTTAAAGTTCTAATTTTAAATTCCGACCAGATCCTGTGACATTGGGGGGAGTTGGAGGGGGAAACCGGAATTCTTGGAAAACGTGAAAATTGGGGTATTTTTATCTTACGTATAGATGGCCGGATCTTAATGAAATTTGATTTTTAGAAGGAATTCATATCTCAGAGGTCTTATTTCAAATCCCGACCAGATCTTTTGACACTGGGGGGAGTTGGAGGGGGAAATCTTGAAAAATACTTTGAGCGGAGGAATCGGGATGAAGCTTAGTGGATAGAATAAACAAATGTCCTTGATACGTGATTGACAGAATCGTACTGGATTCGCTCTCTTTGGGGGAGTTCATTTTTTTTTCAAGTTCATTTATTTATTAATCGCACATACATGTATATATATATATATATATATGACATAGGCCCATGGGGAGACAAGCTCGAAAAACTAGGCCTAGACAAAGAATAAAATAATAACACACTACAATACAAAGATAAACATGACGGCAAAGATACAATAACACAACAATAGTATGAAAGTAGCAGCTAGCTCAGGATCATTCAATACTGTTGAAGAAATTAAGAAAGTAATATTATTAAATATAAATTAATACTGGAAGATAGCTGAGAGGCCCATAATCACCCAGAGCAACGAACCATACAAAAACTTTGCCTTACTAAAAAGATACTTAATTAATTAAAAATAATCCTGAACTAAATGAAATTTAAGTTTCCTTTTTATTAAATGGATAGAGGAAAATTTATCAATAAGAGCCTTGTGAGCATCCCAGCACCGAGCTATTGACAAAAACGGAGCGAATTTAGATCTCTCAGTATTATATTTGTCAATGTAGATATCCTTTTTTTGTCGAGTGTTATAATTATGTAAATCTTGTGATTGGGAGAACAAACTTTGATGGAGGTAATATGGCGGTAATTTCTTAATGTCATAATTGATTTTGAAAAGAACTGCTCCAAAAGCAAATTGTTGAGTGACTGGAAGTATATCTAGATAAGTATATAAAGATGCAGTAGAAGACTTATTTGGAAGTTCAATAGGTGATGGAATAAAAAGTTTAAGGATTCTTAGGGCTTTATTTTGTAAAATCTGTATTGGTTTAATATGGCTTTTAAATGTAGATAAATATACTAGAGAACAATAATTAATATTAGTCTGAATCAGAGCAAAATAAATACTTCGTAAAGCAGAGTAGGGCAAACAAAGCTTTAACCTTCGCATTAAACCAACATACCTTGAAATCTTTAATCGTAGATTTTGAATGTGTGTTTTAAAAGATAAGCTTTCGTCAATCACAAGTCCAAGGTACTTTGTCATTTTCACCCGAGATATTGATAATAGATACTTTGAAGAAGTAACTCGGGTAATACAAGGGCAGATATTTGACTTTCTGCCGTAAATTATGAAATTTGTTTTTGATACATTCAAAGCAATAAAATTTGAAGAACACCAATCAAGAACATTATTGATTCATAGAATATTGTTAGAACTCATACCATATGATCTCTTGGCTCTTAGCTCTGCTCGCCTCGTCACAAGTGCCATATGAGCTCTTAGCTCTTGTTTTTTTTTTGCTTTTTTCTTCCCCAGGGGTCATCGTATCGACCAAGTGGTCCTAGAGTGTTGCAAGAGGGCTCATTCTAACGGAAATGAAAAGTCCTAGTGCCCTTTTTAAGTGACCAAAAAATGGAGGGCATCTAGGCCCCCTCCAACGCTCATTTTTTTCCCAAAGTCAACGGATCAAAATTTTAAGATAGCTATTTTGTTCAGCATAGTCGAAAACCATAATAACTATGTCTTTGGGGATGACTTAACCCCCCCCCCTAGAGTCCCTGGGGGAGGGGCTGCAAGTTACAAACTTTGATCAATGTTTACATACAGTAATGGTTATTGGGAAGTGTACCGACGTTTTCAGGGGGATTTCTTTGGTTTGGGCGTGGGGTTGAAGGGAGGGGGTTATGTGGGAGGATCTTTCCTTGGAGGAATATTTCATGGGGGAAGAGAAATTCAATGAAAAGGGCGCAGGATTTTCTAGCATTACTATTAAAAAAAAACAATGAAAATATAAACATGAAAAAGCTTTTTCAATTGAAAGCAAGGAGAAGCATTAAAACTTAAAACGAACAGAGATTATTACGCATATGAGGGGTTCTAAAAATACTTTAGCGTAAAGAACGAGGTATTTAGGAGGAGATAAATACTTCGCTCTTTACGCTAAAGTATTTTTAGTAATTTCAACTATTAATTCTATGGCCTTTCTGATTCAGGGGTCATTTTTAAAGAATTGGTACAAAACTTAAAATTCAGTGTGAAGAGCGAGGTATTAACGAGGGGACAAACCCTCATATATATAATCAAAAATATAAGAATATAAAAGTTTATTACGTAAGTTAAAATTTCAGAAAAACAATTTGTGAAGTTGCTGATGGTGTCCTAGGGAAGAGTGCTAAGACAGCAACTAGGAATATTAGTGAAAACTTTAGGTTTAATAGAGAGTAGAAGGGGTTTGTATAAGAATTATCTGAGCGATAGGTCGTATGAAAACAAAAGGAATGTAAAGAAAGTGGAGAAAGCATTAAAATATGAACTAAGGAGATGTGAAATGGAGGCGATGGATAAAATTGCTGAGGATCTGGAAGATGCGGCTAGACGGCATAATAGTAAAATATTATACTGGCATGTTAATAAATTGAAAGGGAGTAGCCGATCCGGACTAGTCCCAGTTAAAGATAGAAATGGGGTCACAATTAGTGATAAGGAAAAAGTTAAAGAAAGATGGGTGGAACATTTTGAGAATGTGCTAAACCGAGATACAGTTGCAGGAAAAGATATAGATGAAAATGAAAAAGTTTGTGATACCTTGGATGTGAAGGAAGATTTGTTTAGTGAGGAAGAATTAGCGACAGTACTAGAAGGATTAAAAAATAATAAGGCCCCAGGTGCTGATAGTATGATTAATGAGTTCCTTAAATATGGTGGCTCTGAGGTTAGGAATAAGCTACTGAAGATTATGAACATGATTTTTGAAAAAGGGGAAGTACCCAATGATTTTAGGAAAACCTTAATTAAACCACTGTATAAGAAAGGTGACAAGAGTGAATGTCGGAATTATCGAGGCATTAGTCTGGTCTCTGTAGGTAGCAAATTACTGAGTAATATGATACTTTTTAGACTGAGACATGCTGTAGACAAAGTTTTAAGGGAAGAACAATGCGGTTTTAGAAAAGGTAGAGGATGTGTCGACCATGTTTTCACTCTTAGGTTAATAATTGAGAAGTCCCTTCGTTGTCAAACACCTTTGGTCCTTAGTTTTATCGATTATGAGCAAGCTTTCGATTCTGTTGATAGAACAGCGTTAACAAAGGTCTTATCGTTATATGGTATACCAGAAAAATACATTAAAGTGATTTGCGCTATGTACGAGAATAATACTGCTGCGGTTAAGGTAGGAAATGAGGTTAGCAACTGGTTTTGTATTAAATCAGGAGTTAAGCAGGGTTGTGTTCTATCCCCCTTTATATGGATCATTTTGATGGACTTCGTCTTAAGGAGCACAGGAAAGGCAATTGGAGACCATGGAATCAAATGGGGAGGAAGAACGCTCCTGGACTTAGATTATGCTGATGATTTAAGCATATTAGATGAAAGTGTGAGCAAAATGAATGAATTTTTAGAGGTTTTACGAGTTCAGGGTGCTAAAATAGGCTTGAAAATTAATGTTAAGATGACTAAGTCACTAAGGTTAGGAATAAGTGAAGATGAACAGATGACCTTAGGTAACGAAAAGATTGATCAGGTTGGGAGCTTCAGTTACCTTGGTAGTATTATTAGTAAAGATGGTGGGAGCAGTGAAGATGTTAAAAGTAGAATAGCTAAAGCTCAGGGTGTTTTTTCACAGTTAAAAAAAGTTTGGAAGAATAGAAAGATAAGCCTACAAACCAAGATTAGAATATTGGAAGCTACAGTGATGACAGTGGTCAAATATGGCTCTGAAGCATGGACACTCCGAAAAGCAGATGCAAATTTACTAGATGTTTTCCAGAGAAATTGCCTACGGATTGTTCTGGGTACCCGGCTGACTGACCGTATTTCAAACAGTAGGTTGTACGAAAAGTGTGGTTCAATCCCGCTTTCTGGGGCTATAATGAAAGAAAGGTTGAGATGGCTAGGCCACGTTCTACGGATGAAGGATGACAGATTACCGAAGATTGTCCTTTTTGGCCAACCGTCTGGGGCTACACGGAAAGCAGGTCGTCCTTGTCTGGGTTGGGAGGATGTCATAAATAAGGATTTAAAGGAAATGGGAACTTCCTGGGAGGGTGTAAAGAGGGAGGCTTTAAATAGATTAGGTTGGAGGAGGAGCGTGCGTAGCTGTGTTGGCCTCAGGCGGCTTGGTGCTGCAGTGAGTTATTAGTAGTAGTAGTAGTAGTATGTATATTTTTTACTAATAAAAACCTTCGTTAAAAATTAAACGTTCTAGTTGCGTTTATAAGTAACCAAAAAATTCGAGGGCAACAAGGCCTCCTTCCCCACCCCTTATTTCTCAAAATCGTCTGATCAAAACTAAGAGAAAGCCATTTAGCCAAAAAAAGAATTAATATGCAAATTTCATTTGAATAATTTATGTACGGAGAGCCAAAATCAAACATGCATTAATTCAAAACGTTCAGAAATTAAATAAAAAAACTAGTTTTTTTTAACTGAAAGTCAGGAGCGACATTAAAACTTAAAACGAACAGAAATTAATCCGTATATAAAATGGGTTGTCCCCTCCGTAATCCCTCGCTCTTTACGCTAAAGTTTGACTCTTTGCCACAATTCTACTTCTTAAAACAATTAAAAACAATTAACTACAAGTAACGAGCAACTTTAAAACTTAAAACAAACATAAATTATGTTTGACTGTTTGCCACAATTTTACTTTTTAAAACAGTTAAAAAATTTAGCGTAAAGAGCGAGGGATTGCGGAGGGGACAACCCATTTCATATATGGATTAATTTCTGTTCGTTTTAAGTTTTAATGTCGCTCCTTACTTTCAGTTAAAAAAACTAGTTTTTTATTTAATTCTACACGAAATGCCCTGGCTTAAGATAAACTCTTTAAAAAAACAATAATAATACATTTCGCCAAGATCGTTCTTTACCTCGGTAGCGCTATTGTGCTGCCTATGATGCTTGTTATTAGGAAATATACTGAAATTTTTTGTAAGGAAATTTTCTGCGGGGAGATTTTCCACAAGGGAAAACTTTTCTCTGGAGGGAAAAGTTTCCAGAAGAAAATTTTCAAGGGGAAAGTTTACACGGCAGGGGCGGGGGAGGAATAAACCTTCAAGGGATTTTCTGGCATGGTCTGAAAAAGGATCAGAAAATAAATTATAAAAATAGTTTTTTTCAACTGGAAGTAATGTCCAACATTATAAATTAAAACGTGCATGAGAGGGGTTGCCCCTTCCTCAACCCTCATTCTCTACGCTGTTTGACTTTTTGTCACAATTTCTTACGAGAGAGTGTTAAAACACAAGAGCCATTGAAATTGATCGGGAATTATCATTAAATAACTTTGAAGCGTGTGCGTAAAGAGTGTAGTCTGAGGAAGGACCACCTTCCCTCTCACACGTTTTAATTTAAAATGTTGCTCTTTACTTTCAGTTGAAAAACTTGTTTCCTTAAATTTCCTTAAGCTATTACAAAGGATGTTCTAAAAGTCGTTCGAGAGATGAAACTCAGCCGGCTTCAGGTAGGAGCTAAAGTGGTTCAACAAAGAGGAACATGTAGCCCCTCCAAAGTACACAACCCTATTCCTTACCATTTCTGCAAGAGAAGAGTTTCTCAGGAAATGCAGTCCACATGTCTGTGCATAGTGGAATATTAGCTGCTATAAATGACTCTTCTGATAGGTTTACATCACTGTTTTGCTCCTAAAAAAATAAAATAAAAAATGAAACAGGTACTTACAAATTAATTAACTTCGACGGATTCATATTTCTTGCTCGGAGAAAACTTAGTCAAATAGAGCGAAATAATTTCTTTGTTTCAACCCTTAAATTGTCAGACTGTGAGATTTTCGAAAGATTTTCAAAAGCAAGTTCAATTTTATTAATTCTGGAATAAATAAGAAAAAATCTCGATGCAATAAATAAGAAAAAAATAAATAAAAAAAACTGCTTACGCCAAAACGGTTAAATAAAGAAAAGAATCTAGAAACTTGATCCCCTTCCCCAAATTCAAAAAGGGGCAAACGTGTCAGATTGAAATTATAATCACAAAAGCTATTACCTGAAAGTAAAAGAGGTTCTAATTTATAAAATAGAAAACGGAATTCTCAATCAAAGTATCTCGTCCAAAATTCAAAATAATTGTAATTACATAATAACAACAGTAGAAATATTTATTGTTGAATTTTCATGTTCTAAATCTGTATCTCTTCACAAATAGTAGCCAAGATTGCGCTATAAAGCCCGCTTCCTCCTACTTTAAGTAAATCTTTGATTTCAACCAAGGACTCCAAATGAGTGTAATGCATCCTGAATGTCCTTACTCGTGGTAACAATAGGGATAATACCCCGGTTACACACATATCCTATCATTCCTGTTACACACATAGGGTATACTAGAGCCAGTTGGAGTTACCAATGCTATGTATCTGGTCTGTCGAGAGATAAAAACATTTCCTGGAAACACTGTATTCTGATTAGAATATTAGCATGATCTATCAACATGTTTAATAAAAGGAATTTCGATGAGGACTGTAGGTTCCCTTTTATGTATTTTGTCAAATACTTAGTGGACAGGGACTATTTTTCATGCTGTTTTGGTTTATCAAAGGACATTCAAAATCCCTTTAGTCACCGAATTGCATGTACATCGTTTTAGTTTAACACAACAACCCTCCCTATTATCCATTTTTGAATTTTTGAATTCAATCCTTAGGTTATTTTGAGCCTGAACCTTAAGAAGTTGGGAAAGAACAATATCAGAACTAGAAAAGGGCATTTACTAAATTATATGTGTTTGTATATCATATAAAATCATTAGTTTCAAAAAACACCCCTTTCCTACTAGCCATTCTTGAACTTCGAATGCAATCCATGGATTATTTTGAACCAGGAACTTCAGGAGATGGTCAGGAATAATAATGAGAAAAAGAGTGTTTACCGAATTGTATGTGTTTGTATATCATATATAATCATTAGTTTTAAAAACACCCTTAAAGAACATCCTTAAGGTTTTAAAAACGAAAGTTTGATAAGAATAGATACACCAAAAGAACTAGTTACTTATACTGATTCTAAACATATTAGAAGAATTAAGTTTAATTCTACCCATCAAGAGATATGAGCCTCAGAAAATTTGCCTTATCTTTGAAAAAGGGAAAAACATCCACCGAAAGTCATTAAGTCTTATTGAAATCGTATGGCTTTAAAAAGTTAAAAAGTTTTAAATATTGAATCGTGTCGCTTATTAAAACTAAAAATAAACGGAACACTTTCTTAAAGTAGCAAGGACAGTGAAAGTCTAATCTGATTGAATTGGATAGGAGGAGTTTTAAAAAATAAAGAAGCAAACCAAAATTTATCCGAAATTATTATTATTCCTCTTCATTTATATGGTATTGAACCAAGGGCCATTTTTGTTGTGTATTCTCTAGGGGTGTATCCGTGTATAAACTTTTATAAAGAGTCAAAGATATTAGACTTTTAACTCTTTTAATTAATTATAGTTTGTACAAACTATTTTGATTCCGATCAGGTTTCTCCAACTTAGTGCAATTTCACTTTAATCCACTAATAATTTGTAAGTTTTATATTAGGGGGGTAAATTTAACATTTTCCATTAAATGGTGTTCAATGCCACCGAACTTCTCTATCTAACCTATCGATTCTAACAAATGTTATGCTTTTTACATTTTTTAAAACTTTTTAAAACTGAGAAACCAAGCCCAGGGCCAGATTTAAAGCATTGACAGTTTGAGGCTCAAGTGTTTTTGCCGCTCCGTTTTTGCATGGTTTTTGGGGAAATCCCCGCAAATTTGGGGAGAGTGGAAGCACTGAACAAAGTGTGACTATTTTCTTGATAAAAACATTCAATTGATACAAGTGTAGTCCTCTAGCGTTATCTCAATTTCTGGCAATAACAAAATTCCTGGCTAAGTATATTTTCTCTTGCAGTACAATGGGTCCCAATGCAAAAATAAACTTACCTCAATATCCGGTTGATAGGGAAATTTCTGGAAATATGCATCAAATTTCAAAATATTTGATATAAAGGAATGAGGATTGGGCATAGTTATTATCAAATGATAAACTGAGTCTGAACAAGCAGCATGTCTAAACGGAATCTTAACAGGAAGCCTATCATACAAGAGGTTGTGATGTATATACTTTCTATTATATGCTTAGCGGATGGGGACTGTTTGACATTTTGATTGACATTTGCAGTACCTTTTACTTACTAAACTGTAGTTATATCGTCTAAAGTTTTAAAATAAATCCCCCTGCTTGCGGTTCTCGAGCTATTGAATTCAATCCGTGGAATATTTCAGTCTGGATCTTCAGGAGACGGAAAGACCAATGTCAGTTCTAAAAATAGAGCATTTACTGAATATTATGTGGTTGTACATCATGTGTAAACAATAGTTTTAAAACACCCCTCCCTACTAATCATTCTTAAACTTTCGAATTCCGTCCATGGATTATTTTTGAACCCAAGCCTTAGCATAATTATTAGTAAATATGTATTATGTGTACGACGGGACCCATCTCAACTTAAAATATTTCGAACGAGAAATTGTAGAATACAGTATCGTGATGAACAAGACATGGCTCCATACCCCTCGGAGGGAGGGTCAGATTTTAGAGGGATATCTTTTTTTACTTGTATTTTCTTTAGTCTTAAAATCAAGTTAAATACACTTATAACAAAAATATCACTTGTGATATTTGAAAAAATACTAAATGAAGATGATATAAATATGTTAATCGTGTTATTTTCAATTAGAAAAATAATGTTTGCAGCAACATTTTCTTACGTAATTTTTTATTTAGCCATGAAAATGAAACTTTTTCAACTTTTTTTTCATGTGTTAAAACCTCATTAGGTATACTTATAGCAAAAACTAGTCACCTGTGATATTTTAAAAGTAAAAAATGAAGACGACATAAATACGTCAATCGTGATTTTTCTATTAGAAAAACAATGTTTGCAGTGAAATATTTCTTGGGAGTTATTTTTAGACTTAGAGCTTTTGGGGACTTGTAATTATTTGGGACTTGGAAGTTTTTGAGCTTATATTTTTTGCAGCTTAGAATCATTTTGGATACTCAAGAGTTATTTTTGGACTTAAGAATTTTTGTAAACTTCGAATTTTTTCAACATGGACATTTGAACTTACAATTTTTTCTTCTTTTATGGCTAAGAAGAAAAGACTGTATATAATTAACAAACAATTTGGTTATATCATTTTTTTTTTTTATTCTAGGTCAGTATAATCATACCCTATCCTACATATATACAATATCACACCCAAACCCTCTGAAAAGATGCTGCTCTTAGAAATCCAATGAAAAACAATAGATAATTTCAATACGTACTCGAAAAAAATCCGTTTTTAGACTCTTCTACGTTTTTTCCCCAATTCCATCACTTAATTATTTCAAGTACAGAAAAGCGACGGTTTTAATAGTTTCCCCTTTCTTAAAAAGTGTTTTTTGACGGTTAAATATGTGATTTATTAACGTGTAAGGGCATATACCCATATGATTAATACAATTCCACTTTGAAGCTTCGTAAGGATAAATTATCATCTATAGAATCGTTTCATGATTCACTTACAGAATGTTCATGCACCACTGCCAACTGTAAGTTTGCTAAGGGAACTTGGCTTATGTGAGGGCGTAAAAAGGGGAGTATTATTGTAAAATTTACCTGGCAAGTGATTTATTGACGTTTCTAGATATTGTATGTAAAAGAAAAACGGATAAAATCTATAAGGAATTTGGTTTGGATGTGGGTTATTATTTTTCAACTCCTCATCTGGTGATGGATTTAATCCTTAAAATCAGCAAAGAAAAATAAGTTTGATCAACGACGTGGATCTACATCTATTTGTGGAAAGATCAATAAGAGGAGGGTGGTTTTTCCAAGGGGATCATATCCAGACAAATGAACCGGCTGAACGAGCCAATGGTATAAAGTTGGAAGCAATTTTTCTGTATATGAACTCCCTTTATCCATCGAAAATGTCTGATTACTCTTTGCTGTGTGATAATTACAAATGGTATAACAATCCTTGTGTTCCAAATTTTGTGTTACAAGTTACCACTGTTAAGGAAAATGGACTGCAAGGATGGTTTTTTTAATTGAGGGTGAGATACCAGAGTGACATTATGACTCGGTGAAGGATTTTGTTGTCCCCTGCATAAACAGACCAGTGATTAAGGACTCTTTGAGTCCATACAATATTTCGTTTGTAGAGGAGAGGGTGTGCACTAGACACTTTCAAAACAAAAATTTATTGCCGACCTTTTTCCGAGACAGAATATTGTAATACATCAATTTCTTTTGAGATAGATGCTAGACAACTGTTTGAAAGTCAAAGAAATCCATAGAGCCCTCCATTTCGATCACAAGCCATATTTAAAAACTTTTATTGACACTTTTTTTAGTAAGCGTCCAGAACTGAAAACGAAGGTTGAAAAAGAGATTTTTAAACTCATTTTAAATTCGGCCTTTAGCAAATAGTGCGAGAGCGTGTGCAATAGAAGTCATTGTAACGTAGCGACCGACCCAAAACAGGTGTTCAAATCGGTGCAAATCCAAGCTTCACATCATTCACCACCTTAGACTCCAATATTGATGTAATCAAAATATTGCTCCTGGTGGTGCAATCACAGAAATCTCAAAAACTCATGTTTTTATTCTTTTACAATATGTGTTGGTGCCAATGGCCGAAGGAGGGACAATTTTAAGTATATTACGAAGATAACGATTAACTTTTGCTTTAAGTTAAAGCCGAAAATTTCCTTAGAAAATTTGGAAGAAGGTATGTACATCGAATGCTCTTGAATGGAATTTAGCATTTGGGACGAGTCCATTTACCCGGAGCTAGTGAAGCTCCAGGCCCCAAATAAATTATTTTATTAAAATCTGAGATGGGGAGTGATTTGATTTCCAATGGTATTTTTGAAGTACTTAAAAACACACAATGACGAAATCAAAAGTCTGCAAGGGGGTGCGTAGACATTGTGTTAAAGGGAATTTTGACACGAGCGCTTATAGAAAATGTGCAGAAAGTTATCTAGTTCTAAGAACGAAAGTCATGGCGATTCGATATTTAAATTTTAAAAATTATACAGTTCGAGTGGAAAAATGCCATTTCAGCCGTGTTGGATAAGGCCAATCTGTGTGTGTACGGTGTAAGGCTGCTACCCCATGGAAAACGTCCCTCTGGACAAGGATTTCTTTCGTATACTGAAATGATGTAGCTACCCCACAAGAAATCCCATCCCACAGTAACATCATCTCTAAATCTTTTCAATGCGGAAAGTTTAGGTGTCAGTGGAAAATATGGTTATTATGAACAATTCTACCCACAACAACCACTCTCTGAAAATATACATTTTGAAATTTATTCCATTGAAGATTACTTCATAGATTCATCATCCATATTTATTGATTCAAAAGTTCTGGCGAGGAAAATATCTAAAAATCAAACTCCCGCCGCTACAATTGAGTTTGATTCGACAAATTGTTTCGACAAATGTGTGTC
Organism: Artemia franciscana; assembly: GCF_032884065.1. Lineage (NCBI taxonomy): Eukaryota > Metazoa > Arthropoda > Branchiopoda > Anostraca > Artemiidae > Artemia > Artemia franciscana. The sequence continues at coordinate 41,502,258 of NC_088874.1, read as the reverse complement.
TCGATAAATGAGACCTTGGTGAGCACTGGCAACGATCTATCAAACTATGAAAGCAACATACAATTTATGCGGATGAATCCAAACTCCAATTAGAAATTGAGAGGTATGAAAACGGGCTAGGATTATAGATCGAATATTGATGCTGACGATTAACTCACTTGGGTGGTGAATAAGGAGTATCATTTAGCTGTTAAGTTAAATCATGAAACGTTTAATATATCTCAATGAATGTCTCCCAATGTTAAAATTACCAAAAGGCTACAACTCATCTCGTCCAATTTTGATTTTGAGAAAAAGACATGATCTTTTCAATCTCACCCTGGCAATAATTCATATACGAAAACAACAGGTTATGAGTCTTTTACTTTGGGAATTGAAAATTAAGAGCCAGTGAGAATAATATCAAACTGATCGTTCCTTGCACAACCACCAGCCAATGATATATTGCCGCTGGTTTTACCTACACCGACCCTTTATCTGTCATTGGTGAAATTCATTCAAAACTTGCCATGGCGTTCGTCAAAAGTGCCAGTGCTTTCGGATCCTGGGGAAGTTCTCCACACGAATTTAAAATGTTTGGACTTTAATCACTTTTTTGTAAAGTAAATGGAATTCCTCTCTACAATTTATCCTTTGATAAATACTACAGGACCCTATATGAATTGAAAATGCAATCTCTGGATCGAGATTGGTAACAATTTGAAAATGGTATAACCGATACAATGTTCACAAGTAGTTATGGTATCATTGTATTGGACTTGTCTGGTAGTCAAAAAATGAGTTTTGTCCAAACGGGCACTCTACGTTTAGAGTATACCTTTGCCGGAAGATTGATGGAGAGTATAGCATTTTTCTCACTAAATCAATTTGATACCTATTTGGAAATTACCCCCGACGGTAGTGTTCTATTGGACTTGGCACCATGACCACAAATCAAATAATCAACATATTTAACTTGGGTCCATACATGTACAAATACCAATCCCATTGCATACCCTAGGATTTCCTTGAATATATTCATATTGCTAGCAATACCATTATTATTGTCAATAGTAGTCCATCGACTGTACTGATGGATATCTTTCAAATAGTGAAGAATATAACACTTTTTGATTGTCTTGGTCTACCACTTGCATTCTAGACGCCTCACATCAAAACTTCTTTGAAAGAAGTGGGACATCTTTTGTTCAAAATCAGAAGCGAGTACAAAATTTATCAACCAAAAGCTGGGTTTTTATGAATTATTATATTTTATTTTTCGATGTCGTGACTATACTTACAATGAATTTCTCAACATTTATCTTGAAAATCCTCGATTGAACGACTTCATAGTGGAAAATATCCTGTCCTACCTGTATAGTATCGATTTCAGTGCCCTAAGAATATATTCTTTTTATAATGTATGTAAATTTGTTATTGTTAAAAATGAAATATCCAGTCTACTGTCTTCCATCCCACTTTCATCCCACCGAAATGTTAGTCAACAATCCTTTCCAATTTCAACTGCTACAGTGGGGGCTCTTGTCTTCATGTTTTTAGGTAGTTTTCAAAAGCAAATCCACAATATCATTCTGTTTTGTTTCAATTAGTATGCCAATAAATTTAGTAAGTGCATTTGAATCACAACGTAAAAGCTTGATACAATAGCCCAATGTTAGAGAATCATTTTCCATGATAGCATCTTATATTCTTTTAGAGAATATTTTCTTTTGCACTGCTAATTTCTAAAATTGATCAGTTAGATTCCACATGATTTTTTGTTTCTCAAATCCCTCCATTTTTTTCTTGACACTCGAACAGCCGATTATAGACTAAACTAACAAAGCCATGATTCTTATTTCTGCATACTCTCAACGCCTATTAGTTCCCTAGAGAGAGGAGTAAACGATCAATTAAAATATCAAACCAAAAAAAATTATTAAATATTTTTATTGTAAAGAAATGTAATAATAGAATAATATATATTTTCACTCTTTTTTCATAAGGTGAGTCAATACATTGTCTTCAATTTTCTTCATGATTACATTCAATCTATGTTGTAGTCTGGATATATTCATTACATTCACTTATGCTGCAAATCATAGTGGTTCTTCTGTCTTAAATTTACTCAGTGAAATAACATATCTATAAAACCTCTCATCCCACTCAAATGCTAGTCGACAATCCTTTCCAATCTCAACTGCTAAATTGGGGGCTCTTGTCTACATATCGTCATTGTCAGCTCCTTCAAGTTGTAATAGTGTAAAACCACTCATTTTTAAAACATTAGAACGTTTTTCGAACTTGAATCAATGTAAACTAATCAAGTCTCTATGTTGAACTGTAATACTAAGTAGGTCACCATCAAACTTTTATACCAATGATCATGTGATACTCGCCGGACGGGTACCGTGCGCCTGGCAGCTTGTATCCAAAGGCTCATTTCACCGAGAAATAACAACTGGCACGTATTTTCAGGGAATATCGCCGGAAGGTGAGAAATCGCCGTATGTTTCGTAGGAATGGTGGAATATGGGTTTGCTTAAACGAATTGAAGGGATACGAGGGATTTGCGACCCCAATAGCACACTGGAATAGGGCCCCGCTTGTATTTGTGCTGGCAGTACGAGGGGTTAGCAAGTCCAGTAGTTTACCGGAATAGGACTGCAGCCAAATCTGTTTAGGGGATACGAAGGGTTAGCGAAGGGTTAGCGAGTCCAATAGTACACCGGGATAGGGCTTATTTAAGTCCAAAGGACCTATACTACTGTTGTATTTACTTTTAACATCAATAACAGCACTTCTCTATACCCTTGCATATTCTGTCGATCGTCCCAGTCTTTAGTTTACAATAACACAATCAATAAGGTACCATTATTATATGAGCACCGTATTAATTTAAGAACCATTTTATTACCAAATGCTGTATTGGCTAGATCTGCATTGTTATCTCTACAATATTGCGGCAGTCTGTAACCCTTAGTGCTTTCTTTTTCCACACCAAATATTTTCTTAGCTAGGAAACCTCTATCGCTATATCTACCGACCTGGGTGCTAAAATTCCCTAATAAAACCCTAATATTTCAATCTTTAACTCTGTCAATTTGTTCCTATGGCTATAAGTAAAATTTATCTCACTAACTGTTCCCATCAGTCGGTACTTTTGGGGTATCTATTCGGGTCACTTTGACTGATTGCAATAAAGTTCAGATTTTGATTACGGATAATTTAGGGTACCGACATGTAACGGCAGACAGTGCATTTATCCTTCATTAGAAGACCTATTATATTTAAAAGGTTTAAAATATCGTAAGATGTAGAATACAACATTGCCACTTCTTCAGCAAAAGAAGCTTTGTTTCAAACCTTTTTCCTACCTCTACAAAAATGTTTTCGAAGTCGAGCTACAGCGTCCAGTTTTAAAGAAAAATTGTCGTCACTATAAAAAAAAGCCAAAAAAAACTACTTACACTAACTTCTAGCACTAACCCCCTTTCTTACAAAAATTTGTGTGTCCAGCTTCATGGTGACCTCTCTTAGCTCCTAATCGTTCTTCCCTCTTTTGCCTCTGATCAATATTATTATCACCTCCGTAATACAAAAAATCATAGTCAAACTTCTTTTACTCCTTATGTGAGGTCAGATTTCAATTTTGTAATAACGAATAATATTCTGTGAAATATGATGCTTGAATCAGCTGAAAGCGAGTGTAAAGCTACAATAAGTTTATAGTAAGTAGTAAGTAAGTAAGACGGCACTAGACCCTAGTGTCTAAATGGTACTATGCAAGTGAGTAAGAACGGCACTAGGGGCTGGGGGCCATCCATCCTGTGCTTTCACACACCCTTCCTGCTTACCTTTCCCAGATTTCTCCAGGTACCCATTTAGAGCTGGGTTGACTCTGGCTGAGCTTACAGAGTCACGCCACTGACCCCAGTCCAAAACCAAATAACTGGTCACGACTGGGATTGAACCCGTGCCCCTTGGACAAGGAATTCTCCCACCAGCGCGCCAACCACTAAGCCAAGACAGTAAGTTTATAGAAGACGATATATTCCCCCCCAACCTTTCTTTCAGCCAGCTGCCTCCTACTTAGAAAAAATCTTTAACTACACTGATGGGTTCGTAAGTTCAGTATAAAATAAGACACTTCTTTATTGATATTTAAGAAATTTTAATATTTTTTTTATCATAGGACAAGTAAAACGTGCAAAATTTACTTACTCTCCTCAGACTACAAACGCTTTAGTAAATCAACTTTGTTTTGAATCAACCTCTTAATATATGTACTACATTCAGGTAGGCATTTATGTTTTTTTTTTCGTAGAGGTATGGGGAGGGGGGGATAATTAGCTTTTCCTGGAGTAAAAATAAAAGGAAAACTACATTAAATTGATTTGAATAATGATTGCCAATAAATTAAAAACAAATAGGATAAAGGGGTGCACCTACTTGTGTACGTCCGTAACTCAGTTGTCAACAGAAAAATCACTTCAAAAAGAAATCTAACCATATAATAGCATGTAAAACAAAATATAAAACAGGATGTGCTTATTTTCTTTGCTTTAATTTCCAATGTTTTTCGTGCAACTTGACTAACACAGATATTGTCATCATCTGTTAATGAGAGCTACAAGATCTATTTCTCAGTTTTTGGTGTTCCTAGGGGGAGGGGTACTCCTTCTGATCGCTTTATTTTGAGGGCACACCCACGGGCACAGCCCCATAGTAGTGCTCGATATTTGGTTTGGGACGGAGGTCAATGGTGTGCCTCTATAAGCTCAGCCAGCGTCACCCAGCTTCTAAGGGGTACCTGGAAAAATCTGGGGAAGGTAAACAGAAAAGATGTATGAAAGACAGGATGGCTGGCCCCCAGTCCGTCATTGCGCTTTCTGGTGAAATCAGCACCGCCGGTGGGAACCCTAAAGTCAAATGCCGCATTCTCTACGTATGTTGTTTATAAGAATTGTGTTATTTTCAGTTTATATTATGAAAACAAAAACTACAATATTGGGAGCAACAATAATGACAGTGATCCAGTAACACCTTGAAAGGTGGGCACTTCAAAAGATTGAGGAAAATTCCAGAGAAGGTACTCTTTCACATGAAATGAGAAGATGAGGTATTAAAAACAATTTAAAGGAAATTAAAACTTGATGAGGTTGAACAAAAAGTGAGGCTTTGAACAAATTGGGGGAGCGAGTTCATCAGCGTTGGCTACTACTTACCATTGCAATGAGTTATTGCGATAGTATTAGTTGTAGCAGTGAACTATGTTCATAAATTGAATAAACTAAATAATTTTATGTTTTGAGGCTAAATACAACATCACTATACAATGAACATAGTTGTAGCTAAACACATTGAATCATTTCTGCTAGGTAATATTTTATGCGTTATGAATGAATGTAGGAGCATTGTATTGTTAGCGGGAAACGGAATAATTTGAACAGATTTTGAAGGACGTATTTTTAAAAACGGCTTATGTAGTCCAAAGGAAACTATGTGACCTTCGTATAATGAGGCATATGAAATTTAAAGCACTTTTGAAGCTATCCAGAACAGCACTTTTTAATCCGCGAAATGACGAAAAAGGAAGATTTTTTCGGAAATCGAGCATGAGTTTGGAAAAAGTTGGAGTGCAAACATAATTCTATTTTGGAATGTATCCAACTCGTTCAAGGGGATGAGGACAGCTAACCATTAAAGGGGAATTTTTGTCGGGCGAAAATATGGATCACCTCACACAAGTGTAAATCGCGTGGCACCAACTATGCCATGTTGAGTGCAAAAAAAAAAAAAAAATACTACGTAATGGGTGTATGATACGGGGTGGAACATAAGGCCCTCCAAGGTCTGCACTTGGTAAAGAGTGGGTAACCCATGTGAAATTTTGGGTAGTAGTATACATGTGTTCAAGAAAATATTTGTATGGAATTTTTCATATTTCAGGTGGATAATATAATATTTAAGACAATATTTATTTTCAAATACTTCTACAAACTCTAATAGAACTGAATTCACTTTTATGTCATGTAACAGAAAAAAAAAATAGAAAAAAAAACAATAGAAAATGTTAAAAATGATTAAAAGGAACGTGTCGTCAGGGCCGTATCAAGGATTTTATCCAGGGTGAAAGGCTTACAAAAGGATGTTTTATGGGGAGGATGGGTTGTAAAAAGCTTTAAAGAAACGCATAAGAAATTTTTTCATATTCATTTTGTTACGTTTTTACGAGCCGGACAAACATTTCGAAGGGGTTCAAATCCCCCTAAACCTCACTGTGTACGGCCTTGCATGTCATATACAAAAGTGGTGAGTAAATAAATTAGTAAAACGAAACGTAGCATAAAACAGGCAAAAATTTTGTGTCAAAAAAATTATAAAGTAAACTTTGCCCACATAATAAAAAACGAAAAAGAGAGGGGGGGGAAATTATTCAATATTTTAAATGCAGAGATGGGGAAAAGATATCAGATAAGATGCGTTACAGAGGAGTGAAAATTCGAAGGAAAATTACAGTATACCAACAACTAAAAAAGAGACGAAGGGGATCTACTTAAATCAGGAATTCCTGGTTATTAAGGTGCTAAAGGGGACGAAACTCATTCGAAAACTCTTGGTAACAGTCCGGATCGGGAAGCAAGCTTAGACTCCTTGGGAGGCTATTTAGGGGAGACAAGAGTTTTACGAGTTTGGGAAAATCAGGGAAAATATCTCCATGGCGGACTATTGGAAATGGCGGACTTCGCAAACGGAAACAAATTTTGTTCTTTTTTTAAGATGGTAAGGCACGCTGCTTAAGGTTAATGAAGCGCGGGATTCTACATTTATTATAAAAGCTCCTAAGCAAACTCTTTTAGACTGACTCAATTTTGTTGCTTACCTTTCTATAAAGATGCGGACGCCTTACCGGATATTCGTATTCCAATAACAACCCTAAAACATTCATAAACATTGAGGAAATGCAATTTTGACAAATAAATGTATTCAGAACTTTTAAACTTTTTTCTTTGGGGGGGGGGGTCCAAAAATGACCCTCTCCCAATCTCCGTGTAACATTACTTGTATAGAAGGCTTTATCTATGAAATTGAGTCTAAGGACAACATCTTTCAGAGCAAGGCTTGAACGGAAGTTCCGCAAAGTGACTTCTGCAGGACAATATTTAAACTGACTTCTTCTATTATTGTTGGCTAGGAACAGCTAGGAATACATCACCATATTGAGTTTAATGACCCTAGACAAGATCCCCGCCTCTTGCGGACTTGTCTTGTTCCATTACAATCATCAACAGCTAGAAAATATTTAGAATAAATTATATACTTTATGGCTAATAATACCAACAACATGCAATTTTCAATGAATTATATATTTTTGACGCGTAGATTTCTTTTTATGTTAGTGATTATCAAAATTGTGTAACCATTGCGAGGGACTCCGGACTTGGAAAAATCCTATGTGTTGCTCATAGGTACAGAGTATGTCATGTGTGGCAGGAAATGGCGTAAAATGAAGGATGTGTACTACAAGTAGCAGAACAAGTGGCTCTCCGGGATGTACACCAAGTGCTGGAGCGGGGCAATCACTTGAACTAGTGATGGTTGAGGAGGGTGTAAACTTTTGAATGCAAGTTTTGGAACAGGAAACATGACACCTAAATTAAATGCAATGTGGGCCAATTCCATCTTGCAATTAATATTCGATTCTAGAACCCCAAGTGGGACGCAGACTTATAAAATTTATGATGCTTTGTCTTCTGGCAATGAAACTCAGAAAAACCGGGTTTATAATTACAGAAAGTGGAATACGGACAATTTTAATATAGTAGATTCTAAGAATCTTTGAAATCACTTATATACGGATTTCTAAAATGTTTAAAGTAGTTCTTCTAGTGTAGTACTTCTGTAAAGTTCTTCTCTTGTGTTTGTATTCAAACCATATATATATATAGACTTTGTCAAATAAATGAATAGTTTATAGTAAAGAGACTCCTCCTACTCCTCTTGTAACTCCTCCTACGTGAACCCTTTTTGGGTTCACGCTACATTCTGCTACACGCTTACCAGTACGCGCATACCAATAACAGATCAAGTAAACCCAAACATCACCAGAAAAGAGCAGTAAAGGTTTAAAAGAAGATAAATCATACCCCATCGTGGCGCTGACCAGTCATTAATGGATTTTTTCTACCCACATTCTGAGGTTTAGTACTCCAAATAAAAAGAAAACAGAGTATAGGGTACAATAATTCGCTAGAGCGGGACACTTTTATTGTTTATCCCTCATTTTTCAGGCAAATATAACAATTACTACTAATTGTAATTGTAATATCAAAAATTCTCGTAGCTAAGTCAGTGGTCTCACAATAAGTAGTTTTGACAGAACTACTATTTTCATAGTAGCAGAGGGCACTCTAGTGTTCCCATGTGCATAACACTAGTATTAGCGCTAAGTAAAACCGACTTAAAGAGTTTAAGACTTCGTGAGATTGCAATCAACGACCCTCTAGGGCCATACAACAGGGTCATATTTCCTTGTAGAGCTAACAGATATTTGAAGGGAGCCTATGAATAAAACGATTTTTTTAATGGTATAAAATGATATTTGTCTCTAGTCTCGAACCCACTTCGGAAATTGATGGGTGTTGCCCAAGTTCTTCCATGTCGAAAATTGAAATGACTCCCTCAGTTTCGAATGTAGTTCCATTCACAATATTTTAAACATCAGCCATCATCATCAATATCCAACTCGTCATGAATATCATTGTTTGGTATAAATAATTCACTAAGTTCAAACCAAGACCAAAATTTTACCATCAAAGCTGATTAAGAATTAAATAATAAAAAAAACAAGTTGTTTCAACTGAAAGTGCGGAATAACATTAAAACTTAAAATGAACACAAATTATACGTGCACATGAAGGAGATTGCCCCCTCCTCAACACCTCGCATAACGACTTTGAAGCATAACGACTGATTTATTATACTCCGTTTTGAGGAGTGACTTTTATGTGATTTTGCGGTGGTTGGAGCCACAGACTTAGCTGTTGGGCTTTAGGCTACCCTTTTAGCAAAATCTGGTTACACCTAAACTACCGAAAAAAAACCATTTGCAAAAATTTTGAGTAAGGTTTTTGACTTAGTAACAAGAACCTCAATGAACTGTAATCATTGTCATGTTTATCTCATTTACGGAATAAATTACGTCCCAAATTCAGTTTATATAAACAAGATAATCATCGTCAAACTTAACTACTGATTTTTTATTTCCCATTTTGAGGAGTGACTTTTACGTGATTTCCAGGAGGTTAGAGTCTCAGAGTTAGGGTTTGGACTTTTAGCCCCCCTGGAAAAAAATGTGGTTACACCCAAGCTACCTCAATAACTAATAAATAACTAAAAACTTGGCATTTTCACTGAAACATAGTATATACTAGCACGGTCATTTGCAAAAATTTTAAATGAGGTTTTTGACTTGTTAACAAGAACCTCATTGAACTTAACAAAAGTCAATGGCATATGCATCCCATATACGAAAGAAATTGCATTTCACTTTTAGTTTATTTGAACCAGATAACCGTAGCCGAGCATAAAAAGTGATTTTTTAAATTTTAATTTGGCACCGGTTTTAGCGTCCGGGCGATGTACTTTTTCAAGGCCAAAATCATTCTCTTCTCTATGTGGTTCAGAGAATTTGTGCTAGTAAGCGTGTAAGAGAACAAGATACTAGGTCGACCACTCATCTGGGGACAAAAAGGAACTGACTGACATTTCTTCCCGAACTTGCAAAGCGCTCAGAAAGCCCTGTGATTTTTTGATTGGTGTGATTATGATTGGCGGTAAATAAATTTGGGGAATGGTGCCTACCAATATAGACTGTCAATCTCGTGAAATGGAAAGTGATAGTCCAAACACATTAGTGATTGATGAAAACAATGAGGGTGAAAAATCTATAAGTGATGATTCTCAAACGGAACCATCCTCCCGTGTTGGTGTTATCGTTGCTAATGAAAAAGTAAAAAAAGAACCCAAAGACGATTTCGCATACGAAGGTCTTGGGGCGAGAATTCAATCAAATGAAATAAAACGTGAAGATACCAAGTGTCCCCCTGTTGGTAGAGGGGGTGTTATTATAACTGTATCAAGTATAACAGCTTCTATGGGAAAGGAAGGGTTTAAAGTTCCCTATTCTCCGATACAAGTTGTATCTTCTAGTAAGGATAAAAGTAGAACGATGAAGAAAAATAAAAGAGAGAGAGAAGAAGATGAGCCAACTAGTTCAATGCCTGAACTAGGTAAGTCCCTAAGTCTTTCAATACGCGCTGTGTGCAAGATCAGGTCGTCAAGCTAAAGGACTTACAGGAGCATCTGGAAATGCTACCACAGTAGAGGTTTTTTCCATATGATTGTATTTCTAGTAATTTTATTCTGCTAAAAACTTCACAGGAGGTATATTCCAAAGATGACTGAGGTAACATATTGTTTTTCCTGCTGGATGAATTTTGCGATATTTGTAGTTTCTTCGAAAGTATATAATCAGTCAGGTATCAAAAGGTCCAGGGGTGTCTCTGGGGAGAGGGGTAATGTAGAGAAAAAATTGTTACATATCCCATGCCCCTTAACTATCCGGATATGGACCCCTCTTGCCCCCCGCCCCAATAAAATGCCGGAGATTCACCCCTGAAAAGGTTGTATCTCCATAATTGTAAATTTTCAAAAGAGTAAACAAAAATCCTCACAACTTTTTCCCCTCGTATGACTGCAAAATCAAAGAAAGATTGATATGCTCTGATTTTATATATCAATCCATTTTTGTTTTATGGTTATCAGAGGAGAAATAAAAAAGTTTTTGTTTGCTCTTCTGAAATTTTGCAATAATGGATATACAATCTTTTGACATATACACTTTCTGCTTCCCTACTGAAAATATGAGCAAAATTTTATCTTCTCTTGGAGTATTAAATAAAAAAAAGTTTTTTTCAACTGAAAGTAGTAAGGAGCAACACTAAAACTTAAAACGAACAAAAATTATTTCGTATATTAGGGGATTTTCCCCCTCGTCGATACCTCTCTTTAAGCTAAAATTCAAATTTTGTTCCAACTCTTTAAGAATTAAATAAAACTGAAATTCAACCAAAATCAAAACGCATTGATTCAAAAACGTTCAGAAATTAAATAAAAAAAAACAAGTTTTCTCAACTGAAAGTAAGGAGCGACATTAAAACTTAAAACGAACAGAAATTACTTCGTATATGAAAGGGGCTGCTTCCTCATCAACGCCCCGCTATTTACGCTAAAGGTTTTTACTCTTTTAAAAAGAAGAGTTGAGAGAAAGAGTCAGACTTTAGCGTAAATAGCGGGGCGTTGATGAGGAAGCAGCCCCTTTCATATACGAAGTAATTTCTGTTCGTTTTAAGTTTTAATGTCGCTCCTTACTTTCAGTTGAAAAAACTTGTTTTTTTTATTTAATTTCTGAACGTTTTTGCATCAATGCATGTTTTGATTTTGGCTCTCCGCAGAGGAATAACTAAAATGAAATTTGCATATTTTCTCATAATTTTGATTGAATGATTTTGAGAAAAAAAGCGGGGGAGGAAGCCTAGTTGCCCTCCAATTTTTTGGTTAATTAAAAAGGCAACTAGAACTTTTAATTTTTTACGAATCTTTTTATTAGTAAAAGATATACGTAACTTATAAATTACCTTACGTAAAGAATTTTTATTCTCATGTTTTTATTATACATATGAGAGGGTTCGCCCCCTCGTCAGTACCTCTCTCTTTACACTAAATCTTAAATTTTGTCCCAATTCATAAGAATGACCCCTGGATAACAAAAGCCGTAGAATAAATAGTTGACATTACTAAAAATACTTTAGCGTAAAGAGCGAGGCATTAGGAGGCGGTGAGCCCCTCATATGGGTAATAATTTCTGTTCGTTTTAAGTTTTAATGCTGCTCCTTATTTCCAGCTGAAAAAAACTTTTTCATATTTATTTTTTCAAATGCTAGTAAATCCTGCGCTCCCTTCATGGAAATTTTCTTCCCCCATGACAAAATCCTCGATGGAGAGCTCCCCCAGTAATTCCCCTCTTCTCAACCCCTCCCCCAACCAAAAAATCCTCCTGAAAACGCCTGTACACTTCCCAATAACCATTACTATATGTAAGCACTGATCAAAGTTTGTAACTTGTAGCCCCTCCCACGGGGACTGTGGGGGAGTAAGTCGTCCCCAAAGACATAGTTATAAGGTTTTTTGACTACGCTGAATAAAATGGCTATCTCAGAATTTTGATCCATTGACTTTGGGAAAATAATTAGCGAGGGAGGGGGCCTAGGTGCCCTCCAATTTTTTTGGTCACTAGAACTTTTCATTTCCGTTAGAATGAGCCCTCTCGCAACATTCTAGGACAACTGGGTCGATACGATCACCCCTGGAAAAAAAACAAACAAATAAACACGCATCCGTGATCTGCCTTCTGGCAAAAAATCTGATGGTGTAATTTTCGTTAAGATTCTATGACTTTTAGGGGGTGTTTCCCCCTATTTTCTAAAATAACACAAATTTTCTCAGGTTCGTAACTTTTGATGCGTAAGACTAAACTTGATGAAACTTATATATTTAAAATCAGCATTAAAATGCAATTCTTTTGATGTGGCTATTGGCATCAAAATTCCATTTTTACAGTTTTGGTTTCTATTGAGCCGGGTCGCTCCTTACCACAGTTCGTTACCACGAACTGTTTGATAGCCTCTGAATCACAAAGGCCGTTTAATTAGAATAAATAGCTCTTTTGAAATTACAAAAAAATACTTTAGCGTGAACAGCCCGGTAATGAATAGGGGGTGAACCCCCTTAAATACGTAGTAATTTTTGTTCGTTTTAAGGTTCAAATGTTGCTCCTTACTTTCAGTCTATAAAACTTGTATTTTTATTTAATTTTCAGTTGTTTTTAAATAATGCATGGAAATCCAGCACCCCCATTATGAAAATTTTCTTCCCCCGTGAAAAATTCCTCCTTGGAAAGATCTTCCCATGCAACTCGTTCCCCTCGACCCCCCACCAGAAATATTCTCCCTGAAAACGTGTGTTTAATTCCGGTTTGAAACTTCTACAGTAGGGCTCTCTGATACGCTAAATCCGATGGTGTGATTTTCATTAAGATCCTATTACTTTTAGGGGGGCGTTTCCCCCTATTTTCGAAAATCAGGCAAATTTTCTCAGGCTCGTAACTTTTGATGGGTAATTTAAAATCAGCATAAAAATCAGATCCTTTTGATGTATCTACTGGTATCAACATTTCGTTTTTTTTAGAGTTTCGGTTACTATTGAGCCGGGTCACTCCTTACTTACAGTAAGGAGCTTTACCACAAACTGGTTGAAAACAATTCAAACAGTCATAGAAAATTAGAAGAAGCCGATCAGTCTTTCTGATCAATTAAATGTTTCTTCGTTATTCTCAAAAGTTTTTTTTTTTTTGGCTTATGCTCGTTATTCTCCTAGTCAAGATAGGTTCGATATTTTGATAGTGAAAAAAAAGAAGAAAAATTGAGAACAAGAGAATAATAGTTCAATATAGGCAAGGTTGCCCATAGAAATATTTCTACGGATAGAGGAAAATTTTGAAATACCAGGGGGATATTGCTTCAAAAAGGTTATCAAACAGTTCTTGGTAACGAACTGTAGTAAGGAGCGACCCGGCTCAATAGTAATCGAAACTCTAAAAAACAGCATTTTAAACAAATAGATATATCAAAAGAATTGAATTTTTATGCTGATTTTAAATATATAGGTTTCATCAAATTTAGTCTTACCCATCAAACGTTGAGTGCCTGAGAAAATTTGCCTTAGTTTCGAAAATAGGGAGATACCCCCCCTGAAAGTAATAAAATCATAATGAAGTCAGATCGTCAGATTTAGCGTATCAGAGAACCCTACTGTACAGGTTTCAAGCTCCTATCTGCAAAAATGTGGAATTTTTTATTTTTTGCCTGAAGACAAATCACGGATGTGTGTTAATTTGTTGTTGTTTTTTTTTTCAAAGGTGATGGTATCAAACCAGTGGCCCTAGAATGTCGTGAGAGGGCTCATTCTAGCGGAAATTAAAAGTTCTAGCGCTCTTTTCAAGTGACTAGAAAAATTGGAGGGCAACTAGGCCCCCTCCCACGCTCATTTTTCCCCAAAGTCCCCGGATAAAAATTTTGAGATAGCCATTTTGTTTAGCATAGTGGAATAATTTAATAACTATGTCTTTCAGGACGACTTAATTTTCCACAGTCCCTGGAGGAAGGGCTGCAAGTTATGAACTTTGCCAATTGTTTACATATATAGCGAAGTACACAGACGTTCTCAGGGGGGATTTTTTCTGGTTGGAGGGTGGGGGGCTCGGCGGAGAGGTAACGTGGGAGGATTTTCGTATGGAGGAATTGATCATGTGGGAAGAGAATTTCCATAAAGGGGGGCGCTTGATAAAAACAATGAGAAAACAAATAAAAAACAAGTTTTTTAACTGGAAGTAAGGAGCAGCATTAAAACTGAAAACGAACCGAAATTATTACGTATATTAGAGGGGTTCGCCTCCTCCTCAATATCTTACTCTTTACGCTAAGGTATTTTAGTAATTTCAAAAGAGCTATTTATTCTAATTAAACGGCCTATGTGATTCAGGGGTCATTCTCAAAGAATCGGAACAAAATTCGAGCAAGGTATTGACGAGGGAACAAACCCCCTCATATACACAAAGAAAAATATCCGAATATAGAGTTTACTTACGTGAGTTAATTCGTAAGTTACGTGTATTTGTTACTAATAAAAACGTTCGTAAATAAAATTTAAAGTTGTCTTTTTAATTTATAGTTGTCTTTTTAAGTAATCAAAAAAATGGGGCAACTAGCCCCCTCCCCCGCCATTGTTTCTCAAAATCGTCCGATCAAAACTTTGAGAAAGAAATTTAGCCAAAAAGAAAAAATTAATATGCAAATTTCATTTTAGTTATTCACGTTTGGTGAGCCAAAATCAAAACTTGCATCAATTCATAAACGTTCAGAAATTAAATAAAAAAACTTTTTATGCTACACTTTTTGTTGTTTTAAAAAGTAGAGCTGTGAGAAAGATTCAAAGTTTAGCGTAAAGAGCGGGGTGTTGAAGAGGGGACAGCCCCTTTCTTATACGAAATAATTTCTGTTCGTTTTAAGTTTTAATGTTGCTCCTTACTTTTGATGAAAAAAACTTGTTTTTTTCATTTAATCTTTAGGAAAGGGCCAAATTTTCACGAACGAGACAAGTTGTTGAGCACATTTTATATTCCTGGTCTTTAAAAAGAATATGAAGTGGCCTTGTCCTCTTTCGGTTTCCTTGAATCTAGGATCTAAAATAAAGTCAATTTTCATATTATTTTTGCATACGCTTTTCTTAGAATTTTAAAATCCATTTTTTAGCGAGAAGAAAGAAGCTATTTGACTAATTTTGAAAAAAAGCTCTTCTAAAAAGAAAATTCGATCTTCTAAAAATTCAACAAACATTGTATAAATTTCCCCTAAAAAAAAAAACAGAAATAAGCCTACAATTTTCTTACCGAGTCCCAAAATGTACATAAAGCTCCTGCGAGTTGGGAGCGAAAACTGTAAATTTGGAGCGCATAAGGCACCAACCCGCTCACTCTTAGATTAAGTGAAAAAGAAAATGCTAGGCAATTTTTGTATTAGATTACGATTATCCTCGCAAGAAATTAATCGGGGGCATAGCCAAGGCTGTATCCATGAGGGGTAGGGGGTTTGAACCGCCCCCCCCCCCCCAAAAAAAAAAAATGGATGTCCGACCCGAGAAAATAAAAAATTTTTAATTTTTAAAATAAAATTTTCGGGGCATTTAATGAGGGGCTTCCACACTGGAAGACCTTCAGGATTCTAGGAGATATTGAAAAAATGCAGAAAGAATCGAACTAGAAGGAAAATGTAAAAATCACAATTAGAAAAATAGAAATTACTGAAGCATAAATATTTCTCCTCCTCTTATGCACATACCTGTTCTTCAACCATTTAAATTTTGTGAACGGGCACCAATGGGTAAATACACACATTCGTCACCGACACAAATGGGAAGTCTGATCTTAAGGGGATAAAAAGTTTGTTGTAGTTGTTAGAGACTTTAAAAGACATGTCCTGCCTCCAATACTCAAAGAAGTTCTTGCAGAATCGCGTGGATTGATCATGAACAGAATCCATCATACTCCATCGCTCCTTTATTTAAGTATGCTGCTTATATTTAATTTTCTCTTTATCTTTTTTTATGCTTTAAATCCTCACTTAAATTAGGCTTAAGATAGTCGTCGGATTTTGGTCACGAGCACTTTCTAGTCTTCTAAATAAACATAGCTTCCAAGAAGGAGCAAGAATTGAGGCCCTTCATGCCCTTCTGGATTGTAGCCGAAAACATTTAGTTGTATAAAATTTATAGAATTGAGGTGTAATTCCGGACGCGGAAATTTTGCTATTTTTTCAATGGTTCTCTTTTTTTGCCACAGCCTGTATTTTTCAGTTTAGAAAATGCAATCGACATATTTTGGGATAGAAACTTTTTTACACTGTATCTGTACATTTTAAGCGCGATGAGTTTGCTATATCAGCTTTTGTTTAAGGCTTAGAAATTTTATTTGTCTTGTTTTTGAATAATAGACTATTTGACTATTTCACTTCTCCAAATTCATTTCACTGTATCCAAACTATTTCACCTCTTATTTCGACCTTTACTTAAGGCAAACAACTAAGTTGAAAACCTTTCCCATAGATTTTATTGTTATATTAGTAAAATTTTCATTTACAATTTTTGCAAGCTTTAGTTGCTGTCAAGTTCCACCTAAAAAAAATGACTAACGAGATGCATTAATAGGTTATCGATCTCAATCAAACAGGTACGAAGCAGGAAAAAATCAAGTCGTTCACCTCCATGTTACGTCTTATTTTCACTTTTAGTAGCAAAAAACAACTTGAAATTCTGCTGAGCAATAACTGCAGGCAAGTTTCTTGAACTAAACGCCTTTTCTCAAAATTCAATAAGGCTTGAAGCTAGTTGCTGCTGTAACCTTTTTGTGCGGTCATTGGCGACTCAACAAAAGCGTGATAAAAGAGTGACTAATGTTTTTGAATGGACAAACATGTGACTCCATTTTTATGCAGTTTTTACTAAATCCGTATATTAATTCCGGATCTAGGTCTCATTTCCGAACTGAGCAAAAATATCTGTGCGGATTATGTCTATTAAAGGCAGTGGTAAAATTCCCCCCCAAACTAGAAAATATGCGTCAAAAGTTGCCTTGTTTTGGAGATTTATTTTTATTTTGAGGTGGATGGGGGGGGGTTGAGCTTCACCACTACCGCCTTCCCCAAACATAAGTGTTGTGTCAAAATTGAACTACCTCCCTAGATTGTACTTTTTTTTCACAGAATCATAAAATCAGCCTGGTTCTATACTACCTTCTCCTACTTGGAATTAAACTATCAATTGATTAGTATTTTGATAAAATATTATAAGCCATTTTGACTAATATTGTTGATAAGGCGGTAAGGGATATTATAAAGGGGAAAGAAATTTTGTTATAGCATACTGTTTTAATTCTTAATTCTATGGTGAAATATCACGCGAGGTCTATTTTATCTTCCTTAACTAGTAGCAATTTTTCGTTGGAAAACACTAGTGAAAATAGACTTTGGTGGAAGCACCAAATAAGATTAGACTGACTGTTTTTTTAAATGGTCAATACCATACCCACTCCCGTAACAAGACAAGGGACAGATTTCCCATGTCATTTCTGGTAAGACCAACACTGATTAGGTAACTTGTGGTAGCCAATATTGCTCCGGAGAAAGCTTTGAATAAAGCCTTAGTACCCCCCCCCATTAAACAAATACACATAAGGGTGTTCGTGCTTTATATCGGCTTTCTTGTTATTTCTTGAAAACCAAGGAATTTTCACAGTGGCCTATAGATATTTTTGCGAGGAGGAGGGGAGGGGTATGGTTTGAAAACCAGTTTTTTTCTGAGGGAGGGGGAATCAAAGACACTGTATTATTCGTTATTGTTACAGCATTTTCACTATTTTTATGCCTTTAGTATTCTATGAAAAAGGGGTACCCATTCTGCCCCTTCTCATGCGACCTCTCGCCGTTACTAAACATTAAGCTTCATATAACAGAGCCAGGTGCCTTTCGCTGTTATTTGAAATGGATGTTATATGAAGAGATGCAAATATAAGAATTTTGGAAGATCACTCTGCCTTTCCATGACGATGAATAACAGATACAAAGATCTAAAATATACGAAATTCAAGAGATACAAAATTCAAGTCATACAAAATTCAAGAGGTACAAAATTCTTGGTTTTTCCTGGTTTCATCATTCTGTAACTCGCTCAGTTGAAACAATTTTCGCTTTATCTGAAAAAAAAGAGATAAAACTAACATTCTGTCAACAGAAGAAAAAGTTAAATAACAAACTCATAATAATAGTCAAAAAATACGCTTGTTTTGAAGTTTCCAGTTACGTCGTTCAAAATTCAAAAATTCCTCACAGGCAGGTGAGCCAATTGTGCGAGGGGGGGGGGCAAATAATTGTCCTTGTTTTTGGACATAATTTTTAATAAATTGCACCCTTAGACATTGAATTCTAAGTAATAAAGTAACCTGGAAAGGGTCGTTAATTTAGGTATTTTGGAATTCAATGATTCTGGAATCATGTGATTCCTTGATACTTGCCTTATTCCTGATTCCTTATTTTCTTATTCCTGATTCCTTGATACTGAAGGTTTGGTACTTCCGCGCTCAGTACTAAGGGAAAAAATAGGTATCAAACTAAAAGCTGACAAAATGAAATAGCCTCACTTGAATCACTGTTATTCTGTACAAAATTCCAAAAATGTGATCATCTGAAAATTTAGCATGTTATGAATTGAATCTTGTGTGACAAAAATAGACTTGGTTCAGTTTGATACCGAGCCATTGATTAAAACAGACAGGAAGTGTTTTTGCTCACTTTGGGTGTCATGGATAATAAGGACCCAAGTTCTTAGGTGCAAGAGAGAAAACTGCTGACAAAATGGTGAGCTTCATTTAACATTTGCTGACAAATAGTGGACCAAACTTTGAACTTCAACCAGAGATTGAACACATAGCAAATGTTGATAATCCCTTGAACTCTTCTTTGAAAGTAATGACCTTTTTACTCAAAAAATGCAAGACATTGACATGGTCTCTTTGGCATTAATGACCTCCAGTATAATCTAATTTAATAAAAAAAAAATCTGATGGAAGTATAGAGAGTTGAAACTTAAAACGAACCTAGATGACTTAACAGCCTATGTGTCATTAACACCATTGCAAATACACCGACTGCTGAAATTTCCCTACGTTCATTGGAGTACGCAACTTTCACACTACGTATATAATTTCTATGCTAAGTGTGGTTACGTTACGGTAAGTGTAGCCTATCGGAATTAAACAAACGTTTTCATATTAGGCTAATTTAAAACTCCGTAATATTATCATAATCATCGTATAAAATCATCTTAAGCAAACTATTCAAGAATTAAGAATTTGGAATGAAATGGAAACGAACTCTGATCAGCAAAAATTTTCTGCAATTTTTCTTTTTAATTTAATGTCAAAATTTGATAACTGTTCTTCCGAAAATTCCAGTTTGTTGCTTCTATATTGAGTTTTCCATAACATGTAATAAACAATAACGGGATAAAATTCTGAGTTGAGTTTGAGTCTACTGGGTACTTTAAATGTTTTCACTTTTTTAATTTTAATAAATCAAAGTTATGAAGAATTTAAGGAGTAAACGACAGTATATGTACATTAAATTGTCAATCCACATCCATTTGTTGTTATTGTTTATTTCAGTAAAGTGCAAGTTATATTGAGTATACCTGCCATAAACGTAATAAACTATAACATGACAAAATTCTAAGTAGAGCTTGAGTCTACTTGGTACTACCTACGTTACGGACAAAACTTCCTCCGTAAGATTACATAACATAACGTTGAGTCTTAAGTTATACTTGTGTCAAAAGTTCTAAGAAGTACTGTGAACGGACCGCTATGCAAAATTAGAGCTTCATTGAATGAAACGCATGAAAGACAAAATGCTTTATTTTCATATCGTAAAAAAAAAATATCAAAGCGCGTTATGTTTCTATTGTACAAAAATTCTAGATTATTCTGTGTTCTCAGTAAAGCCCCAGTTTTGTGTAATCCTACAAACACAGAGACATATCCGCAGTTGGTTTATTTGCACTGGTCTTATCGATGTATGTCGGATGGGCTGCGAATTTTTGTTCATTTGAAGTTTCGACTTCGCACTTTATTTTAACCAGAGAAAAACAATGTTTTTGATGAAAGTAAAAATGCTTCCTTTGCCATCAGTAGTGTAATTTTGACCAAATATGGGGGGGCGAATTTGTTACCAATTTTCCCAGATCAAGGGAAAATGACAATGAAAAATGAGTCATATAGTACCATAAAGGCAAGGATATATTATACAAAACTGAATCGCTTCTCTGGATGCTTGATTTAAATATGCTAATCTTAGTTTTGACAAGATTTTTGAAGAGACAAAATTTCAGACGGATGTGGGGGGGGGGAACTGTGTTTTAGAAGAGGCTATTACCAGCCTTGAAAATGACACCGAAAAGAGCTATTTTTGTGTCATATGGCACTTTACTCTGGCGCTATCCTGACAATTAACCATCTCTTAACCATTTCATTACTCATCTTACAGTAACCCGCTGACATCGGTGAAAAAAAGGGAGACACTTCACCGATACCCATGCAAAAAGCGAATTTCCTTTTTTCAGCAGGGGGGGGGGGGCTGTAAACTTCGAACACGGAACATTCAACGACAGTAAGTTCGATGGTGTAATTATTACTTAAATTTGATGTCATGTTTGAGAGGTTGCAGGCTCTTTTACGGAATTCTCAGAGTATGTTTTCACAATTAAAAATTAATATTCTATCAAATTTGAATAGCAGTTATTATTTCTGAATCAGCTTTTATTGAGACATGTCTCTCATTGTACAGCTTATGAAGACGCCTCTCTTTTATCTCCTTAATTTAAATTTCGGTTACTATAAACTGCTGGAAACTCTTTACGAGAGTGCAGCTATTGCTACAACCATGAAAAAATCATGATTATTTTTGCTGGGAATTCATACTGACGAAAGGTCAAAAATAGGTCAGTTGTATAGGAATTATAAAACGTGTGAATAAAATACAGAAATCTTGCTTTTTCTGGGGGAGGGGAGAAAGAAGCTTCTCTGCTTCATTCTCCTGCTTCCTGCTTCGTGCGCATATGACCATATCATGACTTTGAAACGTTGAATGTTGATTGGATTAATTTCATCAGTATTGTGATGCTAAACAATTAGACGCGGAATGAACTGATATTTTTGATTTAACTTTGTTTTCATAGGAAACACATTAATTTAAACTGTGGAACAGTTCAAAAATTCTATATTTGCGGGGGGGGGGGGAATTTTGGAAAAATATGGAGAATTAAGCGAGCTATACGGTATATGTATAATTGTATAGTATACGGTATATGTATATTATGGAAAATATAGGAAACTGTTAGAAAACTGTTAAATTTTGTAATGTTGGAGGAGGAGGGACTGGCCTTGAAATAGTAACGAGAAGCTAAATTAAGTAAGTCGACTCTTTACAATTAAAGCACTGAAGATTTTAGTGTTAAAGCACGTCACTAACTTTGAAAATAATTTAACATATTCGCCATCCTCAAATTCATCTATAAACACTAAAATTCTTGAATCTCTTCTGCGCCATAATGAGTACACAGAATAAAACAATAATAATAATAGTGGTATATTCACCATCTACCGAAAACATGAACAAACTTCTGAAAACGCCTAATAAAGTTAATCCAACACACAAATATGGTATACAAATGTGTATTCGTTTTTTTTCTGTGTGGACTTAATTCAATTGGAGTTCCTTACATGATAATTATTTCCAAATGTATAAAAAAAATATGTTTTATATATATATAAGGACATAGGGAATATGAATGGGGATGGGTTATAGCTTTCAATCTTGGGCAAAGTGTTTTGCTTACACGATTTTTTATTTTCGAGATTAAAGGTATTTTACTGATGCTAAAAAAAACATAACAGCACAGAAGCAAAAAGCTCCTCATCCACTATTTTCTACCCAGAGCTTTTTACTCCTCCACATAAAGTTCCCACCTATTTTAAGTATTTCTTTATGACATCTTCCCATCCCATTCCAGAACATCTTGCTTTTCACTTGGCCTTAGCTGGATTGGTAAAAAGCAGGATTTACGGTAACCTAACATCCTTCATCCCTGCAACTATGGGTGTATATTATATTTGCAGCAAAGAATACTCTTAAAGCTTTAATTTCAATCCTATATATATATATATATATATATATATATATATATATATATATATATATATATATATATATATATATATATATATATATATATATATATATATATATATATGGATATATATATATATATATAACCCTCCTCCAGAAAATATCACTTCTTCTATACGCGTATCTTTCATATTTTTCATATCTTTCATACATATATATATATATCCATAATTTGTGTGTAGTTTATGAAACTGAAATGAGGTTTGTTATGGATAAAAGAAAACGCCCTGATGGTGGGACTTACAAAAATGGATTTAGCTTTCTCGGAGTGGGGCGTTTTCTCCTTCTTCAAATCAAGAATCATATTTTTCCCTTCTTTTCGCCAAGTACTCTATTAACTGATGTGTGACAGAGGAACCCAACGAGGTCTTTTTTTCTGTCTCGTGAGCTATGCTCCCTGTTGGAATAATTTAACGTTCTGTGGCTAATTCTTGGGTACTTGTTAATTATACGGAACAAAATAAAGAATTTCGCTCTTTAAGATCTAACAAAATACCGGTTTTCCTCTCTGCAACCGGTTAAGATTTGCTTATTTTTAGTGAGAAAAACTACGATATAGGTATTTTTTAATTAAATATTTAACACATAAAGGTGGTTAGGGCTTAGGTCTTCAACATAATGCGTTCTGGGCGGCCTGGTTTCCATAACTCTTTGCCGTAGTTTTCATAATTTTGTTTGTAAGGTATTATTTTCATCATATTTTGTTATATTTCATAGGATTATCCTAACTTCCCTTCTTGAGTGTGTTCCGTATAATTACCAAATACCAATTATTGTTTATCAATAAATTCATTCATTCTTTAAACTTAATTTTAAAGTGATGGCCTCAATGTAAACATATTTAAAACAAGACATTGACATGATAACTATTCACCTCAGAACGTTCAAATCAGTGATAACGTTCATTGGAGTTTTCTCATATAAGTCAGTGCACTAGGTAGAGGCGTTATTATGGGAAAAAACTCGTCGGCCTTCAGTAGGGCATTGGACTCAGAGTGATTTTAATAACGTCAACTTCTTTTGCGGGTATTGACTTAGTTTTTTACGTCACAAATAGTTGCAGTTTTACGGCGAGGTAACTAAAAACAGCGATCACTGACCGATCTTCCATTGCTTTGGGGCAGTTTTTTTTCTTCTTTTTTGGTCATTATATTTGAAGAAAAATAGTACTTTGAGGTAGAGTTTCACTATCGAATATGCTTAAAACCACTGACTTATTTTTAAATTACTTCGCAAGATTATTGTTTCAATTAGAAAAAGTAGAAAATTCAAACGGAAACCAATCAATAGAATAGGTGCCTAAAGACAAATTTTTATGGTGTGGGTTTTCAACAGGGCGTAAACGTCCCTCAGAATGTGAGTAAGTATCTGGAGGGTGCGTGGAGTGACATGGGAAAAGCTTTAGAAATTAGTTCTATGCAGTTGGCAAATATAGTAAATATTCAAAGTTTATTTTTAGCAAAAACCTGATAGCCCTTTCAAAAGGGGATACAAAATTCTATAAAACAATATTTTAAAGGGCTCAACCCTGGGAAAACCAGATCTGCTGCTTTATAGAGAAGACTATACAGAAATAATCTTATTTTCTTGGTGGAGAACGAGGTTCAGAAAAAAGTGAATACTATGTAAAAACATTTTGATTAAAAAAAAACAAATAAGGAAAATGGAAGAGAAGCATCTCAGGATTAAAAAAAAGATTTAAAAGGATTAAAAGATAAAAAGGGTTAAAGATTAAATCAGGATTAAAATGAATTAAAAGCATAACGTTCATTTGTTAAAACAGTTCTGCAGTAATTCTAAGGCTAATATATGAGAGAAAATATTGCTGGAGGGCTTAGCACCATACAATGTCCCAAACAAGTATATAAGTTTGGCCCATACTTTTGTGGTTTGAACCCTGATTTTATATTGAGTTCGATTTTTAGTAAAATACTCGTAATAAATATTAACGACCGGCGAAAACAATTAAAATGAAAGCACACTTTTTACCACGGATTTATAGGAATGTGTTCTCTCTTTTTCGCTTTACCCTAACCTAAGTTAAGTGCTTCAATTTCCACACGCAGCTGGAAAGCTTTGAAC